>NC_089839.1:250375900-250732128 GCF_035609145.1 Eleutherodactylus coqui | reverse complement strand
CCCGTGGTTGGTAATTTAACTCACGCGCCCGGGACTCGTCAGCGGTGGCGAGCGGGAGAAGCGAAGAGTCGGTCAAGGATGGTTTACGGTTTCAGATTCCTCGGGACTCGCCTGTGGGTCGTGTGGTGGCGCTATGACGAGGACTTTCGTCGGCGCGTTTCGGCGTATGGTTGAAACTCATCTTAACGCAACGCCCTCAAAACCTACTTTTCAAGGGTGAGGAAGCAAGAATCCTTAGACAGGGTTTTTACCTACGGTTTTTTAATCCCGTTTTCCTTTCAGGCAGCTTCCATTATGTGCGCAAATTTAAAATCGTTTTAAAAAAAAAAAGCTAGTGAAAGAAAAGGTTAATAAAGAAGTGGCGGCCAGCCGCCGGCCGGCCCCTTTCGACGAACCACCATTTGTGAATTTGCGGGTCTCCCCATTGGGGTTAGTCCCTAAGAAGGAGACAGGCAAGTTTCGACTGATACATCATCTATCCTTCCCAAAAGGGGAGTCGGTAGATGATGGCATTACAAAAGAACAAGCATCGGTGGTTTATGCGTCCTTTGACCAAGCGGTCGCTCTGGTTAGAGCAGCAGGTAAGCGGGCACATTTAGCTAAAGCCGACATTGAGTTCGGTTTGTTAGGCGGCTGCCGACTCATCCTGAGTGTTACCACTTGTTGGGATGCAAGGTAGATAACCAGTTCTTCTACGACATGTGCCTGCCGATGGGCTGTTCGATTTCAGGCTATTACTTCGAGCTTTTCAGTTCCTTCCGGGAATGGAGGCTCAGGTTTGAAACGGGCATCACATCGGTGACCCATTACCTGGATGATTTCCTGTTTATCGGTACGGTATCATCGGGCACCTGGGGTTTTTTGTTGCATACTTTCCGGTCGCTGATGCATGAGGCGGGGGTCCCATTGTCAGAGAAAAAAAACAAAAAAAAACAATGGGCCCGGTGACTAGGCTGATTTTTCCTAGGGATCGAGATAGACACCGAGGAAATGGTTTTTAGACTACCGATAGATAAAATGGTCCGCCTTCGGCAGACGGTAAACGATGTCGTACAATGTAAAAAAGTTACGTTGCGTCACATGCAGGCTCATGGGTCGCGTTTTTCTAGAAGATTGTCTCTATAAAGGAGCCACATTACTTCATTAGAGTCACACCAGGGATACGAGGGGTTTTACACATATGGAAAATCTTCTTGGAAGCCTTTAATGGGCAGGTGGTGTGCCTCAAAGAGGAGTGGTCGGATACAGGTCTTAGCCTGTCCGCGGACGCAGCGGGATCAACAAGTTTTTGGTGTAATTTTCCGGAATCACTGGTGCAGGGAACCCTGGCCGGTATCCTGGTTGGAGAAATGATGGAATCAAAACATTACTCTGTTGGAGTTTTTTCCCGTTGGTGGTGGCAAGGAGTTACAAGACCACAAGGTGTGTTTTGGGTTCGATAATGCTTCAGTGGTGCAATTTATTAACCGGCAGTCATCATCTTCCCACCGGTGTTGGCGCTTGTGAGACATGTGGTTCTGAGATGTTTACAGCTTAATATATATTTACTGGCAAAACATGTACCGGGTTATAAAAACGTGGCAGCTGATGCGCTCTCTCGTTCGCAGATGGAGCGGTTCAGAGAGCGGCACCCACAGGCGGATGCATTGGGGGTACGCTGCCCGCATTTCTTGTGGTAACTGGTAGAGCAGAGCTGCTGAAGCTTGTCGAGTCATCCGTAGCGGTGGGGAACCTGGAAAATTATAACGTGGTGTGGCAAAAAATGGTTGTTTTTTGTGGACGGTTCTGTGGCTGGGGGCAAGAAGGCCCGTTCAGCGACCCTGGATATGTTGGCGTCTCTGCGGGTGAGACGGGCGTCGGTAGATTTGGCAAAAAGCACCTCGCGGGCTTGGCATTTTTATTAAAGTTGCACGGTTTTTAAGAACGTTACAACAGAGTTCGTTTTTCGCCAGATAGTGCGCGGGTGGAAGAAAGAAAAGGTCGGTTCAGATTCCCCGTCGCCCGATTTCGTATCAGTTGTTCTGTAAATTATTGGACTCTTTACAAGTCACATGTTACAACGACTACGAGGCGTTGCTGTTCAGGACGGCATTCTTACTGGCGTTTTTTGCGGCGCTCAGGATCGGCGAGTTAGTGCCGAAGAGCAAGTTGTTATGCTGGGAGGATTAATGGTTGACGACGTGGTAGTGGTGGATGACGGTTTACGCGTCAGGATATAAAAAAAAAAACCCCAAAAAAACCCGACGTGTACGGCAGGGGTGAGTGGGTGCCGATCACTCGATTAGGCTCAGGATGGTGCCCAGTAGATATGGCAGCCAGTTACATGGCATCAAGGCCGGCAGGGGAGCAATTTTTGGTCCACGCGTCCGGCCTCCCCCTCACTCGTTTTCAAGTTTCGGCGGGGTGAAAATCGTCTTTGTGGACTATGGGCCTCGACCGGAAGGAATTCGGAACCCATTCTTTTAGAATTGGAGCGGCAACGTCGGCAGATGCGGGAGGGATGAACGAAGATGGTGTAAAAACCGCTTGGGAGATGGAAGTCACAAACATATAAGTCATATGTGCGACCCGATCTAACTGTGGGAGATTTAAGTTAGCACCCGGTATCCCGGTTTCTGTTTTAGCGGTAGGCTCATGTGTTTTCAAGTTTTTTGCCCTCGTTTGGTTTTCATTTGTTCGCAGCAGCGGAGCCGTGGAAAGTGCATATAATGGTCACTCCTACATTTACTGGGCGTAAAGGAGGGCAGCCGTTCGGCCTTTAGGATCGGAGCTAGGCCTGACCGGAACATCCGTAACCTGGCACGGAGTCCGGAGGCTGATATGGCCCGACATGTGGAAGTTGGTGGTGGACATTGCCAGAAGTACCCCCCGGAGAGTGGTTTTGGTTGTTCACGCCGGGGGGAACGATCTCGGGAACGTAAAGACTCGCGACCTGTTGGTCATTATGAAACAGGATTTGTGGCGTTTTCGGGAATGTTTTAATGGATGCATCATCGTTTGGTCGGACATAGTGGCACGGAGACACTGGAATCGAGCAAGAAACCTGGAAGCGGTGGATAGAGCCAGGAGGCTGGTGAACATGAAAATAGCTCAGTTTGTTCAGTCTATTGGAGGGGGGGCGGTTCGCCATTGGGAGTTGGAAGAGAAGGATAAGGGGGCATTGAGGAGGGACGGTGTTTTCACCTCAACGAGGTGGGGTTGGATACGTTCCTATCCGGCTTGCAGGATGGGGTCGAGAAAGCTCTAGCTCGGGTTGGTGGGGTGGGGACGGAATGAGCCGCAGTAACGCGGCACATCCCGTGTGGCCCGGAATTTGTCCATGCTGTTAAGGAATAGAGGAAGGTTTGCAAGCCGAAGGAACGGGGCTTACAAACGTCCTCAGTGAACGGTTTACGAACTGTAAGAATTAACACGGACAGCATGGATAGTGATCGATCGTTAAATTAAGTTATCGTTGAGACCGTTTAATAAATAAAGCTGTGGCCTACCCCACAATTTCAGCAAGAAGTTGTAAGACATTGGTTATTTATTAGGTAAGTGAGCGGGTAAGTGATTGAGTGTTCCCAGTCCTGAATGCCGCGAGCTAACTAAGGAAGCGGCACATGACTGGGAACAGGCACGGTAGGGGTTAAGCAGAGCGAGCATAAGGGGTGGAGTTTAGACAGGAAAGAAGGGGGGGGAGCGGAAGGAGCTTCAGTTAGGAGTCAAGCGGTGAAGAGAGAAGGACAGAGCAGAGACACCCGCCCACCCGCCCGTAAGGTCAGGGAGGGAGAGGAGGTGGGCTAGTTAGAGAGGACAGTCGTCGGAAGTTGTCACAGCTGGTTTTGGCCCGGAATTTGTCCATGCTGTTAAGGAATAGAGGAAGGTTTGCAAGCCGAAGGAACGGGGCTTACAAACGTCCTCAGTGGACGGTTTACGAACTGTAAGAATTAACACGGACAGCATGGATAGTGATCGATCGTTAAATTAAGTTATCGTTGAGACCGTTTAATAAATAAAGCTGTGGCCTACCCCACAATTTCAGCAAGAAGTTGTAAGACATTGGTTATTTATTAGGTAAGTGAGCGGGTAAGTGATTGAGTGTTCCCAGTCATGCTGGCCTCTCTCTGCTTGCAGCGTGTTGATTGACAACTCCCCTTCCTGCTTATTTATAGGAAGTCAGCATACTGCGGACAGCATGCCTCTTCGATTCAAAAGCCCCATTCCTAAGTAAAACCAGCAAACTTCAAAGTGTGTCTATTATGAAATGCTGCAGAATTTCTGAACAATCACATGGGGTACTGTGCAGATCTGTTCTGGGTTCATGCTGCCCATGGTTCTCAAAGGAAATATGGACATCGTAGAAGTGGGTCTCCCAGATGAGACCTCTTTCTATGAGCCACAATAGAGAGTTGATCTGTATTAGGCATACTGCACCTTCTTACAAACTTGACCCTGGATGGCCACTGTGTTATACTGCAGGTATTTGATGGGGGTACTGGGAACATGACCCAGGGCAATCAGCAACAAACAATTCATTCAACTGAAGAATATATATATATATATATATATATATATATATATATATATATATATATATATATATATATATATATATATATATATATATATATAGTAATGCAGAACAAATGCAGACTGCGCGTACTGTCCTAACCCACCCTGTACCCATTGGAGAGAGGAAAAGTTAAAGAGAAAAATGTGAAACCTGGGCTAGCATGCATGTTGTCACAGAGGCAGAAAAGTCTAATATTGCAAACTAGAAGCCCTTCATAGTTTAGACAAAATTAAAATAATATCTTTTTATTAGTTATACATAAAAACGTGTTAAACAGACACAGGGCACTACACATCGTCTGCTCTTTAAAGGGGTTGTCCCGCGGCAGCAAGTGGGTCTATACACTTCTGTATGGCCATAATAATGCACTTTGTAATGTACATTGTGCATTAATTATGAGCCATACAGAAGTTATCAAAAGTTTTATACTTACCTGCTCCGTTGCTGGCTTCCTCGTCTCCATGGTGCCGACTAATTTTCGGCCTCCGATGGCCAAATTAGCCGCGCTTGCGCAGTCCGGGTCTTCTTCTGTTCTTCAATGGGGCCGCTCGTGCAGAATGCCGGCTCCGTGTAGCTCCGCCCCATCACGTGCCGATTCCAGCCAATCAGGAGGCTGGAATCGGCAATGGACCGCACAGAAGAGCTGCGGTCCACGGAGGGAGCAGACCCCGGCAGCCATCTTCAGCAGGTGAGTATGAAGACGCCGGACTGCCGGGATTCAGGTAAGCACTCTCCGGTTTGTTTTTTTAACCCCTGCATCGGGGTTGTCTCGCGCCGAACGAGGGGGGGGGGGGGGGGGTTAAAAAAAAAAAAAAACCGTTTCGGCGCGGGACAACCCCTTTAATACCTACTCACAGTCTCTCATATACCATTCCCTTTACGACTAAAGGGATAAGTGAAATAATCTTCATGTAAGACTTATCCTTATTGTCAAACATAATAAGTGAAACAGGATTGAGCTGATTCAGCCTACCAGAATATCCTGACACAAGTTCACTTCACCAACAGTGAATGTCCTTATAATTTAAAACTTCTAGTAAGGGAATGGGACTTTAAGAAAGGAATTAATCTATCCTTATCCGAGTTCTTATCAATTTTTGACAACTTATACCACTTTGCTCTATAACCTATTGGTATATGTTGTTCCCTCCTGACAACTTTTGAAGAAGAGGGAACTACTATAGAATGCAAGTGCTAATAAGTCTCCAATGAGACTTGGATACCTCTGAGAACTCAGGGGTTTTTGTGCAGTGCCCTGTGTCTGTTTAACACGTTTTTATGTATAACTAATAGAGATGAGCGAGCATACTCGTCCGAGCTTGATGCTCGTTCGAGTATTAGAGTGCTCGAGATGCTTGTTACTCGAGATGAGCACCACGCGGTACTCGTCTTGATTAAACGAGCACTGACCATTGGATTCAATGGAGCTGGCAATACAGCCGGCTCCATTGAAAGCAATGGGCTGCCGGCGACCTCAGGATGAATTTTCGGGAAGGGCTTAAAAATATAAGCCCTTCCCTGAAAATCATCCAAAACTGTGTAAAAAGTAAAAAAATATATATACTCACCTTGTCATTCAGCTGAGAGCTGCCCCTGATTGGTCCCTGCGCTAAGCCAATCAGAGGCAGCACTCACTCACCCATTCATGAATTCATGAATGGGTGAGTGAGAGCTGCCTCTGATTGGTGAGGCTGTGACCAATCAGAGGCAGCTCATTCAGCAGGCGGGGATTTTAAATCCCAAGTTGCTGAATACTACTCACAGCACTTCAGGAGAACTGCCAGCCGGCCGCAGCTGAACTCCGTCTGCTGGGACAAGGTGAGTATATGTATTTTTTTAATTTTTACACAGTTTTGGATGATTTTCAGGGAAGGGCTTATATTTTTAAGCCCTTCCCGAAAATTCATCCTGCGCTCGCCGGCAGCCCATTGCTTTCAATGGAGCCGGCTGTATTGCCGGCTCCATTGAATTCAATGGGCTAACATCGTTCTTCTCTGCCACAGCTGTAACAGCTGTGGCAGAGGAGAACGATCTTTATGCTGATAGTGTGGGGGGGGGGTCTCACTCTTGCCACTATTGTGGCTTAATAGTGATACCTCGGAGCCCGAAATGCAGCCCTGCATGTTGCTCCTCGCCTGCCCTATCCATTTCTGTGTTTTTTACATGACTTTGGTGATTTGCTTAGATTTTCACAAATGAAAACCTTAGCAGAGCAACTGTCATATACAAAAATGCTCGAGTCGCCCATTGACTTCAATGGGGTTTGTTACTCGAAACGAACTCTCGAGCATCACTGAAAGTTCGACTCGAGTAACGAGCACTCGAGCATTTTGATGCTCACTAGAGATGAGCGAGCACCAAAATGCTCGGGTGCTCGTTACTCGGGACGAAATTTTCGCAATGCTCGAGGGTTCGTTTCGAGTAACGAACCCCAGTGAAGTCAATGGGCGACCCGAGCAGTTTTGTATAATGCCGATGCTCGCTAAGGTTTTTGTTCGTGAAAATCTGGGCAATTCAACAAAGTGATGGGAACGACACAGAAACGGATAGGGCAGGCGACGGGCTACATGGTGGGCTGCATCTCAAGTTCCCAGGTCCCACTATTAAGCCACAATAGCGGCAAGAGTGCCCCCCCCCCCCCCGCACTTTCAGCGTAAAGATCGTTCTCCTCTGCCATAGCTGTAACAGCTGTGGCAGAGAAGAACGATGTTTGCCCATTGAATTCAATGGAGCCAGCAATACAGCAGGTTCCACTGAAAGCAATGGGCTGCTGGCGATCGCAGGATGAATTGTCGGGAAGGGGTTAAATATATAAGCCCTTCCCTGCAATTCATCCAGAAATGTGTTACAATAAAAAATATATACCGGCGTATAAGGCGACAGGGCGTATAAGACGACCCCCCAACTGTCACCTTATACGCCGGCAATACAGTGGAGCAAAGAATAAAAATCATTACTTACTTCTTCTGATGTTCTGCGGCGCTCCTGCAGGCTGTTGCTCCCTCCTGGTCCACGGCAGAGTATTGCTTTCTGGACGCAGGGCTTGAAATCCCCGCCCCAAGAAACACAGCCAATCACAGCCATTCAATGACATCATTGTCATTGGCTGTGATTGGCTGAAGGCACGTGTGTTTCTGGAGGTGGGGATTTAAAGCCCTTCGTAGAGAAATCAATGCTCTGCTGGGAACCAGGAGGGAGCAACAGCCTGCAGGAGCGCCGCAGAACACCAGGAGGGAGCTACAGCCTGCAGGAGCGCCGCAGAACACCAGGAGGGAGTGACAGCCTGCAGGAGCACCGCAGAACGTCAGAAGAAGTAAGTAATGATTTTTATTCTTTGCTCCACTGTATTGCCGACGTATAAGGTGACAGTTGGGGGGTCGTCTTATACGCCCCGTCGCCTTATACGCCAGTATATATTTTTATTGTAACACATTTCTGGATGAATTGCAGGGAAGGGGTTATATATTTAACCCCTTCCCGACAATTCATCCCCGCGCTCGCCGGCAGCCCATTGCTTTCAGTGGAACCTGCTGTATTGCTGGCTCCATTGAATTCAATGGGCAAACATCGTTCTTCTCTGCCACAGCTGTTACAGCTGTGGCAGAGAAGAAGGATTTGTCTTCTATATGTTCTCAATGGGGTCGGCGCTGCTGCCGCCGGCCCCATTGAGCGCATATAGAGAAGATTTATGGCCTTAAGAAGGACCGTTAGGGTTCTTGAAACCTAAAATACTCCTAACACTCTCCCTATAGCAGCTCCAACACGATAGCACTTTCCCTGAACTAATGTCTGAATGCACCTGTGGCGAGCCGCGGGAGGGGCAGATTTTAATACTCGGGTGACACCTAATCTCGCCAGCCATTCACTGCAGGGGGGTGGTATAGGGCTTGAACGTCGCAGGGGGAAGTTGTAATGCCTTCCCTGTCTTTCTATTGCCCAGAAAAGCGCGCAAATTTCTCAGGGAAGAAAGTGAAAGTAACACGAACACCGCGTGGTGCTCGTTACGAGTAACGAGCATCTCGAACACCCTAATACTCGAACGAGTATCAAGCTCGGACGAGTATGCTCGCTCATCTCTAGTGCTCACTCATCTCTAATAACTAATTAAAAAGATATTATTTTAATTTTGTCTAAACTGTGAAGGGCTGGGTTAGCATGCAGCTGCAAGTTGTGCCAACTTTTTTTTGTGTTGAAATTGAATTCAATGGAAAGTAGCTGTGCTTACATTTTTGCTTATGTTATAGTGTTACTTTATAAACCACAGTTTTTTGTTTTCCCATTTGCAGCGAGGAGATAAAGGTTGTTTATCGATATTTCTCGTGATCGTGGTACATAAAGTTGACCATGCGAAAAATGCAAACACTGCAAATCCATGCCTGCCACTCAATGTTTGTCCCTGAGCTTTGTTAATAGCCATTGCAAAACTATGTTTTACGGCCAATTGAAACAGTAAGAATAAACAGTATTCTTGGTAGCAAAACATTTTTCCCAGGACGAGGACTAGTAAACACAGTAGCTCCTATAAAGATTTTTTTACTATTAATATTCAAGTGGTTATCTCTTAGGTAGATTCAGGTTTCTTTATAAAATTACTGGTGCTCAAACTCAGTTGAGTTGGAAGCGAGCAGGTCGTTGCAATGATGGTTTAATTCCACTTCCAAAATGGCCGAGAAAATCACACAAGATTTGTGTAATATGAGACGCACAAATCACTCGTAAATGTGATCTCCATCCTGATGAAAAAATGTCTTATATTGGTTAAAAATGTGCAATTTGTCGAAAATTAAACTCTCAATTTAAAAAAAAAAATAATGGATTGATTTTGATTTCCATTTTAATTTTTTTGCTAAATTAATAGAAAAAAATAGACATATGAGGCCTTGTTTTTTGTGGGACAAGTTGTACTTTTTAATGGCACCACTTTGGGATACATGGAATGTATTGTTTAACTTATTTGCTTTGAAGTAGGTTGAAACCCCCCAGAAATTCTGCCATTGTTTTTATATTTTACAGAGTTCATAGTATAAATTATTATATAGTATAAAAAACGTTACAATTATTCTACAGATCACTACCAAAATTATAAGTTTTTCCATGTTACTAATTTCCCATAAACATTTGTTCTAAGTATATATTTGCATAACTGCATTCCAAGACCCATAAAGACCTACTTTTCCACCAGCAAAGTTGTGTGAGGCGTAGTTTTCTCAAGTACCATTTTGGAGTATATGTAACCTTTTTTTTTTGCTTATTGTGGTTTTTTTATATGGATGAATGAAAAAAGCAATTATAGCATTTTTTAAAATGCCATTCAGGATAATTGATGCGACAGTACTAGTTGGGCCTCATTTACACTAGCGTTTGCCCTTCGTTCAGACTTGCCATCCATCTGATCCATTTTTGGAGTGGCGAGACAGAATTAAACAGATGCACTTTTCCCCCACATTGATTTCAACGGGTTTTCAAAAAAATTGAAAAATTTCAGTTTTCTTCTATTCCATTTGTTTTTCATTTTTTAAAACCCTATAGAAAGTTATGGAGTAAAAAATAGATCTGCTTGATTCCATGTCTCTGCTCCAAAAATGGAGAAGAGGCATAAATCCTGAACAGAGGCATAATGCTACTGTGAATGAGCTTACAAACATGGTGATACCTATTTTTTTTTTCCATAAAAAATGCTTTTTAAGAAAAAATGCGTGTTTAACTAAATTAAGTTTTTCTTTTAAAGCACATTTTTTATTGGAGATGCGCATCCAGCAGATTGCTGCAAGAAATCAGCCAATACTGCAGGCACCTGGCCCCGCAATCGATTGTTGATCGGAGTCCCTGTCGTCCAGGTAGTGTTCTCACGTATCAGTGATAAGTAAATGTGCAAGACTGCTGTTGCATTAATTGCTTTCTCGCAAGAAATGAACTAATGCGACAGGCACCCTGCACATTTACTCAGCGCTAGATGATCTTTTCACAACATGTTATGTGAAAGAGGGAGCTGGTAAGCCTTTGTGCCATACAGAACTAATGAAAGGTTCCCTTGTTCTCTATTGCATCAAGGCTTACTGCTATCTCAGTCACATTACATGTTATGCTGTGAAAGGTTCATTTAGGTTTAAGTAAATATGCAGGGCGCCTGTTGCATAAGAAATCTGATACCAATTGGATGAAGAATAATGGTTTTTATAAATGTGCAGAGCCGCAGTGTGGATGCTGCAAATTTACACTTAATAAGTAGAGATGAGCGAACGTACTCGTTTCGAGTAATTACTAGATCGAGTACCGCGATTTTCGAGTACTTCCGTACTTAGGTGAAAAGATTCGGGGGGCACCAGGGGGGCGGGGGGAGGCGTGGCGGAGCGGGGGGTAGCAGCAGGGAACAGGGGGGAGCCCTCTCTCTCTCTCCCTCTCCCCCCCACTCCCCGCTGCAACCCCCCACTCACCCACGGCGCCCCCCGAATCTTTTCGCCCGAGTACTCGGTACTCGGGCGAAAAAGGGGCGTGGCCGAGTAGGTTCGCTCATCTCTATTAATAAGACTCAGGAATTTTCAAGTTCTGATAAGAGCAAGAAATCTAAAATATAAAGTTTTATTAACTGTAAAACCGCAGGAATCATGTACTCAATGCAACTTATACATGGGATGTACCTCTAGAAAATTTCATATCAGAATGTCCCAACATATAAGGAATAGAGATGAGCGAGCACCAAAATGCTCGGGTGCTCGTTATTCGAGATGAACTTTTCGCGATGCTCGAGGGTTCGTTTCGAGTAACGAACCCCATTGAAGTCAATGGGCGACTAGAGCATTTTTGTATATCGCCGATGCTCGCTAAGGTTTTCGTTTGTGAAAATCTGGGCAATTCAAGAAAGTGATGGGAACGACACAGCAACGGATAGGGCAGGCGAGGGGCTACATGTTGGGCTGCATCTCAGGTTCCCAGGTCCCACTATTAAGCCACAATAGCGGCAAGAGTGCGTCTGCCAGAGGAACCGCAGGCGCACACTGCAGAGGGTTGGGACGGCTAGGCAGCGACCCTCTTTAAAAGGGGCGGGGCGATAGCCCACAATGCTGTACAGAAGCAATGAGAAATCCAATCCTGTGCCACCTCCATCTGGAGCTGCACACGTGGGCATAGCAATGGGAAACCTATGTGCCACACACTATTCATTCTGTCAAGGTGTCTGCATGCCCCAGTCAGACCGCGTTTTTTTATAAATAGTCACAGGCAGGTACAACTCCGCAATGGGAATTCCGTGTGCACCCACAGCATGGGTGGCTCCCTGGAACCCACCGGCTGTACATAAATGTATCCCATTGCAGTGCCCATCACAGCTGAGGTAACGTCCGATTAAATGCAGGTGGGCTTCGGCCCACACTGCATGCCCCAGTCAGACTGGGGTTCTTTAGAAGTGGACACATGCAGTTACAACTCCGTGTGGACCCACAGCATGGGTGGGTGCCAGGAAGCCACCGGCGGTACATAAATATATCCCATTGCATTGCCCATCACAGCTGAGGTAATAATGTCATGTTTAATGCAGGTGGGCTTCGGCCCACACTGCATGCCCCAGTCAGACTGGGGTTCTTTACAAGTGGACAGATGCAGCTGCAACTCCCTGTGAACCCACAGCATGGGTGGCTCCCTGGAACCCACCGGCGGTACATAAATATATCCCATTGCAGTGCCCAACACAGCTGATGTTACGTCAGCTGTAATGCAGGTGGGCTAAAAATTAATTGGATTACACTGTAGGCGAGAGCCCCCAAAAATTGGTGTACCAACAGTACTAATGTACCTGAGAAAAATTGCCCATGCCCAACCAATAGGGCAGGTGAAACCCATTAATCGCTTTGGTTAATGTGGCTTAATTGGTAGGCCTGGAGGCAGCCCAGTAAAAATAAAAATTGGTTGAGGTGAAAGTTTAAACGCTTCAATGAGCATTGAAACGTATAAAAATTGTTTACAAAAATTATATGACTGAGCCTTGTGGGCCTAAGAAAAATTGCCCGTTCGGCGTGATTATGTGAGGTTTCAGGAGGAGGAGCAGGAGGAGGAGGAATATTATACACAGATTGATGAAGCAAAAAGGTCCCCGTTTTTGATGGGGATAGAGAACGATGCTTCCATCCGCGGGTGCAGCCTACGTATTGCTTAGGTATCGCTGCTGTCCGCTGGTGGAGAAGAGAAGTCTGGGGAAATCCAGGCTTTGTTCATCTTGATGAGTGTAAGCCTGTCGGCACTGTCGGTTGACAGGCGGGTACGCTTATCTGTGATGATTCCCCCAGCCGCACTAAACACACTCTCTGACAAGACGCTAGCCGCAGGGCAAGCAAGCACGTCCAGGGCATACAGCGCGAGTTCAGGCCACGTGTCCAGCTTCGACACCCAGTAGTTGTAAGGGGCAGAGGCGTCACGAAGGACGGTCGTGCGATCGGCTACGTACTCCCTCAGCATCCTTTTACAGTGCTCCCGCCGACTCAGCCTTGACTGGGGAGCGGTGACACAGTCTTGCTGGGGAGCCATAAAGCTGTCAAGGGGATTAGAGAGTGTTCCCCTGCCTGTGCTGTACATGCTGCCTGATCTCCGCGCCTCCCCTGCTACCTGGCCCTCGGAACTGCGCCTTCGGCCACTAGCGCTGTCGGATGGGAATTTTACCATCAGTTTGTCCGCCAGGGTCCTGTGGTATAGCATCAGTCTTGAACCCTTTTCCTCTTCGGGTATGAGAGTGCAAAGGTTCTCCTTATACCGTGGGTCAAGCAGTGTGTACACCCAGTAATCCGTAGTGGCCAGAATGCGTGTAACGCGAGGGTCACGAGAAAGGCATCCTAACATGAAGTCAGCCATGTGTGCTAGGGTACCTGTACGCAACACATGGCTGTCCTCACTAGGAAGATCACTTTCAGGATCCTCCTCCTCCTCCTCCTCAGGCCATACACGCTGAAAGGATGACAGGCAAGCAGCATATGTACCCTCAGCAGTGGGCCAAGCTGTCTCTTCCCCCTCCTCCTCATCTTCCTCCTCCTCCTCACCGCACTGAGATATAGACAGGAGGGTGCTCTGACTATCCAGCGACATACTGTCTTCCCCCAACTCTGTTTCCGAGCGCAAAGCGTCTGCCTTTATGCTTTGCAGGGAACTTCTCAAGAGGCATAGCAGAGGAATGCTGACGCTAATGATTGCAGCATCGCCGCTCACCACCTGGGTAGACTCCTCAAACTTTCCAAGGACCTGGCAGATGTCTGCCAACCAGGCCCACTCTTCTGAAAAGAATTGAGGAGGCTGACTCCCACTGCGCCGCCCATGTTGGAGTTGGTATTCCACTATAGCTCTACGCTGCTCATAGAGCCTGGCCAACATGTGGAGCATAGAGTTCCACCGTGTGGGCACGTCGCACAGCAGTCGGTGCAGTGGCAGATTAAACCGATGTTGCAGGGTGCGCAGGGTGGCAGCGACCGTGTGGGACTTGCGGAAATGTGCACAGAGCAGATCTGACAAGCGTGGGTAGCTTTTCAGAAAGCGCTGAACCACCAAATTAAAGACGTGGGCCAGGCATGGCACGTGCGTGAGGCTGCCGAGCTGCAGAGCCGCCACCAGGTTACGGCCGTTGTCACACACGACCATGCCCGGTTGGAGGCTCAGTGGTGCAAGCCAGCAGTCGGTCTGCTCTGTCAGACCCTGCAGCAGTTCGTGGGCCGTGTGCCTCTTATCTCCTAAGCTGAGTAGTTTCAGCACGGCCTGCTGACGCTTGCCCACCGCTGTGCTGCCACGCCGCGCGACACCGACTGCTGGCGACGTGCTGCTGCTGCTGACACATCTTGATTGCGAGACAGAGGTTGCGTTGGAGGAGGAGGAGGAGGGTGCTTTAGTGGAGGAAGCATACACCGCCGCAGATACCACCACCGAGCTGGGGCTCGCAATTCTGGGGGTGGGTAGGACATGAGCGGTCCCAGACTCTGACTCTGTCCCAGCCTCCACTAAATTCACCCAATGTGCCGTCAGGGAGATATAGTGGCCCTGCCCGCCTGTGCTTGTCCACGTGTCCGTTGTTAAGTGGACCTTGGCAGTAACCGCGTTGGTGAGGGCGCGTACAATGTTGCGGGAGACGCGGTCGTGCAGGGCTGGGACGGCACATTGGGAAAAGTAGTGGCGACTGGGAACTGAGTAGCGCGGGGCCGCCGCCATCATACTTTTGAAGGACTCCATTTCCACAACCCTATACGGCAGCATCTCCAGGCTGATAAATTTGGCTATGTGCACGTTTAACGCTTGAGCGTGCAGGTGCGTGGCGGCGTACTTGCGCTTGCGCTCAAACACTTGCGCTAGCGACGGCTGGACGCTGCGCTGACAGACATTGCTGGATGGGACCGAGGACAGCGGAGGTGAGGGTGTGGGTGCAGGCCAGGAGACGGTAGTGCCTGTGTCCTCAGAGCGGGGTTGGATCTCAGTGGCAGGTTGGGGTACAGGGGGAGAGGCAGCGGTGCAAACCGGAGGCGGTGAACGGCCTTTGTCCCACCTTGTGGGGTGCTTGGCCATCATATGTCTGCGCATGCTGGTGGTTGTGAGGCTGGTGGTGGTGGCTCCCCGGGTGATCTTGGCGTGACAAAGGTTGCACACCACTGTTCGTCGGTCGTCTGCACTCTCAGTGAAAAACTGCCAGTCCTTTGAGCACCTCGGCCTCTGCAGGGTGGCATGGCGCGAGGGGGCGCTTTGGGAAACAGTTGGTGGATTATTCGGTCTGGCCCTGCCTCTACCCCTGGACACCGCACTGCCTCTTGCAACCTGCCCTGCTGCTGCCCTTGCCTCCCCTTCTGAAGACCTGTCCTCAGTAGGCGCAGCAAACCAGGTGGGGTCAGTCACCTCATTGTCCTGCTGCTCTTCCTCTGAATCCTCTGTGCGCTCCTCCCTCAGACTTACTGCCCTTACTACTACCTCACTGATAGACAACTGTGTCTCATCCTCATCGGCCTCCTCACCCACTGAAAGGTCTTGAGACAGTTGCCGGAAGTCCCCAGCCTCATCCCCCGGACCCCGGGAACTTTCCAATGGTTGGGCATCAGTCACGATAAACTCCTCTGGTGGGAGAGGAACCACTGCTGCCCAATCTGAGCAGGGGCCCGAGAACAGTTCCTGGGAGTCTGCCCGCTCCTCAGAATGTCTCATTGTAATGGAGTGAGGAGGCTGGGAGGAAGGAGGAGCAGCAGACAGAGGATTCTGAGTTGCAGCAGTGGACGGCGTAGAACTGTGGGTGGACGATAGATTGCTGGTAGCAGTTTCTGCCATCCATGACAGGACCTGCTCACACTGCTCATTTTCTAATAAAGGTCTACCGCGTGGACCCATTAATTGTGCGATGAATGTGGGGTCGCCAGAAACGTGCCTCTCTCGTAATCCCGCAGCAGTCGGCTGCGATACACCAGGATCAGGAGCTCGGCCTGTGCCCACACCCTGACTTGGGCCTCCGCGTCCTCGGCCGCGTCCGCGTCCTCTAGGCCTACCCCTACCCCTCAGCATGCTGTATTACCAGTAATGCAGAAACAGAACGCTGTAATTAAATGTGCCGCTTATTGGCCTGTGGTTGGAGGCTGACTTCGCTTACGGAACGCCAGGAAATAATTTGGCACAAGCCTGCTATAACACTTAGCTGGCTGCGTATGATTTTGTAGAACTACTACACCCAGCACAGACCCAGAACACTGAGCACAGTCACAGGCAGGCCAAATAGATTTTTTGCCCCAAATGTTTTAGCAAAGGCCCACTGCCTATATTCAATCAATATGTCTTCTGTCCCTGGAGTATGTCAAAGACCTGCAGAGTGTTGCACTGTGGACTGCAATACAGCAGTGATTTCACATCCCAGACAGAGCCAGGAAATAATTTTGCGCAAGCCTGCTGTAACACTTAGCTGGTTGCGTATGATTTTGTAGAACTACTACACCCAGCACAGACCCAGAACACTGAGCACAGTCACAGGCAGGCCAAATAGATTTTTTGCCCCAACTTTTTTAGCAAAGGCCCACTGCCTATATTCAATCAATATGTCTTCTGTCCCTGGAGTATGTCAAAGAACTGCAGAGTGTTGCACTGTGGACTGCAATACAGCAGTGATTTCACAGCCCAGACAGAGCCAGGAAATAATTTGGCGCAAGCCTGCTGTAACACTTAGCTGGCTGCGTATGATTTTGTAGAACTACTACACCCAGCACAGACCCAGAACACTGAGCAGAGTCACAGGCAGGCCAAATAGATTTTTTGCCCCAAATTTTTTAGCAAAGGCCCACTGCCTATATTCAATCAATATGTCTTCTGTCCCTGCCTACGCACTTCTGTCCCTGGAGTATTACTGCAGAGCGCAATGCTCTGCACGGCAGATATACCAAAAAAAAAAAAATGTGCAACACTGCACAAAGCAGACTCCAGAGCACTGCACACGGTTAGATGTGGCCCTAAGAAGGACTGTTGGGGTTCTTGAAGCCTAAAATACTCCTAACACTCTCCCTATAGCAGCTCCACCAAAATACCACTTTCCCTCCTCTATGTCAGAGCACATCTGTGGCGAGCCGCGGGAGGGGCCGATTTTTATACTCGGGTGACACCTGATCTCGCCAGCCACTCACTGCAGGGGGGTGGTATAGGGCTTGAACGTCGCAGGGGGAAGTTGTAATGCCTTCCCTGTCTTTCAGTTGGCCAGAATAGCGCGCTAATGTCTCAGAGATGAAAGTGAAAGTAACCCGAACATCGCGTGGTACTCGTTACGAGTAACGAGCATCTCGAACACGCTAATACTCGAACGAGTATCAAGCTCGGACGAGTACGTTCGCTCATCTCTAATAAGGAACATTCAGAAGGGAAATGTTGGGAGTTCAGGAGTCGCCAATCATTTTATAAAAATTGATAATGGCAAAGTAGATAGTCTTTCATGTTATGGGATAGAAAAAGTAAGGAAGAATAGGAGAAAATCTGTGGAAATGCATGATATATTTGAGAGAAGCATTTTGGATTTTTCAACTCAATACTAGACATCCATACGGTTTATATTACAAATCAGATTTGTTTTATATCCTTAATATACAGTCATTAACCAAAATTCTAATACACCTTATTTTGTTTTTACTTTTTTTTAATTTATGTAATTTTTTAATAAAAATATTTTACCGTATTTTTCGCCTTATAAGACGCACCGGTCTATAAGACGCACCCCCAATTAGAGCGGGAAAATAGGGGAAAAAAATAATTACTCACCCCCCCCCCCCCCCGGCGTTCGGCAGCGGCGGCGGCGTTCGGTGGTGGTGGCGGCGGCGCTGCTGCAGGCTGTCGCTCCCTTCTGGTCCTCGGCAGAGCATTGCTTTCTGGACGCAGGGCTTAAAAATCCCCGCCTCCAGAAAGCTAATACTGTGTTAGCTAACACACGCCGTCAGCCAATTACAGCCATTCAATGACATCATTGAATGGCTGTGATTGGCTGAAGACGCACTTGTGTTAGCCAATCACAGCCATTCAATGATGTCATTGAATGGCTGTGATGGGCTGACGGCGTGTGTTAGCTAACACAGTATTAGCTTTCTGGAGGCGGGGATTTCAAGCCCCGCGTCCAGAAAGCAATGCTCTGCCGCGGACCAGGAGGGAGCGACAGCCTGCAGCAGCGCCGCAGAATGCCGGGGGAGGTGAGTAATGATTTTTTTTTTGACAGGAGAATCTAACTGATCGCACATTTGTTCGTGCAATCGCGAACTTAACGCGCAATCGCGGTAAATAAATCGCGTCCGCGCGTTAAATTCGCGATCACGCTAAAAATGGTGATCGGAACGAATATTCGGCACATTCGCTTTATAAGATGCAGGAACTTTTCCCCCCGCTTTGGAGGCGGAAAAAGTGCGTCTTATAAAGCGAAAAATACGGTAATTTTGTTTATTTTTCATTTAATTTTTTATTATTTATTATTTTTTGTATTTATGTTCTATTCATTTAAATTTTATTTTTATAAGAATTTTCATTTTTACTTTCTTTTTTATTTAATATATAATTTTTTGCACACTTCTATCTATTTTCATATTTATTGTGATGCACTGCACGTATAGTGTCTGGTATTTATTTTTTGCATATCATTCCAAATAGGAATGATATGCAAAATTCCAAAAAGCATTAGGATGGATTCACACAAGCGTGTTTATATGCATACAATTGTGCACACAAAAACTCACTCCTATTAAAACCATTGGTTCCCTATGATGTGCTTGCATGTCCATGTTTTACAGGCGTGCAAACGCACGTACCTGCAAAACATAGGATATGCATGCGCCATAGGTCCATGGTGCACGTCAATATTTACCAGTGGAGAGTCCACTTGTCACTGAACACTGTGACAGCACGGTTAAAGTGTTCAGTAACAAGGGGACACCCACGGGGAGTAAAAAATCCCCTACCACAGCTGTCACAGCTGTGGCAGAGGATCGCGATTTTCTTCCATTGCTTTCAATGGGACTGACATTTCCGCAGTCCCATTGAAAGCAATGGGCTGCCAGCAGCCCTGTGGGGATTTTCGGGGAAGGGCTTTAAATATAAGCCCTTTCCTGAAAATCATCCCCAGAATGTATAAAAAATAAAAAAAATATATACGCACCTCTCCGCAGATGCCGGGGCTCAAGCACATCCAGTCTGTCTTCTCCCTGCACTGCTCTGCTGAAAGGGCTGTATCTGATTGACTGAGCGCTCAGCCAATCAGATACAGCCCTCAGCCATTCATTGACTGACAGCTAAGTGCTGCCTGTGATTGGTCACAGCACTCAGCCAATCACAGGCAGCTCTTGGCCATTCATAGAAATCTATTGCCCCATTGAAAGCAATGCTGCAGGGACCTGCATTCATGCGTGTTTGTGCAAATACATGGGTGCAAGGTTTTGTGCTCACGCTCATTTGAATGCACCCTTATGTTGATGTCTATCTTTAAATGAATGTTTTACCTGCACAGATTTTTAGTCCTTGCCCTATAGCAGGTGATTTAAACGCTATTTGATTAGACCTATTTTTGTGAAATCCATTCAGTCTCCTCGGTGAGCAACAAAACACAGGTACTTCCTTGATTTTAGTTTAACACGGTGTATTTGTTATATATGTTGTGCACATGTAACATTTTTCAGCAGTTGAGAAAGGCCATTTTGCCAAAACGCGTTCAGCGTTCATGTGTACCGTGTCTGTGAGCTTTATGCTCCGCTAACTAATAAAGACAAAAAGTAGTAGAAGCTTTCCTCCTCTTGCTTTTTTCTGGAACCGCCTGTTGCATCACCTCATTTCTCGCACTGAGAGAAGCGCTCAGGTTATTTGAGAAATGAACTTATAATAATAATCATTATTTGTATAGCGTCAACTTATTTTGCAGCGCTTATATGAAACATATGAAAGTTGGGTGCATCTTTACTCATCCCTAATAATGAGACCACTCTCCCAGCCAAAATGGACACTAATAGAGTGCGGGCGTGCTAACTTGCTGTACACTGCTGAACCGGTGCCCCGTCCCTGTCATTTTCCCCATCCACTGCATATGCCAGTTCGCATCTCTGTTCCTTGGAAATTCAAGCTTGCCTGGCAGTGGCAGAGAAGATAATAGCAGCAGAGCTGCAGTAGTGCTGAAAGGGGGCTCACTGCTGATCACTGGTCACTAGTCACAGTACAGGCTTTTTTTTTACCAGATTGGCTTCAACCTCAAACCCACCTGCAACAACTGTCCTATGAAAACTGGACATAAACAGCTTTCTAATGCTGCTGGGGCAGAGCCCACATTCTGAGGACTCTAAGTTTTCTCCTGCATATCCCACCATGCAGAGGTAGTGAAGCAGGAAAATCAAATTTAGCGATTTTGTATAAAAACATAATCACGAGGCTCCTATGGGGCAAATTAATCAAATTAAATGTACCTTAGGTTTTTTTGATCAACAGGAAGCTAACAATTATAAATTCTCTTTTTACCCATAATTACAAAAGTATCTTTCTTTTCTCCTACAGTGAACCCCAAATATATATTTAATATTTTACCAGACAGTTTTTAAAAATTACATATCAGGTATATTCCTCAACTAAAGTGACCGGGACCCCTTTACCTAAACTCTTTACAATCCAATTTTGGATTCAGGGTTCCCTAAAACGCTTTCTCTTTTTGCTGTTATACAACGGTGCCATCTGCTGGCTAAAGCCAGTGTGTGTGTGCCAGAGAGGCTCCGACAGTGGAGTGGCTGGCAATAGACGGTAAGAATACCCTCTCTGACATCTTCTGACATTGGAGCTGTACAAGCATCATTCAGAATGTAGGAAGACATCAGACAGTGGATTGCAAAAGGGTTAAAGAGGTATTCTGGAATTTTCACCCATCCACTGGATAGAAAACTGATAATTTCAATGGGGCCGAGAGAACTAGTTGATTGATATAGCTCAGCAATTTCTGTAAGTATTATTAAAATTAATGAAGCAGTATCGCACATGAACGGCCAGCTCTTCGTTGAAAATTACGCAACTCAAATCAAAGCGGTGCTGCAGAGGTGAGCGGAAGTCAAGCAAACAGGAACCACTTCCTTGGCATTGGTCGGGAATAACGTCATTTTACCGGAATAGCCCTTTAAAAGTTATAAACAGTATCACTAAATATTAAACACAGTATCGTTAATATCATTTTGACCGGTTTCCCTCCCTCTTTCTGCTTCTTTCAAGGGTTGGCCACTTTTAGTATAAAATATCCAAAGTGCCCAGACAATAAACAAACCATCCACTTCACTATGGTCCTGTGGCAGTACCTCTTCTAGCAGGCTTGTGTGGGTAGGCCTTCAGAAAAAGTGAAAGTACAAATCCCAACATGCATCTCTGCAACTGTCTCCATAGTTAAAGGGGTTGTCTCGCGGCAGCAAGTGGGGTTATACACTTCTGTATGGCCATATTAATGCACTTTGTAATATACATCGTGCATTAATTATGAGCCATACAGAAGTTATTCACTTACCTGCTCCGTTGCTAGCATCCCCGTCGCCATGGATCCATCTAAATTCGCTGTCTTCTGGCGTTTTTAGACGCGCTTGCGCAGTCCGGTCTTCTGCCTGGTGAATGGCGCCGCTCGTGCCGGAGAGCTGGTCCCGCGTCGTCATCGTAGCTCCGCCCCGTCACGTGTGCCGATTCCAGCCAATCAGGAGGCTGGAATCGGCAATGGACCGCACAGAGCCCACGGTGCACCATGGGAGAAGACCCGCGGTGCATCGTGGGTGAAGATCCCGGCGGCCATCTCGGTGAAGGAAGAAGAAGGAAGAAGGAAGACGTCGCAGAGCGGGGATTCGGGTAAGTAATAAAATTTTTTTTTTTAACACATCCTTTGGGGTTGTCCTGCGCCGAACGGGGGGCCTATGGAAAAAAAAACAAAAATGTTTCGGCGCGAGACAACCCCTTTAAATACCTCACCTCACCTCCCTGTTCTTTAGTGAGCACAGTGGCTGCACTGTTCTCTACCAATTGTATATGTTCTTCCACTGTATGAGAAATGAATTCTCCTGATTTTGTCTGATAGTAAAGTCACCCTAAAAACAATGACCAGTAAATCTAGATATATATACACATTATACATAATCACACACACATAAATATATCTATATATACATTTTACATATACAGACACATCACAGATATCTACACATACATAAAGATTCTTCATTAGAGATGAGCGAGCACCAAAATGCTCGAGTGCTCGTTACTCGAGTCGAACTTTCAGTCAATAGGCGACTCGAGCATTTTTGTATATGACTGGTTCTCCGCTAAGGTTTTCATTTGTGAAAATCTTAGCAAATCACCAAAGTCATGTAAAAAACACAGAAATGGATAGGGCAGGCGAGGAGCAACATGCAGGGCTGCATTTCGGGCTCCGAGGTCTCACTATTAAGCCACAATAGCGGCAAGAGTGAGACCCCCCCCCCCTTGCACTGTCAGCATAAAGATCGTTCTCCTCTGCCACAGCTGTAACAGCTGTGGCAGAGAACGATGTTAGCCCATTGAATTCAATGGAGCCGACAGCTCTCAGCTGAATTACAGCTGAATGACAGCTGAGAGCTGCCCCTGATTGGTCCCTGCACTGAGCCAATCAGAGGCAGCTCTCACTCACCCATTCATGAATTCATGAATGGGTGAGTGAGAGCTGCCTCTGATTGGTGAGGCTGTGAGCAATCAGAGGCAGCTCATTCAGCAGGCGGGGATTTTAAATCCCCGGCTGCTGAATACTACTCACAGCAGTTCAGGAGAACTGCCGGCCAGCCGCGGCTGAACTCCGTCTGCCGGGACAAGGTGAGTATTTTATTTTTTTTTTTACTTTTTACACATTTCCGGATGAATTTCAGGGAAGGGCTTATATTTTTAAGCCTTTCCCGAAAATTCATCCCGCGCTCACCGGCAGCCCATTGCTTTCAATGGAGCCGGCTGTATTGCCGGCTCCATTGAATTCAATGGTCAGTGCTCGATTAATCGAGACGAGTACCGCGTGGTGCTCGTCTCGAGTAACGAGCATCTCGAGCACCCTAATACTCGAACGAGCATCAAGCTCGGACAAGTATGCTCGCTCATCTCTATTCTTCATAGATACAGGGTTATTGCAAATGATCTTTCCGATTTCAAACCCTCATAGCTTAAGTTTAATGAAACTCAGATGCATTTAAACTCAGTGCAAACAAACTCAAGAAGTTTTGTTGCACAGCACCAAAAATGTTTTCCACATCAGAGTTGATCAGTGTGAGTCCCCTTTGTCCCTTAACATACATCGAGCCCATAGTCAAGTTCCAGCCATACACAATGTAGCGTATCACGATTGACTGATGCAAAATACATGCCCTTTGTGGGAGTCATGCATATGGTCTATATAGACATGTGGGTTTTCCCTCCCTCAAATTCTGACATTATGTTTCTGAACTGTGCCTGAAAGGTAGAAGGTGGCTTCATCACTAAGCACTAAAGATTCCTTAAAACTATTGGCTTCCTTTAGAGTTTGCATACTCTCACAGAAAGGTCACCTTGCTTTGTCATCCGGTTTCAGGGCCTGTAACAATTGCAATTGCTAACATCTGCTTTTCTACTTATATAGCGGACTCCTTGCTAGAGAGAGGTTTCACCTTTCAAAGACAGGAAAGCATATATTTGGTAGGCGCCTTACTATACTTAGCAGAAGTGCTTTAAAGGGGTTGTCCCGAGGCAGCAAGTGGGTCTATACACTTCTGTATGGCCATAATAATGCACTTTGTAATATACATTGTGCATTAATTATGAGCCATACAGAAGTTATAAAAAGTTTTTTACTTACCTGCTCCGTTGCTAGCGTCCTCGTCTCCATGGTGCCGACTAATTTTTGGCCTCCGATGGCCAAATTAGCCGCGCTTGCGCAGTCCGGGTCTTCAGCAGTCTTCTATGGAGCCGCTCGTGCCAGAGAGCGGCTCCGTGTAGCTCCGCCCCGTCACGTGCCGATTCCAGCCAATCAGGAGGCTGGAATCGGCAGTGGACCGCACAGAAGAGCTGCGGTCCACGAAGACAGAGGATCCCGGCGGCCATCTTCAGCGGTAAGTATTGAAGTCACCGGAGCGCGGGGATTAAGGTAAGCGCTCCGGTAAACTTTCTTTACTTCCCTGCATCGGGGTTGTCTCGCGCCGAACGGGGGGGGGGTTGAAAAACAAAAAAACCCGTTTCGGCGCGGGACAACCCCTTTAAACTAGAATATGGGAAAAGAAATGAAAGACCAGGCAGAAATATACAGCTAATGAATACAATTGAGAACCTTACTATTAGAAATGGAAAGAAAGAACAAAGACAAAAAATTCTGAAGGAAAGTAAAGGAGCAAGATCTTCAAAGATCAGATTAATTGTAGAAAAGATTAATTGACCTTCAATACAGATTATTGGAATAGCAGCTTGCTGTGCAGTTAGCAAACAAGAACAGTTTCTCCAACTGGAAAAGTTGCAAAGACCAACAATTTTGCTCAATAGTTCCAGGATGTTTAGCCTTATGGCATTTTCAGCAAAAAAAAAATTGAAAAGCAATCCCGAGTGAAAAAAATAAAAAAGGCAAGTAGTGAGCAAAGTTAGCTTACTACTTGCCTTTTTGTAAAGCAAACGTATTCTGCCTTCCATTTCTGATGTTGACTGGCATCACTATTTTCAAAGATGGCCACCGTATTCCTGCTGATATGTATCCTGAAACTATATTTTGCACAGTAGGACTCTTTTGTTCCTTTCACTGTGTCCTGCCCTGCTATAGGTCAGCAATCAAGTCCCGAAAGCTGAGGAGAAAAAAAAAGCTATCCCTGGTCATTCCTACTAAGTAAACCCGACCTGTTCTAGAATGCCTACAAATTGAATCAGAGCAACTTGTGAACACTTCTGAAGTGCTGGGAGAAGGTAATGGTTTTTAGAGCTACAGGCAGAAAATCCAAAGCAGAACCGTATTGCAAGTTTTAATAACTTGATTACAATTCATTTGATAGCAACTTTTTTTGTAACTGAAATAACCCATTAATACTTACCTAGAATTTGCAGTTTACAGAAATATACCACATGGGGCTATAGTATGCAACATGATTCAAGCACAGGCCTTTGAAACATGGATGTTCCTAGTGAATTTTGGGGCTTCCCTTTTATTAGGACTATTTCAATGCATTATATCAGGTTTGCAAAAGCCAAGGGGTGACAAAAGGGAACACCCCTCCTCCCAAAAGAGGCCCCTATATTTGTAAATATAACCCTCAAGAAATTCATTTAGTGTTTTGATCACACAGGAGAAAAAATAAAACATGACATTTTTTCCAACAATACGTAGGTTTTGCCCTACATTTTCATGAGGGGGTAATAAGAGAAAAATCACTGCACCATTTACTACCCCATTTCTCCCAAGTGCGGAAATGGACAATGCATAGACTCTAACAGCTGTTTATGCACATGGCAAAGCTCAGAGGCTGAGCACTATTTGGCTTTTGGAACGCTGTGAAGATATATAAGGTTTTCTTTGTTTTGTCATTAGCATGACATGTATAACCTTAGTTGTGATGCATGCGTTCCTTTACTTATGCAACACTTGTGTGAATGCTTTTTTGCTTTTATCATTAGGCTTGCCACCTAATGGTTGATCTAACACTTTCTGTTCCTGGGAACCATGTACTACAGCTAAGGGAAATGAGTAAAGTGCATTATGTTTTGCCTGCACTTACATGCACTGGTGGAGCTGCAGCAGGGTGTCTACTCTGAGGATATAGAAGCAGACCAGCAGCAAATGAATGACTTTATATGACTCCTGAAAAGGATTGTGGGAGCCTTTCACTGCTATAAAGCCTCACCTGGGCAATTTGTATGGAGTTTAGTTCAATGCAGTTCTTTTTGTTAGTTGAGCCAGGACTGTGTGGAGAACATGCCTGTGGACTTATAGACTTACTGTTTGCCATGTAAAGATGGACTGCTTTAAATAAATGCCTATATGCTTTAGAAAAACCGGGTCTATGGCTCCTTGAATTACCCATCCTCACAAACGCAAAATTTGGTAGAATAAGCTTTGGAAATACTGTAAGTTGGCCACTGTGAAATTGGCTGAGGCATCTTATAATCTAGGCATTGTGGATGAGATTTCATGAAATCTAATCCACATGCCACAGAATACATTTGCAGTGTAAG
This sequence comes from Eleutherodactylus coqui, assembly GCF_035609145.1. Lineage (NCBI taxonomy): Eukaryota > Metazoa > Chordata > Amphibia > Anura > Eleutherodactylidae > Eleutherodactylus > Eleutherodactylus coqui. Next base: position 250,705,919 of record NC_089839.1, on the reverse strand, counting down.
TTGATCTACATTTTAGCTTTTAAATCCACAGCATGTCAATTATTTTCACAGCACATTTCACCTCTTCAAGTAGGAGAGTGATATCCATGTCAAAAGCCACATGTAACATACAGATCCACAATGTGTTAGGAAGGATGCAGTAAACATAATATACATAGGCAAAAATCATAATACTGTATAATGAAATATAATATACAGTATATTATGAAAAAAGGGGGGAAATATGTCAAGGGTGACTTTGGCCACAACAGAGGTCATGTTGCCAAAGAGCAAAGTGTAGCCCTATATCATTGCAATATAGCATAACTCCAAGCTCTCATGCTGCTGCTCACTGATTGCCACAATTGAATCCTGCTAAATGCAAAATTCTTGTCTATCTGGATTTCTTGCAATTGATGCATACCAGATGCGCCAACCTTCGAACAGCAATACGACTTGCATTCTTTTTTAATGTAAGGTACACGGTAATCTTTGGCTGCCCAACTGGAGGTGCTCACACTAGTTGATTATTGATTATTAATAGGGCTGGTGAAAAATAAGTATCAGCACTTCTAAGATAACGTACTCGCTGGGTGGCAATCAGTACGACTGTTACTTCAATCAGCTGATTGCAAAAGGTCCCAAGCAGTGAACCCTCGGCAATCCACTATAGATGACTATCCTTAAGTTCTGGAATACTTATTTACAGAAAAACAGAAGAAAATATGTTTGGAGTTTGTCAAACATTCTCCCTTTAAGGGCGAGCACCCACTGGCGTTTGCGTTCTCCGCGGGAAAAAACGCAGCGTTTTCGCCGCGTTTCTCGCGTTTTTTCCGCGCGTTTTTCGCGGCGTTTTTCGCGGCGTTTTCGCGGCGTTTTGCGTTAATTTCCATTGACATTCATGGGTGCATTAGGAGAAAAATAGGGACACATATGCAACTGACAGTTCCTATGTTAAAAACGCAAACGCAACGCAAAAAAAAAACGCCAGTGGACAGGAACACATGTTATCTCTATGCCTGTGCAGGAAAAACGCAAAACGCAAAACGCAAAACGCAGGTAAAAAAACGCCAGTGGGTGCTCGCCCTAAGGGTGATTACCCACTACAGTTTTTTTTCACTGCGAAATTCGCAGCGTTTTTTTTTTTCTGCATGGTCTATGGGACTTGTAATGTTAAAAATCGCAATTTTGTGGTAAATTGCGATTTTGCGCAATCGCGATTTTAACATTACAAGTCCCATAGACCCCTGCAGAAAAAAAAACGCTGCAAATTTCACAGTGAAAAAAACCTGTAGTGGCTAGTCATCCTAAGGCTGCATTCACACGAATGTATATCGGCTCGGTTTTCACGCCGAGGGGCGGAGAGGGGGTGGAGAGGAGGCAGAGAGGGGGCGGGAGCTCAGTTCCTGCTCCTGGCTTTCCATGCTCCCCCCCTGCACACAAGGACGACGTATATCGGCTCGACGTGAAAACCGAGCCGATATACGTTCGTGTGAATGCAGCCTAAGGGCTCCTTTCCACTAGCGATAGCGATATCACTGCAAGAAAATCACAATGTTAAAATCGCAATGCTGCAAAATTGCAAGCTTTTGTGTTGCGATGCGAGAATCTGTTTTGCCATTGCACTGTATGGACGGCAGAAAAATGCAAAACACTGAAACAATCCTCCTGCTGCGATATTTAATCCTCGCATCGCAGCTTGCCCTTAAACATCGCTAGTGGAAAGGTTGTCATAGAACAACATGTGTGGGACTTTCCTGCGAGAGCTCGCACTCTCGCATCGTACTAAAAACGTGCAATTACCTCGCCAGTGGAAAGGAGCCCTAAGGTTGGATTTGCATGAACGAGTACAATATCATTTCCAGAAACTCAGACCTATATTGCACTTGCAATCTTGCAATTTCTTTTAAGTGTCCAGCAGTCCTCCAAGCAATTATCACTCCTGTGCTTCAGGCTGCATTCCCACGAACGTATATCGGCTCGGTTTTCACGCCAAGCCGATATATGTTGTCTACGTGTGCAGGGGGGTGAGGATGGAAGAGCCAGGAGCAGGAGCTCAGCTCCCACCCCCTCTCTGCCTCCTCTCTACCCCTCTGCACTATTTGCAAAGGGGAGAGGCGGGGCGGGGGTGGGGCTAATCCTTGGAATTTAGCCCCACCCCCGCCCCACCTTCTTTTATTGCAAATAGTGCAGAGGGGTGGAGAGGAGGCAGAGAGGGGGCGTGAGCTCAGTTCCTGCTCCGGGCTCTTCCATCCTCCCCCCCCCCCCCTGCACACGAGGACAACGTATATCGGCTCGGCGTGAAAACCGAGCCGATATACGTTCGTGGGAATGCAGCCTCACACAGAAGAATAATCGCTTACTTAATAGAAGTGGAGTGTGCAAGAGATCTCTTCCATTCACCTTCCCCCTTTCAGCCTAAATAGGCAGCCATTCATAGATAAACAACTGCGTGTTTAAACCTAAAAAGCAATTGACTCCAAAAAGTGAGCAATTCTCACTTACTTACCCTGTCGGTCCTGTTTTTACATGGGATAACATTCGCCTAGAATTGCTTTTTTGAATGATTACTTTGGTGACTATTGGCCCACGTAAAAGTACCCTTAGTGGCCATTTAAATCAATGCTTTATATTGGCTAAACAGGTTGAAAATAAAAACTTTAGGTTATTTGTCAAGCAGGATACAAAACTGAATCTGCCTAAAATATAGTAGTATGTTACAGTATTCTCATGATAATATTTCTAATGAACATTCTTCATTTTCTTCAGGGACTAAATTCTGAATTATTGCTTTCAGCTTCAGTTCTTATTTAATCATTTTAGCAAGTACCTAAATATCCTCTAAGATAAATATGCGAAATAGATTAACTGTTCAAATATTTGCCTTTGCGTCTCTTGCCTGTACAGCACATATAAAATTACATAATCACACAAATGATATTCTAATATGTAATAGATGAATGTGAGAAGATTATAATAATGAAGCCTCTGGTTAACTTTATTGCTTTACTCTCCAGGTTTTTATACAAGAACCTGTCTCCCAGACATCGCTTGCTATTTTAGGTCCCCCCTGTTTTACATACACAAAGGGCCCAAACTACAATAATCCGCCTTCTACTGGGCCCTATCATCCATTAGGGTCTTACTATCCTCTTTTTTACATCTTAGGGGTTTGTTTACCTTTGTACTGTTAGTGCAAATAAATCTATTTGCCATACGGTATGCTTCTGGGGTCCAAATTCAGTTAGTAGTATGAAGGGTGAATTTGGAAACAACCTCCACCACGACAAGACTGGATGTGTTCAAGAGTTAGCTATCTTTTATTGACAGGCAGTAGCTTTTATAGAGGCGGTACATAAATATATCCCATTGCAGTGCCCAACACAGCTGATGTAACGTCAGCTGTAATGCAGGTGGGCTAAAAATTAATTTGATTACACTGTAGGCGAGGGCCCACAAAAATTGCTGTATCAACAGTACTAATGTACCTCAGAAAAATTGCCCATGCCCAACCAAGAGGGTAGGTAAAACCCATTAATCGCTTTGGTTAATGTTGCTTAATTGGTAACTAGGCCTGGAGGCAGCCCAGTTAAAATAAAAATTGGTTCAGGTGCAAGTTTCAACGCTTTAATGAGCATTGAAACGTATGAAAATTGTTTACAAAAATTATATGACTGAGCCTTGTGGGCCTAAGAAAAATTGCCCGTTCGGCGTGATTACGTCAGGTTTCAGGAGGAGGAGCAGGAGGAGGAGGAGGAATATTGTACACAGATTGATGAAGCAAAAATGTCCCCGTTTTTGATGGTGATAGAGAACGATGCTTCCATCCGCGGGTGCAGCCTACGTATTGCTTAGGTATCGCTGCTGTCCGCTGGTGAAGAAGAGAAGTCTGGGGAAATCCAGGCTTTGTTCATCTTGATGAGTGTAAGCCTGTCGGCACTGTCGGTTGACAGGCGGGTACGCTTATCCGTGATGATTCCCCCAGCCGCACTAAACACCCTCTCTGACAAGACGCTAGCCGCAGGACAAGCAAGCACCTCCAGGGCATACAGCGCGAGTTCAGGCCACGTGTCCAGCTGCGACACCCAGTAGTTGTAGGGGGCAGAGGCGTCACCGAGGACGATCGTGCGATCGGCAACGTACTCCCTCACCATCCTTTTACAGTGCTCCCGCCGTCTCAGTCTTGACTGGGGAGCAGTGACACAGTCTTGCTGGGGAGCCATAAAGCTGGCAAAGGCCTTGGAGAATGTTCCCCTGCCTGCGCTGTACATGCTGCCTGATCTCTGCGTCTCCCCTGCTACCTGGCCCTCGGAACTGCGCCTTCTGCCACTAGCGCTGTCGGATGGGAAGTTTACCATCAGTTTGTCCACCAGCGCCCTGTGGTATAGCATCACTCTCGAACCCCTTTCCTCTTCGGGAATGAGAGTGGAAAGGTTCTCCTTATACCGTGGGTCGAGCAGTGTGTACACCCAGTAATCCGTAGTGGCCAGAATGCGTATAACGCGAGGGTCACGAGAAAGGCATCCTAACATAAAGTCAGCCATGTGTGCCAGGGTACCTGTACGCAACACATGGCTGTCCTCACTAGGAAGATAACTTTCAGGATCCTCCTCCTCCTCCTCCTCAGGCCATACACGCTGAAAGGATGACAGGCAAGCAGCATGGGTACCCTCAGCAGTGGGCCAAGCTGTCTCTTCCCCCTCCTCCTCATGCTCCTCCCCCTCCTCCTCCTCCTCAACGCGCTGAGATATAGACATGAGGGTGCTCTGACTATCCAGCGACATACTGTCTTCCCACGCCTCCGTTTCCGAGTGCAAAGCGTCTGCCTTTATGCTTTGCAGGGAACTTCTCAAGAGGCATAGCAGAGGAATGGTGACGCTAATGATTGCAGCATCCCCGCTCACTATCTGGGTAGACTCCTCAAAGTTTCCAAGGACCTGGCAGATGTCTGCCAACCAGGCCCACTCTTCTGTAAAGAATTGAGGAGGCTGACTCCCACTACGCCGCCCATGTTGGAGTTGGTATTCCACTATAGCTCTACGCTGCTCATAGAGCCTGGCCAACATGTGGAGCGTAGAGTTCCACCGTGTGGGCACGTCGCACAGCAGTCGGTGCACTGGCAGATTAAACCGATGTTGCAGGGCCCGCAGGGTGGCAGCGTCCGTCTTGGAGTTGCGGAAATGTGCGCTGACCCGGCGCACCTTTCCGAGCAGGTATGACAAGTGTGGGTAGCTTTTCAGAAAGCACTGAACCACCAAATTAAAGACATGGGCCAGGCATGGCACGTGCGTAAGGCTGCCGAGCTGCAGAGCCGCCACCAGGTTACGGCCGTTGTCACACACGACCATGCCCGGTTGGAGGCTCAGCGGCGCAAGCCAGCGGTCGGTCTGCTCTGTCAGACCCTGCAGCAGTTCGTGGGCCGTGGGCCGTGTGCCTCTTCTCTCCTAAGCTGAGTAGTTTCAGCACGGCCTGCTGACGCATGCCCACCGCTGTGCTGCCACGCCGCGCGACACCGACTGCTGGCGACGTGCTGCTGCTGACACATCTTGATTGCGAGACAGAGGTTGCGTAGCAGGAGTAGCAGGAGGAGGAGGAGGAGGAGAGTGGTTTAGTGGAGGAAGTATACACCGCCGCAGATACCAGCACCGAGCTGGGGCCCGTAATTCTGGGGGTGGGTAGGATGTGAGCAGTCCCAGGCTCTGACTTTGTCCCAGCCTCCACTAAATTCACCCAATGTGCCGTCAGGGAGATATAGTGGCCCTGCCCGCCTGTGCTTGTCCACGTGTCCGTTGTTAAGTGGACCTTGGCAGTAACCGTGTTGGTGAGGGCGCGTACAATGTTGCAGGAGACGTGGTCGTGCAGGTCTGGGACGGCACATCGGGAAAAGTAGTGGCAACTGGGAACCGAGTAGCGCGGGGCCGCCGCCGCCGCCATCATGCTTTTGAAAGCCTCCGTTTCCACAAGCCTATACGGCAGCATCTCCAGGCTGATCAATTTGGCAATGTGCACGTTTAACGCTTGAGCGTGCGGGTGCGTGGCGGCGTACTTGCGCTTGCGCTCAAACAGTGGCGCTAGCGACGTCTGGACGCTGCGCTGAGAGACATTGCTGGATGGGGCCGAGGACAGCGGAGGTGAGGGTGTGGGTGCAGGCCAGGAGACGGTAGTGCCTGTGTCGTCAGAGGGTGGTTGGATCTCAGTGGCAGGTTGGGGCACAGGGGGAGAGGCAGTGGTGCATACCGGAGGCGGTGAACGGCCTTCATCCCACCTTGTGGGGTGCTTGGCCATCATATGCCTGCGCATGCTGGTGGTGGTGGTTCCCCAGCTGATCTTGGCGCGACAAAGGTTGCACACCACTGCCACACCGTAGAGCACCTTGACCTCTGCAGGGTGGCATGGCGCAAGGGGGCGCTTTGGGAAACAGTTGGTGGATTATTCGGTCTGGCCCTGCCTCTACCCCTGGCCACCGCACTGGCTCGGCCTGTGCCCACACCCTGACTTGGGCCTCCGTGTCCTCGCCCGCGTCCACGTCCTCTAGGCCTACCCCTACCCTTCAGCATGCTGTATTACCAGTAGTGCAGAAACAGAACGCTGTAATTAAATGTGCCACTTATTGGCCTGTGGTTGGAGGCTGACTTCGCTTACGGAATGCACAGCAGAGCCAGGAAATAATTTTGCGCAAGCCTGCTGTAACACTTAGCTGGCTGCGTATGAATTAGGAGGGCAACTATCCCCAGCACAGACCCAGTACACTGAGGACAGTCACAGGCAGCCCAAATAGATTTTTTTTTCCCAAATGTTTTTGGAAAGGCCCACTGCCTATATTCAATAAATATGTCTTCTGTCCCTGCCTCACCACTACTGGCCCTGGAGTATGTAAAATAACTGCAGACTGTTGCACTGTGGACAGGAATACAGCGGTGATGTAACAGCCAACACAGAGCCAGGAAACAATTTTGCGCAAGCCTGCTGTAACACTTAGCTGGCTGCGTATGAATTAGGAGGACAACTACCCCAAGCACAGACCCAGTACACTGAGGACAGTCACAGGCAGCCCAAATAGATTTGTTTTCCCAAATGTTTTTGGAAAGGCCCACTGCCTATATACACTAAATATGTCTTCTATCCCTGCCTCACCACTACTGGCCCTGGACTATGTATAATTACTGCAGGGCGCAATGCTCTGCACGGCCGATATACAAAAAAAAAAAAGTGCAACACTGCAAAAAGCAGCCTCCACACTACTGCACACGGTTAGATGTGGCCCTAAGAAGGACCGTTGGGGTTCTTGAAGCCTAAAATGCTCCTAACGCTCTCCCTATAGCAGCTCTGGCACCAGCAGCACTGTCCCTGAGCTATGTCGGAATGCATCTGTGGCGAGCCGCGGGAGGGGGATTTAAATACTCGGGTGACACCTGATCTCGCCTGCACCCGCGGATCGAAGCATCATTCTCTATCATCATAAAAAAGGGGACCTTTTAGCTTCATCAATCTGTGTATTATATTCCTCCTCCTCCTCCTGCTCCTCCTCCTGAAACCTCACGTAATCACGCCGAACGGGCAATTTTTCTTAGGCCCACAAGGCTCAGTCATATTACTTTTGTAAACAATGTTTTTACGTTTCAATTCTCATTAAAGCGTTGAAACGTGCACCTGAACCAATTTTTATTTTAACTGGGCTGCCTCCAGGCCTAGTTACAAATTAAGCCACAGTAACCAAAGCGATTAATGGGTTTCACCTGCCCTCTTGGTTGGGCATGGGCAATTTTTCTGAGGTACATTAGTACTGTTGGTACACCAATTTTCTTGGGCCATCGCCTACAGTGTAATCCTAGTAATTTTTATGGGCTTCGCCTGCACTCATGGTACAGCAAGGTGTGTGGGGTTGACCTACACTTTTGCTACATAAATGTAACTGGGGCCTTGTCTATACTGCAACTACTGAAATGTGAAAGAGACTGTTATCTCCCTAAACTGCTGCAACGGGAATGTTACTGTGGCCTGTCTTGACTGCTACTACTACTGAAATGGAACTAAGACTGTGCTCCCCCTACACTGCTGCTTCGGAATTGTTACTGGGGCCTGTCTTGACTGCTACTACTACTGAAATGGAACTAATACTGTGCTCCCCCTATACTGCTGCTAGTGATATGTTACTGGGGCCTGTCTTGACTGCTACTATTACTGAAATGGAACTAATACTGTGCTCTCCCTATACTGCTGCTAGTGATATGTTACTGGGGCCTGTCTTGACTGCTACTACTACTGAAATGGAACTAATACTGTGCTCCCCCTATACTGCTGCTAGCGATATGTTACTGGAGCCTGTCCCTAATACTACCGCTGAAATGTTACTAATTCTGGGCTCTGCCTATACCGCTGCTAATGCTATGTCACTGGGGTGTGGAAACGGAAGCTTCTCAAAGACATGGTGAGGCCATTTCCCACCAACGCGGTTACTGTTAAGGTGCATATTACCACGGACACGTGGAGAGGACATGTAGTGCCTCAAAAACATCCCCCTCCTCCTCCAACAATGAAAACATTCTTGGCAAATACATTTGCATTGGTCCATCTGGTGGCAGTCCTAGAATTTCACCTTTAACGACACAACAAGAGAGCCCCCCCCACCATCCCTCCGCCACAGCCCACTTAATCATCAGGGCACTGCAATGGGATACATTTATGTCCCGCCGATGGGTTCCAGGGAGCCACCCATGCTGTGGGTCCACAGGGACTTCACATTACGAATTTGTACCTGCCAGTGTCTATGTATTAAAAACCCCGGTCAGACTGGGGCATGCAGTGTGGGCCGAAGCCCACCTGCATTTAATCTGACGTTACCTCAGCTGTGCTGGGCACTGCAATGGGATTTTTTTATGTACCGCCGGTGGGTTCCAGGGAGCCACCCATGCTTTGGGTCCACACGGACTTCACATTAGGGAGTTGTACCAGCCTGTGTCTACTTATAAAAAAAAACCCAGTCTGACTGGGGCATGCAGTGTGGGCTGAAGCCCACCTGCGTTTAATCTGACGTTACCTCAGCCGTGCTGGGCAATGCAATGGGATTTATTTATGTAACGCCGGTGGCTTCCTGGGACCCACCCATGCTGTCGGTCCACACGGAGTTGTACCTGCCTGTGTCTACTTATAAAGAACCCCAGTCTGACTGGGGCATGCAGTGTGGGCCGAAGCCCACCTGTATTTAATCTGACGTTAGCTCTACTATTCGGGGCACTGCATTGGGACAAACTACAGGAGCAATACAGCGCTAATGAGACATGCACAGCTACGCTAGCATTGGAGTTCGCTGTAGGCACGCGATTGCTGAGGGTTTGTGCAGATGCCTATGTCCTGGGTGCAGTGAAAGTCCGCTTCCAGCCTAGGATTGCTGAATCTGTGGGCCGAAGCCTATGCCGTGGGCGTGGTGCAAGTCTGCCATGTTTGGCCGCTCAGATCAATTTTTTGTTCATGTCTTGGGTTTCCTAGGACCCACCTATGCTGTTGGTGCAAACTTAGTACCCATTGCGGTGTTTGAGCTGTCTGGCACAAAGGCACTGACTGACTTGGGTAGGGGGCAGAGCGCTGACGGCTTTCCCCTTGCAGTGTGGATTGAGCTATGCGACACCTTGACAGAATGAATACTGTGTGGCACATGGATTCCCCATTGCTATGCCCACGTTTGCAGCTCCTGGCGGAGGTGGCACAGGATTGGACTTCTCATTGCTTCTGTACAGCATTGTGGGCTATCGCCCCGCCCCTTTTACAGAGGGTTGCTGCCTGGCCGTGCCAACTCTCTGCAGTGTGTGCCTCCAGTTCCTCCTCATGGCAGACGCACTTATAAATAGACATGAGGGTGGTGTGGCTATGAGGCCAGCGTGTGGCATGAGGGCAGCTGAAGGCTGTGCAGGGACACTTTGGTGTGCGCTGTGGACACTGGGTCATGCGGGGGGGGGGGGGGGGGGCAGCATGTAACCCAGGAGAAGTGGCAGCGGAGTGTCATGCAGGCAATGATTGTGCTTTGTTGGAGGTAGTGTGGTGCTTAGCTAAGGTATGCATTGCTAATGAGGGTTTTTCAGAAGTAAAAATTGTTGGGGGGGGGGGCACTGTTGCCGCTATTGTGGCTTAATAGTGGGACCTGGGAACTTGAGATGCAGCCCAACATGTAGCCCCTCGCCTGCCCTATCCTTTGCTTTGTCGTTCCCATCACTTTCTTGAATTGCCCAGATTTTCACAAATGGAAACCTTAGCGAGCATCGGCGAAATACAAAAATGCTCGAGTCGCCCATTGACTTCAATGGGGTTCGTTACTCGAAACGAACCCTCGAGCATCGCAAAATGTTCGTCCCGAGTAACGGGCACCTGAGCATTTTGGTGCTCGCTCATCTCTAGTGATCACATTTTTAAAGGCTGGATGGCCCTTTAAGTTTACAGACTTCATTATTATAATCTCACAATTATCTCTTTCATGTGAAGTAATCATTTGTGTTATGTAATTTTGCATGTACAGGCAAGATATGCAACGGCAAATATTTGAACAGTTGAAATCTATTTGGTATATTTAAGTTAGAGGTTATGTAAGGACTCGCTAAGATGAGTAAATAAAAACTGAAGCAGAAAGTAATCATAGACTAGAATTTAGTCTCTGAAGATAATGAATAGAGATGAGCGAACGTGCTCGGCCACGCCCCTTTTTCGCCCGAATACCGCGATTTCCGAGTACTTCCGCACTCGGGCGAAAAAATTCGGGGGGCGCCGTGGCGGCATGGGGGGTAGCAGTGGGGAGTGGGGGGGAGAGGGAGAGAGAAAGGGCTCCCCCCTGTTCCCCGCTGCTACCCCCCGCACCGCCACGCCTCTCCCCGCCCCCCGGCGCCCCCCGAATCTTTTCACCCGAGTACTGAAGTACTCGAAAATGGCGGTACTCGGGTGCGTAAGTACTCGAAACGAGTACGTTCGCTCATCTCTAATAATGAATAATGTTCAACAGAAATAATATCATAAGAATACGCTAACACACTACCTTGTTTTAGACAGAATCAGTCTTGGGTCTTGCTTGACAAATAACTTAAAGTTGTATTTTCAACCTGCTAAGCCAATACAAATCATTGATTTAAATGGCCACTAAGGGTATTTTTACACGGGCCAGAGTAATCATTCAAAAGAGTATTTACAAGCGATTGTTGTCCCATGTACACACAGGACCCCATAGGGCAAGTGAATGAGAATCAATCGCCTGTCAGAGTCAATCATTTTTAGCTCACCTAAAAACCAAGCGACAATAGGCCTGTTTCAAGATGTCTTATCTTATTTAAATCCCCGTCTGCTGATAGATCAGCACCACAGTGCAGGGGACAGCAGGAGAAGACATGGCTTAGCCCCTGCAGCTGAAGCAAAGTGAGTATTTTTTATTTATTTTTTTTAAAACCACTTTTACTTGATTTTCAGGGAAGGGCTTATGTTTAAAGCTCTTCCCTAAAATCAATTGCCGGCAGTAGAGAATTGAAGAATTCCCCTGCTGCATCTGCCACAGATGTGGTAGATGTAGCAGCAGGGAATTATTTTAACTAGTGGGGATGAAGGAAACATCTGCCGCATGCGGCAAATGTGTCCTTCATCCCCGCGTGGGACACAGCAGCGGCGGACAGGTAAATAATTTTTTTTTTTTTTTTTTACACTAAAATTTTTGTTTTCAGGGAAGAGCTTATATGTAAAGCCCTTCTCTGAAAAACAATTCAGGTGTACCAGCAGACCGTTGTCTTCAATGGAGCTGCCGTCAGCAGCCACGGCTCCATTGAAAACAATGCGTGCATTCCCTATGGTGCACGCATGTCCTATCTTTGCAGGCACACACCTGCAAAGTACGGACATATGCACACACCATAGGGAATGCATTGTTGCAAATAGAAGCGTGTTTTTGTGCGTGCGTATGTACGCACAAAATTACGCTCGTGTGAACCCACCCTAAGGACATGGCCCTTTTTATTTTTCCATTTTCGTTTTTTTCACCTGTTTAAAAAAAATCATAACTCTTTGATTTATCCATCGACATAGATGTCTGAGGGCTTGTTTTTTGCTGGATGAGTTGTATTTTTCAATGTTATTATTTAGTGAATCATATAATGTACTGAAAAACCTTTAAAAGAGAAAAAAAAAATTGGCCATCTTTTCTATGGGTCAATAAGATTACACGGATACTGCATTTATATTGGTTTTTGGGGGGCTTTTATTTTTTTCAAAGATTTTTTTTTTTGTTTTCTGTCGCCATCCTCTTACAGCTATAACTTTTTTATTTTCTTATCAACATGGTAGAAAAGAACTCATTATGTGCGGCCCGCACTGCATGCCCCAGTCAGACTGGGGTTCTTTAGAAGTGGATACATGCAGTTACAACTCTGTGTGGACCGACAGCATGGGTGGCTCCCTGGAACCCCCGGCGGTACATAAATATATCCCATTGCATTGCCCATCACAGCTGAGGTAATGTCATGTTTAATGCAGGTGGGCTTCGGCCCACACTGCATGCCCCAGTCAGACTGGGGTTCTTTAGAAGTGGACACATGCAGTTACAACTCCGTGTGGACCAACAGCATGGGTGGGTGCCAGGAAGCCACCGGCGGTACATAAATATATTCCATTGCATTGCCCATCACAGCTGAGGTAATGTCATGTTTAATGCAGGTGGGCTTCGGCCCACACTGCATGCCCCAGTCAGACTGGGGTTCTTTAGAAGTGGACACATTCAGTTACAACTCCGCGTGGACCGACAGCATGGGTGGCTGCCAGGAAGCCACCGGCGGTACATAAATATATCCCATTGCAGTGCCCAGCACAGCTGAGGTAATGTCATGTTTAATGCAGGTGGGCAAAAAATTAATTGGATTACACTGTAGGCGAGGGCCCCAAAAAATTGGTGTACCAACAGTACTAATGTACGTCCGAAAAATTGCCCTTAATTGTGGCTTAATTTGTAACTAGGCCTGGAGGCAGCCCAGTTGAAATAAAAATTGGTTCAGGTGCAAGTTTCAACGCTTTAATGAGCATTGAAACGTATAAAAATTGTTTACACAAATTATATGACTGAGCCTTGTGGGCCTAAGAAAAATTGCCTGTTCGGCGTGATTACGTGAGGTTTCAGGAGGAGGAGCAGGAGGAGGAGGATGAATATAATACACAGATTGATGAAGCTAAAAGGTCCCCGTTTTTTATGGTGATAGAGAACGAGTCTTCTATCTGCGGGTGCAGCCTACGTATTGTTTAGGTACCGCTGCTGTCCGCTGGTGAAGAAGAGAAGTCTGGGGAAATCCAGGCTTTGTTCATCTTTATGAGTGTAAGCCTGTCGGCACTGTCGGTTGACAGGCGGGTACGCTTATCCGTGATGATTCCCCCAGCCGCACTAAACACCCTCTCTGACAAGACGCTAGCCGGAGGACAAGCAAGCACCTCCAGGGCATACAGCGCGAGTTCAGGCCACATGTCCAGCTTCGACACCCAGTAGTTGTAGGGGGCAGAGGCGTCACGGAGGACAGTCGTGCGATTGGCTACGTACTCCCTCACCATCCTTTTACAGTGCTCACGCCGTCTCAGCCTTGATTGGGGAGCGGTGACACAGTCTTGCTGGGGAGCCAGAAAGCTGTCAAAGGCCTTAGAGAGTGTTCCCCTGCCTGTGCTGTACATGCTGCCTGATCTCCGCGCCTCCCCTGCTACCTGGCCCTCAGAACTGCGCCTTCTGCCACTAACGCTGTCGGATGGGAATTTTACCATCAACTTATCCGCCAGGGTCCTGTGGTATAGCATCACTCTCGAACCCCTTTCCTCTTCGGGTATGAGAGTGGAAAGGTTCTCCTTATACCATGGGTCGAGCAGTGTGTACACCCAGTAATCCATAGTGGCCAGAATGCGTGTAACGCGAGGGTCACGAGAAAGGCATCCTAACATGAAGTCAGCTATGTGTGCCAGGGTACCTGTACGCAACACATGGCTGTCCTCACTAGGAAGATCACTTTCAGGATCCTCCTCCTCCTCCTCCTCAGGCCATACACGCTGAAAGGATGACAGGCAAGCAGCATGGGTACCCTCAGCAGTGGGCCAAGCTGTCTCTTCCCCCTCCTCCTCATGATCCTCCACCTCCTCCTCAACGAGCTGAGATATAGACAGGAGGGTGCTCTGACTATCCAGCGACATACTGTCTTCCCACGCCTCCGTTTCCGAGCGCAAAGCGTCTGCCTTTATGCTTTGCAGGGAACTTCTCAAGAGGCATAGCAGAGGAATGGTGACGCTAATGATTGCAGCATCGCCGCTCACCATCTGGGTAGACTCCTCAAAGTTTCCAAGGACCTGGCAGATGTCTGCCAACCAGGCCCACTCTTCTGTAAAGAATTGAGGAGGCTGACTCCCACTACGCCGCCCATGTTGGAGTTGGTATTCCACTATAGCTCTACGCTGCTCATAGAGCCTGGCCAACATGTGGAGCGTAGAGTTCCACCGTGTGGGCACGTCGCACAGCAGTCAGTGCACTGGCAGATTAAACCGATGTTGCAGGGTGCGCAGGGTGGCAGCGTCCGAGTGGGACTTGGAGTTGCGGAAATGTGCCCTGACCTGGCGCACCTTTCCAAGCAGGTCTGACAAGCGTGGGTAGCTTTTCAGAAAGCGCTGAACAACCAAATTAAAGACGTGAGCCAGGCATGGCACGTGCGTGAGGCTGCCGAGCTGCAGAGCTGCCACCAGGTTATGGCCGTTGTCACACACGACCATGCTTGGTTGGAGGCTCAGCGGCGAAACCAGCGGTCGGTCTGCTCTGTCAGACCCTGCAGCAGTTCGTGGGCCGTGTGCCTCTTCTCTCCTAAGCTGAGTAGTTTCAGCACGGCCTGCTGACGCTTGGCCACCGCTGTGCTGCCACGCGACACCGACTGCTGGCGACGTTCTGCTGCTGCTGACACATCTTGATTGCGAGACAGAGGCTGCGTAGGAGGAGGAGGGTGGTTTAGTGGAGGAAGCATACACCGCCACAGATACCAGTACCGAGCTGGGGCACGCAATTCTGGGGGTGGGTAGGACGTGAGCGGTCCCAGGCTCTGACTCTGTCCCAGCCTCCACTAAATTCACCCAATGTGCCGTCAGGGAGATATAGTGGCCCTGCCCGCCTGTGCTTGTCCACATGTCCGTTGTTAAGTGGACCTTGGCAGTAACCGTGTTGGTGAGGGCGCGTACAATGTTGCGGGAGACGTGGTTGTGCAGGGCTGGGACGGCACATCGGGAAAAGTAGTGGCGACTGGGAACAGAGAAGCGCGGGGCCGCCGCCACCATCATGCTTTTGAAAGCCTCCGTTTCCACAAGCCTATACGGCAGCATCTCCAGGCTGATCAATTTGGCTATGTGCACATTTAACGCTTGAGCGTGCGGGTGGGTGGCGGCGTGCTTGCGCTCAAACACTTGCGCTAGCGACGGCTGGATGGTGCGCTGAGAGACATTGCTGGATGGGGCCGAGGACAGCGGAGGTGAGGGTGTGGGTGCAGGCCAGGAGACGGTAGTGCCTGTGTCGTGAGAGGGGTGTTTGATCTCAGTGGCAGGTTGGGGCACAGGGGGAGAGGCAGTGGTGCAAACCGGAGGCGGTGAACGGCCTTCGTCCCACCTTGTGGGGTGCTTGGCCATCATATGTCTGCGCATGCTGGTGGTGGTGAAGCTGGTGGTGGTGGCTCCCCGGCTGATCTTGGCGCATCAAAGGTTGCACACCACTGTTCGTCGGTCGTCTGCACTCTCAGTGAAAAACTGCCAGACCTTTGAGCACCTCGGCCTCTGCAGGGTGGCATGGCGCAAGGGGGTGCTTTGGGAAACAGTTGGTGGATTATTCGGTCTGGCCCTGCCTCTACCCCTGGCCACCGCACTGCCTCTTCGAACCTGCCCTGCTGCTGCACTTGCCTCCCCCTCTGAAGACCTGTCCTCAGTAGGCTTAGCAAACCAGGTGGGGTCAGTCACCTCATCGTCCTGCTGCTCTTCCTCCGAATCCTCTGTGCGCTCGTCCCTCGGACTTACTGCAATTACTACTACCTGAGTGATAGACAACTGTGTCTCATCGTCGTCGTCCTCCTCACCCACTGAAAGCTCTTGAGACAGTTGCCAGAAGTCCCCAGCCTCATCCCCCGGACCCCGGGAACTTTCCAAAGGTTGGGCATCGGTCAAGACAAACTCCTCCAGTGGGATAGGAACCATTGCTGCCCATTCTGGACAGGGGCCCGAGAACAGTTCCTGGGAGTCTGCCTGCTCCTCAGAATGTGTCATTGTAATGGAGTGAGGAGGCTGGGAGGAAGGAGGAGCAGCAGCCAGAGGATTCAGAGTTGCAGCAGTGGACGGCGCAGAACTCTGGGTGGTCGATAGATTGCTGGATGCACTTTCTGCCATCCACGACAGGACCTGCTCACACTGCTCATTTTCTAATAAAGGTCTACCACGTGGACCCATTAATTGTGAGATTAATCTTGGGACGCCTGAAACGTGCCTCTCTCCTAATCACGCAGCAGTTGGCTGCGATACACCTGGATCAGGAGCTCGGCCTGTGCCCACACCCTGACTTGGGCATCCGCGTCCTCGCCTGCGTCCACATCCTCTAGGCCTACCCCTACCCCTCAGCATGGTATTACCAGTAGTGCAGAAACAGAACGCTGTAATTAAATGTGCCGCTTATTGGCCTGTGGTTGGAGGCTGACTTCGCTTACGGAACGCACAGCAGAGCCAGGAAAGAATTTTGCGCAAGCCTGTAGTGAGACGTAGGTGCGTATGACTGAGCTAGTGGAATTCACAGCGCAGAAGCAGTCAAGTGTCCAAAGGCCACTAGTAGGCCTTAAGTGTTCTATTTTTTTAAAGGCTGAGCTGAGACAGCAGACAGATACTGTAGGCAGCGTATATATGTATACTGTTTCCCTCTGGACGGGATGACGGCGCTGATGTAACAGGCAACGCAGAGCCAGGAAACAATTTTGCGCAAGCCTGCTGTAACACTTAGTTGCATATTAATTAGGACTACTACCCCCAGCCGACACGCAGTACACTGAGGACGGTCACAGGCAGCCCAAATATTTTTTTTTTCTCAAATTTTTTTGAAAAAGCCCACTGCCTATATAGACAGTATATCGCTTTCACCTCTCCCACTGTCCCTGCCTCACCAATACTGGCCCTATACTATGTAAAATTACTGCAGACTGAGGACGCAATGCTCTGCACGCCCGATATACAAAAAAAATGTGCAACACTGCTAAAAGCAGCCTCAACAGTACTGCACACGGTCAGATGTGGCCCTAAGAAGGACCGTTGGGGTTCTTGAAGCCTAAAATAACTCCTAACACTCTCCCTATAGCAGCTCCAGCATCAGCAGCACTTTCCCTGATCTATGTCAGAATGCATCTGTGACGAGCCGCGGGATGGGCCGATTTAAATACTCAGGTGACACCTGATCTCCCCAGCCACTCACTGCAGGGGGGTGCTATAGGGCTTGAACGTCGCAGGGGGAAGTTGTAATGCCTTCCCTGTCTTTCTATTGGCCAGAAAAGCGCGCTAACGTCTCAGAGATGAAAGTGAAAGTAACTCGAACGTCGCGTGGTGCTCGCCTCGAGTAACGAGCATCTCGAACACGCTAATACTCGAACGAGTATCAAGCTCGGACGAGTACGTTCGCTCATCTCTAGTGATCACCTATTCTCAGGATAGGCCACCAATATCTGATCGGTGGGGGTTTGCCACTCAGTACCACCCCCCTCCACACCCCAATCAGCCCATCAAAATGGCTGCAATGCCTATGTTGTCGCCTCTTCAATATATATATATATTGAAGAGGTGGCATATATATGAAAGCTCTCACTGACTTGCCATTAAATCACTAACTACCCAGTGTCATAAAAAGTTGAAATTTGGCACAACTGCTCTTTAGGTCCTAAATTGCAAAAGTAAAGTGGTCACAACTCAATTATTCAACGCTAAGTGCAAAAGAAAATGAACCCCTATGTAATGTACCTAATATAATTCTCTGACTTCCCGGTGTCGTACAAACTTGGAATTTGGCAAAACCATTCTAGAGCTGCTAAATGGGAAAAGTAAAGGGCGCCACAACTCCATTATTCAATGCTAAGTGCAAAATGAAGTGAAACCCTATGTAATGTACCTAATCTAATTCTCTAACTTCCCGGAGTCGTACTAACATAAAATTTGGCACAGCCATTGTTTAGGCCCTACATAGGAAAAGTTAAGGGGTCGCAATTTGATTATACAACTTTAAGTGCAAAAGTAAGTGACCCCCTATATTTTGTAATTTCCTGATGTCGTATAAATATGAAATTTGGCCCAGTGATTGTTTAGGTCCTAAACAAGAAAAGTAAAGGGTCACAACCTGATTATTCAATTCTAAGTGCAAAAGTAAGTGGCCCCTATGTTATGTAATTTCCTGGTGTTGTACAAACATGAAATTTAGCATAACCATTCTTTTAATCCTACGTAGGAAAAGTAAAGGGGTTGCAACTTGACTATTCAATTCTAGCACAGTCTTTATATGAAGAGCCGCATCAGGGGTACTAAGAAAGGATATTCACATTTTTAAAAGGACTTCATCTTTATTGTGTCCACACAAGCTGACGTTTCAACTGCAGCATGCAGTCTTTATCAAGTCAATACCATCATTGTGACCACCACCAAATTTTATACACATTACATTCAAACCAATATCCAATCACCAACCAACACAGATCATTAAAATAATATGCCCCAGGATAGAAACTCTGATAGGTTCACTCACGCTTCAGATGCAGGTAATCATTGTTAATTATATCTACCAAACTTGGCAGAGTCTTCCTCTTGTGCCGTTCCATATAATCCCAAGGGGTATTCCAGGTCAGTCCACAAACTTTGCATATACCGAGGTTGACGCCACACGCATCCTCGCAAATTCTGAGACTGATGTATTCTTTCTCAGCACTTCAGATGTCAAGTTATTGATGCGTAAATATGAATCCTCAAACATCTAAACTCCTGGAAGTTGCATTCAGTTAATACAAATAACAATGTAGGTAAATTGTTTGATTTAAAAGGAAAAGTGTCCTGCTTTATTAAACAAGTGCCATAACGTCAGGATCAGAGAACGCGTTTCGAACTTATAGAGTTCTTGATCACCTCAATGTTCCTTCAACATACAATTCTTTAAATAGACTTAACTAACTAATTAATTAAAAACAATACCTGAGTTTTAACCACCTGCAAGCTGTTGAATACCTCTATTGCACATTTAATTAAAGAGAGCCTGTTCCTAAAATCAGGCAAGCAATATGTATAAATGGAATAAATAGTGTTACAATATACATTCATGATAATAAATATAGAACAAATACAGAAACAATAGTAACAGAAACAAGTCAAAAACTTATAGTGGCAGAAGAATTTTGGGTGGATCCTGTGCCATGTTAGGGATCTTTAGTCTAGCATACCTTACCATGTGGCCATAAAAGTGGTTGGTTATCATTTAAAAAAAAAAATCAGTAAATATTCATAAGCTAAAGAATTTATTTTAGAGGGCGTACATTCTTTGGTGAAAAAAATATAATTTTTATTTAATGAAAAATATTACTTGCAGATTTCTGGAGCCCCAATGAGCTCCAAATTTTCACCTACAGTAGTCAACTTATGTATGAGTTGGTGGGAGGATATTTTTATTTTTTCTGACAGTAATCCGTTCATTGGCCACATGGTGTGGTGTGCTAGATTTATTGATGACATCATAATTGTGTGGAAGAACCTATACACAGAACAAGAACGAAACCACAATAAAGTGATTGACTTTAATGACAATGGGTATAACCTCCGTTTTGTGTGTAATTACCACGAGGTTGGGGTCCCTTTTTTTGACCTCACCCTATGTGATGATGATACAATGGGGGAAATTATTACTGAGCTCTACAGAAAGCCATCTGCCGGGAATACCATCCTGCACGCAAGCAGTAATCATCCCCAACATACGTTGAAAGCAATCCCAGTAGGCGAGCTGGTTAGAGCCAAGAGAACCTGCTCCAGGAAGCTACATATAAGAGTACAGAAAAAGCTATATGTAACAGATTAATAGAACGAGGGTATTCTAAACAGTTATTAAACAGAGCTCGCAATAAGGTGAAATATCTTGATTGAGAAGAATTGTTAAATAATACTTTATCAACAAAATCGTGTAAAGAAAATAACAAACTAGTATTTTCAACTCCGTACATAAAAGAATTATTTTTCACCTACCTACCCATTCTGAAACAAGATGAGGATATATGCACAATTTTGAAAAAATGAGTGCTAATGGTTGCTAAAAAAAATAGGAGTCTCAATAACATACTGTCTCCAAGTCTTTTTTTACCAAAGGAAAAATCGCATTGGTTAACAAAAAATAGAAGTTTTTTTCAGATGCGGTAGTATAAGATGTATTGCATGTGATTTTGGTAGAGATGAGCGAGCGTACTCGCTAAGGCAAACTACTCGAGCAAGTAGTGCCTTATGCGAGTACCTGCCCGCTGGTATCTAAAGATTCGGGTGCCGGCGGTGGAGAGCGGTGAGTTGCGGGGGGGAGCGGGGGGGGGGGGGGGAGAGTGAGAGAGAGATTCCCCCCCCCCGTTCCTCCCCGCTCTTCCCCGCCGGCAACCGAATCTTTTGAGACGAGCAGGCAGGTACTCGTATTTTGCCATTAAAAATGAAATTCTCAGATAACAAAAAAAAGGAAAGAATATAAAATAAGAAAATATATTAATTGTGATTCTACCAATTTAATATATATATAATAGAATGCACTAGTTACAATATACAGTACGTCGGATGCACCATTAGGAAAGCGAGGATACGTATAACGGAGCATATTAGAGCAATGAAAAATTTGGTTTCTTCTCACTCTGGAGCAGCAAAACATTTTATTGAATCTCATAATGGAAACATGCATGATTTCAAATGGCATGCTATTGAAACAGTTTCAGATGTGAGAAGACAGAATCAAGAAATGCTCTTAAAAAGAGAGGTTTTCTGGATAATGGAATTAAAAACAAGGATACCCTCAGGCATGAATGCCAAAACGGATTTGTTTTATGTTTACTAACAAAAATGATTCCCTGCAGATTATTTGTATGTATAAAAAAAGGTTTTTTTTTGTTTTTTTTGTGATCACAAATGTTTGAAATGGCATTTTTTGGTTGATTAATATTTGTTAAAAGAGTTTCTATGAAGTTTAGCAGAACTGAATTTGTTTTATGTAGGGTAATCGATTGTGGCACATCTGAACATGTTGTGGGCAGCAGAGCTGTATTTGTCCTATAGAGAGGAGCTGAATATCTCAGTTGTAGCAAAACTGAATGTGAGAGACGTGGTACAGCTGAATTTGTCCTGTGTAAAGCTTTGAATGTAGAAGATCTAATGCATGAGGTATGGATCACACAAATGTGCATTATGAAGGAGAAATGAATTTGCAACGTGCAGTGGAGTTGGATTTGTTGGGTGAAATACATCTAAGTCGGTCGTATACAACAGTACCGTGAGTGTCAGAAATATCAAAACTGACTATCCTTTGTGGAAAAGCTCAATGTTTGCAATGTAGCAGTGCTGAAGATGTAAGGTGTGATACAGGTTCCATGTAGAAGACCTGAAGATCTAAGAAGTAGCAGAGCTAAACTTGTGCTATATAGCAGTAGTGAGTCTTCCCTTTGTAGAAAACCTCAATGTTTGCATTGTAGCAATGCTGAAGGTGTAAGTTGTGGTACAGGTTCCATCTAGGACACCTGATTGTCTTAGAGGTAGCAGAGCTAAACTTGTGCTATGTAGCGGTGATGAGTCTGCCCGGTGTGTCAGGTGTAATAGAGTTGAATTTGTTCTATACAGCGAAGCAGAATGTTTTTTTTTCTTGTTTTGTTAATATAAGTAAGAAGTTTAGTCTCCATTATTAGTGCAAGAGATTAGAGATGAGCGAACGTACTCGTCCGAGCTTGATACTCGTTCGAGTATTAGGGTGTTCGAGATGTTCGTTACTCGAGACGAGCCCCACGCGATGTTCGAGTTACTTTCACTTTCATCTCTGAGACATTAGTGCGCTTTGCTGGCCAATAGAAAGACATGGAAGGCATTACAACTTCCTCCTGTGATGTTCCAGCCCTATACCACCCCCCTGCAGTGAGTGGCTGGGGAGATCAGGTGTCACCCGAGTATTTAAATCTGCCCCGCCCACGGCTCGCCACAGATGCATTCTGACAGAGATCAGGGACAGTGCTGCTGATGCTGCTGCTGCTATAGGGAGAGCGTTAGGAGTTATTTTAGGCTTGAAGAACCCCAACGGTCCTTCTTAGGGCCACATCTGACCATGTGCAGTACTGTTGAGGCTGCTTTTAGCAGTGTTGCACAATTTTATTTTTTTTTTGTATATCGGGCGTGCAGAGCATTGCGTCCTCAGTCTGCAGTCATTGTACATAGTATAGGGCCAGTACTGGTGGGGCAGGGACAGTGGGAAAGGTGAAAGAGATATACTGTCTATATAGGCAGTGGGCTTTTTCAAACAAATTTGGGAAAAATACTATCTTTGGGCTGCCTGAAACCGTCTTGAGTGTACTGCGTGTCTGCTGGGGGTAGTAGTCCTAATTAATACACAGCTAAGTGTTACAGCAGGCTTGCGCAAAATTGTTTTCTGGCTCTGCGTTGCCTGTTACATCACCGCCGTCGTCCCGTCCAGAGGGAAACAGTATACATATATACGCTGCCTACAGTATCTGTCTGCTGTATCAGGTAAGCCTTTAAAAAAATAGAAGCAAAATACTTAAGGCCTACTAGTGGCCTTTGGACACTTGACTGCTTCTGCGCTGTCATATGCTCAGTCATATGCACCTACGTCTCACTACAGGCTTGCGCAAAATTCTTTCCTGGCTCTGCTGTGCGTTCCGTAAGCGAAGTCAGCCTCCAACCACAGGCCAATAAGCGGCACATTTAATTACAGCGTTCTGTTTCTGCACTACTGGTAATACACCATGCTGAGGGGTAGGGGTAGGCCTAGAGGATGTGGACGCGGGCGAGGACGCGGAGGCCCTAATCCGGGTGTGGGCACAGGCCGAGCTCCTGATCCAGGTGTATCGCAGCTGACTGCTGCGGGATTAGGAGAGAGGCACGTTTCTGGCGTCCCCAGATTAATCTCACAATTAATGGGTCCACGCGGTAGACCTTTATTAGAAATTGAGCAGTGTGAGCAGGTCCTGTCGTGGATGGCAGAAAGTGCATCCAGCAATCTATAGACCACCCAGAGTTCTACGCCGTCCACTGCTGCAACTCTGAATCCTCTGGCTGCTGCTCCTCCTTCCTCCCAGCCTCCTCACTCCATTACAATGACACATTCTGAGGAGCAGGCAGACTCCCAGGAACTGTTCTCAGGCCCCTGCCCAGAATGGGCAGCAATGGTTCCTATCCCACCGGAGGAGTTTGTCGTGACCGATGCCCAACCTTTGGAAAGTTCCCGGGGTCCGGGGGATGAGGCTGGGGACTTCCAGCAACTGTCTCAAGAGCTTTCAGTGGGTGAGGAGGACGACGACGATGAGACACAGTTGTCTATCACTCAGGTAGTAGTAATGGCAGTAAGTCCGAGGGAGGAGCGCACAGAGGATTCGGAGGAAGAGCAGCAGGATGATGAGGTGACTGATCCCACCTGGTTTGCTAAGCCTACTGAGGACAGGTCTTCAGAGGGGGAGGCAAGTGCAGCAGCAGGGCAGGTTGGAAGAGGCAGTGCGGTGGCCAGGGGTAGAGGCAGGGCCAGACCGCATAATCCACCGACTGTTTCCCAAAGCGCCCCCTCGCGCCATGCCACCCTTCAGAGGCCGAGGTGCTTAAAGGTGTGGCAGTTTTTCACTGAGAGTGCAGATGACCGACGAACAGTGGTGTGCAACCTTTGTCGTGCCAAGATCAGCTGGGGAGCCACCACCACCAGCCTCACCACCACTAGCATGCGCAGGCATATGATGGCCAAGCACCCCACAAGGTGGGACGAAGGCCGTTCACCGCCTCCGGTTTGCACCACTGCCTCTCCCCCTGTGCCCCAACCTGCCACTGAGATCCAACCCCCCTCTCAGGACACAGGCACGCCCTCTCCCGGCCTGCACCCACACCCTCACCTCCGCTGTCCTCGGCCCCATCCACCAATGTCTCTCAGCGCACCGTCCAGCCGTCGCTAGCGCAAGTGTTTGAGTGCAAGCGCAAGTACGCTGCCACGCACCCGCACGCTCAAGCGTTAAACGTGCACATAGCCAAATTGATCAGCCTGGAGATGCTGCCGTATAGGCTTGTGGAAATGGAGGCTTTCAAAAACATGATGGCGGCGGCGGCCCCGCGCTATTCGGTTCCCAGTCGCCACTACTTTTCCCGATGTGCCGTCCCAGCCCTGCAAGACCACGTCTCCCGCCACATTGTACGCGCCCTCACCAACGCGGTTACTGCCAAGGTCCACTTAACAACGGACACGTGGACAAGCACAGGCGGGCAGGGCCACTATATCTCCCTGACGGCACATTGGGTGAATTTAGTGGAGGCTGGGACTGAGTCAGAGCCTGGGACCGCTCACGTCCTACCCACCCCCAGAATTGCGGGCCCCAGCTCGGTGCTGGTATCTGCGGCGGTGTATGCTTCCTCCACTAAACCACCCTCCTCCTCCTCCTACGCAACCTCTGTCTCGCAATCAAGATGTGTCAGCAGCAGCACGTCGCCAGCAGTCGGTGTCGCGCGGCGTGGCAGCACAGCGGTGGCCAAGCGTCAGCAGGCCGTGCTAAAACTACTCAGCTTAGGAGAGAAGAGGCCCACGGCCCACGAACTGCTGCAGGGTCTGACAGAGCAGACCGACCGCTGGCTTTTGCCGCTGAGCCTCCAACCGGGCATGGTCGTGTGTGACAACGGCTGTAACCTGGTGGTGGCTCTGCAGCTCAGCAGCCTCACGCATGTGCCATGCCTGGCCCACGTCTTTAATTTGATGGTTCAGCGCTTTCTGAAAAGCTACCCAAGCTTGACAGACATGCTCGGAAAGGTGCGCCGGCTCAGCGCACATTTCCGCAAGTCCAACACGGACGCTGCCACCCTGCGCACCCTGCAACATCGGTTTAATCTGCCAGTGCACCGACTGCTGTGTGACGTGCCCACACGGTGAAACTCTACGCTCCACATGTTGGCCAGGCGGTATGAGCAGCGTAGAGCTATAATGGAATACCAACTCCAACATGGGCGTCGTAGTGGGAGTGAGCCTCCTCAATTCTTTACAGAAGAGTGGGCCTGGTTGGCAGACATCTGCCAGGTCCTTGGAAACTTTGAGGAGTCTACCCAGATGGTGAGCGGCGATACTGCAATCATTAGCGTCACCATTCCTCTGCTATGCCTCTTGAGAAGTTCCCTGCAAAGCATAAAGGCAGACGCTTTGCGCTCGGAAACGGAGGCGGGGGAAGACAGTATGTCGCTGGATAGTCAGAGCACCCTCCTGTCTATATCTCAGCGCGTTGAGGAGGAGGAGGAGGAGGAGCATGAGGAGGATGAGGAGGAGGGGGAAGAGACAGCTTGGCCCACTGCTGAGGGTACCCATGCTGCTTGCCTGTCATCCTTTCAGCGTGTATGGCCTGAGGAGGAGGAGGAGGATCCTGAAAGTGATCTTCCTAGTGAGGACAGCCATGTGTTGCGTACAGGTACCCTGGCACACATGGCTGACTTCATGTTAGGATGCCTTTCTCGTGACCCTCGCGTTACACGCATTCTGGCCACTACGGATTACTGGGTGTACACACTGCTCGACCCACGGTATAAGGAGAACCTTTCCACTCTCATACCCGAAGAGGAAAGGGGTTCAGGAGTGATGCTATACCACAGGACCCTGGCAGACAAACTGATGGTAAAATTCCCATCCGACAGCGCTAGTGGCAGAAGGCGCAGTTCCGAGGGCCAGGTAGCAGGAGGCGCGGAGATCAGGCAGCATGAACAGTGCATGCAGGGGAACACTTTCCAAGGCCTTTGACAGCTTTATGGCTCCCCAGCAAGACTGTGTCACTGCTCCCCAGTCAAGGCTGAGTCGGCGGGAGCACTGTAAAAGGATGGTGAGGGAGTACGTAGCCGATCGCACGACCGTCCTCCGTGACGCCTCTGCCCCCTACAACTACTGGGTGTCGAAGTTGTACACGTGGCCTGAACTCGCGCTGTATGCCCTGGAGGTGCTTGCTTGTCCTGCGGCTAGTGTCTTGTCAGAGAGGGTGTTTAGTGCGGCTGGGGGAATCATCACGGATAAGCGTACCCGCCTGTCAACCGACAGTGCCGACAGGCTTACACTCATGAAGATGAACAAAGCCTGGACTTCTCTTCTCCACCAGCGGATAGCAGCGATACCTAAGCAATACGTAGGCTGCACCTGCGGATGGAAGCATCGTTCTCTATAACCATAAAAAATGGGGACCTTTTAGCTTCATCAATCTGTGTATTATATTCATTCTCCTGCTCCTGCTCCTCCTCCTGAAACCTCACGTAATCACGCCGAACGGGCAATTTTTCTGAGGCCCACAAGGCTCAGTCATATAGCTTTTGTAAACAATGTTTATACGTTTCAATTCTCAATTCAATAAAGCGTTGAAACTTGCACCTGAACCAATTTTTATTTTAACTGGGCTGCCTCCAGGCCTAGTTACAAATTAAGCCACATTAACCAAAGCGATTAATGGGTTTCACCTGCCCTCTTGGTTGGGCATGGGCAATTTTTCTGAAGTACACTTGTACTGTTGGTACACCAATTTTTTGGGGCCCTCGCCTAAATTGTAATCCTAGTAATTTTTAGCCCACCTGCATTAAAGCTGATGTTACCTCAGCTGTGCTGGGCACTGCAATGGGATATATTTATGTACCGCCGGTGGCTTCCTGGGACCCACCCATACTGTCAGTCCACATGGAGTTGCAACTGCATGTGTCCACTTCTAAAGAACCCCAGTCTGACTGGGGCATGCAGTGTGTGCCGAAGACCACCTGCATTAAACCTGACGTTACCTCAGCTGTGATGGGCACTGCAATGGGATATATTTATGTACCGCCGTTGGGTTCCAGGGAGCCACCCATGCTGTGGGTCCACAGGGACTTCACAATAGGGAGTTGTACCTGCCTGTGTCTATGAATTAAAAACCCCGGTCAGACTGGGGCATGCAGTGTGGGCCGAAGACCACCTGCATTTAATCGGACGTTACCTCAGCTGTGATGGCCAATGCAATGGAATATATTTATGTACCGCCGGTGGCTTCCTGGGACCCACCCATGCTGTCGGTCCACACGGAGTTGTAACTCTATGTGTCCATTTCTAAAGAACCCCAGTCTGACTGGGGCATGCAGTGTGGGCCGAAGCCCACCTGCATTAAACCTGACGTTACCTCAGCTGTGCTGGGCACTGCAATGGGATTTATTTATGTACCGCCGGTGGGTTCCAGGGAGCCACCCATGCTGTCGGTCCACACGGACTTCACATTAGGGAGATGTACCTGCCTGTGTATACTCATAAAGAACCCCAGTCTGACTGGGGTATGCAGTGTGGGCCGAAGCCCACCTGCATTTAATCTGACGTTACCTCAGCTGTGCTGGGCACTGCAATGGGATTTATTTTTGTACCGCCGATGGGTTCCAGGGAGCCACCCATGCTGTTGGTCCACAGGGACTTCACATAGGGAATTTGTACCTGCCTTTGTCTATGAATTAAAAACCCCGGTCAGTTTGGGGCATGCAGTGTGGGCCGAAGCCCACCTGCATTTAATCTGACGTTAGGTGTGCTGTCCAGGGCACTGCAATAGGTTACATTTATGTACAGCCGGTGGGTTCCAGGGAGCCACCCATGCTGTGGGTGCACACATAATTCCCATTGCGGAGTTGGACCTGCCTGTGACTATTTATAAAAAACCCTGGTCTGACTGGGGCATGCAGACACCTTGACAGAATAGTGTGTGGCACATGGGTTCCCCATTGCCATGCCCATGTTTGCAGCTACTGATGGAGGTGGCACAGGATTGGATTTCTCATTGCTTCTGTACAGCATTATGGGCTATCGCCCCGCCCCTTTTAGAGAGGGTCGCTGCCTGGCCGCGCCAACCCTCTGCAGTGTGTGCCTGCGGTTCCTCCTCATGGCAGACGCACTTATAAATAGACATGAGGGTGGTGTGGCTATGAGGCCAGCGTGTGGCATGAGTGCAGCTGAAGGCTGCTCAGGGACACTTTGGTGTGCGCTGTGGACACTGGGTCATGCGCGGGGGGGGGGGGGGGTTGGGCAGCATGTAACCCAGGAGAAGTGGCAGCGGAGTGTCATGCAGGCAGTGATTGTGCTTTGTTGGAGGTAGTGTGGTGCTTAGCTAAGGTATGCATTGATAATGAGGGTTTTTCAGAAGTAAAAATTGTTGGGAGGGGGGGCACTCTTGCCGCTATTGTGGCTTAATAGTGGGACCTGGGAACTTGAGATGCAGCCCAACATGTAGCCCCTCGCCTGCCCTATCCATTGCTGTGTCGTTCCCATCACTTTCTTGAATTGCCCAGATTGTCACAAATGAAAACCTTAGTGAGCATCGGCGATATACAAAAATGCTCGAGTCGCCAATTGACTTCAATTTGGTTCGTTACTCGAAACGAACCCTCGAGCATCGCGAAAAGTTCGTCTCGAGTAACGAGCACCCGAGCATTTTGGTGCTCGCTCATCTCTACAAGAGATATATTTTTAAAAAAAATTCTATAGAATATATATTATAATTAACATAAAAACAGGTTAATATTTTTATTTAATATCCTTAGTAACCATCTATAAATAAAAAGGTTTTTGGAACTAGTGACACCTGAATATATGAAAGTTAGATATGAAAATTAAAACAATAAATATGAATGAGAACTGCATTCAAATTTATGAATGCTTATTTATATAGCAATGGCCTGTTTTGTATGAACTATTCTTTCTGTATTTGTTTTATATTTATTATCATGAGTGTATATTGTAACACCATTTATTCCATTTATACATATTGCTTGCCTGATTGTAGGAACAGGCTCTCTTTAATTATATGTGCAATAGAGGTATTCAACAGCTTGGAGGTGGTTAAAAGTCAGGTGTTGTTTTTAATTAATTAGTTAGTTAAGTCTATTTAAAGAATTGTATGCTGAAGGAACATTGAGGTGATAAGAGTTCCAAACGCGTTCTCTGATCCTGACGTTATGACACTTGTTTAATAAAGCAGGACACTTTTCCTTTTAAATCAAACAATTTTCCTACATTGTTATTTGTATTACCTGAATGCAACTTCAAGGAGTTTAGATGTTTGTTTAAGGATTCATATTTACGCATCAATAACCTGACATCTGTAGTGCTGAGAAAGAATACATCCGTCTCAGAATTTGCGAGGATGCGTGTGGCGTCAACCTCAGTATATGCAAAGTTTGTGGACTGACTTGGAATCGATCCAACATTGTTATTTGTATTTGCTGGAACCGCCAGGACTGGGCTGGTGAAGTTTGATCTAGGAAGTGTACCTGCGGGAGCGGTTCAGTGCAAGTTCTCTGGAAAGGTGAGCTTCTCTATTTTATTTTTTTACATTCAGTTACTCTGAGTGAATACTTTACGGCGAAGAGGATACCCAGGGGACTACGCCCGCATGTGTGACCCACTTTGATGACCAACAATGAGGAGTATTGTAAAAAAGTTGTGTGTATTTTGAACAAATATGCATTTGACCTCATTCTATTGAATCTAGAATATCTACAGGGAAAATTGCAGACACAACATTGTCTATTTTGACGGTTGAGCAGAGAAATTACGCTCTCTCACATCGGAGAAGAAATGGAAGGGGCACACTGAAAGAGTGAATAAATCCATCCAGAAATTTAGAAGTGAAGTGGAGATGACCAAGAGATCGAAGTGGGTGCACGCTGCAGAGGATTATCGTGTGGGACAGGTGTATGCCTGGCAGGTACCTCCCAATAAACAATAGATGCCACAACACCCTTGCCATCGAAAACAAGGCAGAATGATACAGCGACGCAGCAATGCACAACTTAGATGGTCATCAGCAGGCTCAGATTCAACAGAGGAACCACAAAGGACAGCCAGCAGAGAGCCATTTTTTAGGAAACCGTCAACCAAGGATACTTGTCGATCAAAGACCTACCGGAGAAGAGGGGGGAAAGAAGCATCACAGGTTGCTGAAGAAGCGCACCGAGAATACAGACACGCTCCAGTGCGAGTGTAAAGATATAGTGAGATCGTCGGTATTAAATATCTCATCTAAAGTACTCTCTGATTCCCAGGTAAAAGTCCTGTCTAAAGGGTTATCTTTTTCGCAATGTCCAAAGTGGACTGGTTCGAATTGGACATTGATTGTAGGACTTTCTTTAGGAGATTGAAATTGAAAACATTTTTTGCAAGTCACACGTTGGGTGAGTCTATTGTTTGTGCGCAGTCCTACCCCCATGATACATTCACATGGGGTTGGACTGTGCAACAATAGCAGATTTCAGCCACAGGGGGCAGACCATGCTGTGGACACCTATAATGAGTTGATCAGACGGAACCTATCGAGGTTGAGATCTCAGCAATACATATTCAAATGCAAATATAATTTAAGAAAAGTTGAATGGGACCTGATAAGGGGGCTCAGTGAGGACAGCAGTATAACAATCCGCATGGCTGACAAAGGTGGTGCAATCGTGGTGATGGACGCTGAGTACTACCACCAGGAGATACTTTCCCAACTAGCGGATGAATCTTTATATGAAATGCTAACACTTAACCCGTCAACTAAATATAGGAATGAGCTAAGGGATGTTTTTGATGATGCATTATCTGTAGGTAGAATTGATAAACAATTATATGATTTTCTTCTGCTAGCTTTTTTATTGGTGCCCATTTTGTACACCTTGTCCAAAATTCACAAAAATCTGCAGAAACCGCTGGGTCATTCCATAGTTTCCAGCAGGGGATACAACAACGTATCCCATTTTTTAAACAGGGTGTTGCGACAACTCTCTGTGAAAGCGGTGTCATACATCAAGGACACTTTGGATTTCCTGGGTAAATTAAAGGGGTCAGAAATATGCAAATGAGCCATTTTGAGCTCCTTTGATGTTACATCGCTTTACACCATTATTCAACATGAGATGGAAATACTGGCCTCTAGGTATTACCCGTCAGGATCTGATTTTTCTAATAGCTACATGGAATTTGTGCTGCCATTGGTGTTAAACAACAATTTTTTTCTATATGACAACAAATTTTATCACCAGCGAAAAGGGACCGCCATGGGGTCTAATATGGCCCCCATGTATGCAAATTTACACATCGATATATGCCTCCCCATCCTGGACCAAGGTTCCAGATATGGTGGAGTTATATAGATGACGTGTTCTTCATTTGGAATGGTACACAACATGAATTGGTTGAATTTCATCAGGAACTTAATAGTATCCGGCCAGAATTATAATTTACCCTGACATCATCCAAACAGTCTTTGCAATTTCTGGATGTGCTTGTCATTAAATAGGGGAAATGATCAAATATTTACCCTGGAGCCAGTTGCTCAGGGAAAGACTCATTGTAGTTGATGAATTCTTAGAACATCATTTAACACTCACATGTGATAAATTCCTTGAGAGGATATCCCAGGGACAGTGTTGAAAGGCAAAGTGTGAGGGCCAGAGAAGTTTCACATCAGATGTTATTAACATCTCCTAGAGGTGATGATGGAGCACGTATTTCATTTGTTTCAACATACGGGCCAGTCAGCAATAGGGTGAAACAGATAATCACCAAGCATTGGCATTTCCTATCATGTTGCCATCCGGAAATTAACGAATTTGATGACCCGCCCATGATGGCTTATCATAGGGGACGCAACCTGAAAGACAGGTTGGTGCATAGCATACAGGAGACTGGGTTTCGTAATACTCGTAATACTCGACAAATCATGTATTACCGGATCAAGGAGTATATCTGGGTTCATCAGCGTACATATGTGAGGCCACAATGAGCGTCATGTCACCGCTGCCCTGGAGACCACACGCAGCATGTCTACATCTAAATGCAGAGGCTACACAGTCTTGCGCATGCGTGGGAATGTACGACATACCACGATGCCATAAGCGGTGTTTTTCACATCGCTGTAACTACATGTAGCGGTAACATGGCAGAACTGTTATAGGAATCAAAAATGGCCTGAAATACTTATATATGAAAAAAATGGTTCTTTATTAACCAGTGCAAATCATACAATGCTAATAAACCTTAAACTAATGATGTTTTAATTGACATAAACCATGAGGGTAGCGCATGACAGTAATTTTATTTAGTTCCCTATAATCAATGAATGGCCACAAAATTGAGCTGGACACTGTGTGCCCCAGCTGTGGATGAAGAAGGTCGAATAAAGCCTTTAACTCTGATTTGGAAAGATTGTAAATTCACCCAAATAAAATGGTTGGTCCAGGTAGCAATTTGATTGCTCCCAACTTCCCACTGATGAGAGGGAAGTTGGTTGGATTTCTTCTTGCTGCAGAAATTGTTAAATTGCTGGTACCAAGGTGGCAACTTATCAGAATTCTGCTGATTATCCTCCAAGGTTGGGGTATGTTAAAGGTTGGGTAGTGACATCTGGCATCTTTCTTTGCAGTACTCAGAGGGGAAGGTAATGGTCCTTAAGTCCCAGTTGATGGAAGGATTGTGGGTAAAGAAACAAGGGATTCCTAGAACAACTGGAAACTTAGGAGAAGAGAAACTATGGAAAATAATCGTTTCAGGGTGATCAGGTTCAATAATGTTTCGGAGTTTGATTGTCTCATGAGTTACAGGCCCCCAAGACAACAGTGATCCATCCACGATTTCCATATCAATTAGTATGGTGTTGATCCTTTTTGAGATATTATTGAGAACATATTTAAAGTCCATGAAATTCTCTCCAGCTCCAGAATCTAACACAGTGGAACATTGTAATTTTTGGTTCCCAATCAGGACCTTTATGGGAATGACAAAGTGAAATGATAGGGATGTATCTTATCTTTATCTTGAGTTATCGATGGGATGGCTTGTGACATGGAACCTGGCTGTTTTGAAACATCAGATTTGCCTATGGTCTTAGCACTGATAAAGGCAATAGTCTTTTGGAACTTGTTGGGGCAATAGCATAATGTCCCAAGCCCCAACAATTCTGCCATATATTTGGCAACACAGCATCGCCCTTGTCATTAGTTATGTAATGCTGCGGCACAGCGATTAGAGTCATCAAAGACTAGCAGTCGCGAAGGCATCCAGACTGTTGAGGTAGTTACTGTTGGTTTCCACATACGGTGAGGCGCATGCAGACACCTCATCTGTGATGGTTGATAAGTACCTTCTTTCTGTCACTGGTAAATGGAGTAGGTTGCATCTGGAAGTAGATGCAGCATTATTTAAGGAACCCTTAGTATTGGCGATAATCCCTACTGAATTTTGCTGGCAGTGGCATGCAGACATCTGAACTTGAATTGTGCACCTCCAGGAATTGCCTCTGTAACCATTTATCTCTCTTGGCAATTGTTAGAGTGTTCTGCTGGGATCTGTTCTACATGTTTTCCCAGCAGCTATGCTCCACAGGTGGTGGTTGATTGTGCTGGATGTGGATTGCTGCAGTCAGCCAATCCTCCAGGTCTGCAGCTGATATATACCAGCTCCTCTGCTGTAGTTGCTGGTCTGTCCTCCGCTTGTTCAGGGTTATATTCCTGCATGTTTGTGCAAGTGCCGGACAGGAGGTGTGAACTGTATGTTCAGGAATCTGTCTATTTCCAAGTTCTTTTTGATTCCGAGATCCGTCTATTTCCATGTGCATGGTGCTCTATGTTGTATGCAAATCCCTGGCATGTTGGAGTGAGCTTTGTTCAGTCTTGCTATGGATCCTTTATCATCTATGATGCGGTAGATCCCTAGGTTCCAGTACTGGGTCGTCCCTGAGGGGATGATTGCCCCGCATTCAGGCAGGTTTCCTGGGGTTAGTTGTCTTATTAGAGTAGGGGCCCGCGAGACAGTGAGGACCCATGAAGTGGGCTCATGGGCTTAAGTATTTTGGCCAAAATACAAACGAATACCTCGCACATGCTATAGTTAATCTATCTGGCTAGGTGTGCAGGTATGCAGGTGAGTGTTTTGTGCACTTAGCAGTCTTTGGTTTATGCCTGTACACGTGTATGTAGTCTGTTTCTCCGTCCTGCGGTTCTGCTGAACTCCTGAGTTCTGCAATTCCGCCTGAGTTCTGTCAGTCTCATCTAATTCCCATCTGATTCCAGGTAAGGTCTGAATTCCTGAGTTTGGTCGTTTGGAAGATGTTACAGTAATTCAACAATCTTTTCCTTGTAGGTGGCACAAAACCATTGGAGCTCAGCAACCCATTTCCTCTAATATGGATTGCACTATGGTGGCCACAGTGCACTCCATATTGGGCCATATTATTTTGTAACAATCAGGTGATGGTTCGAAGCCTCTTGTTGCGACCATGACAGGCTGATAGCATAGTCAGGGTAAAGCCAGTGATAGGTACATGGGTCATATTGGTTGCAGTACAATAGGAGCAAACAGTAAGCGTAGCAAGGGTGAAGTCAGTTATTGGTACACAAGTCTATAGTATTTGCAGTGTAGAGGAGTAGGCAGGTAGTGGCGCTTGACTACAGGCTTGGAGAACAATAATCTCGCAAAGACGGAGGGACAGGGACAGATTTATATAGTGTAGCTAATCAAAGGACAGTGTGGTGGCAATCAGGGAAACAGGAGCAGGAGCAGAGAACCAGGACCAGGTAATGCAGGGGAGCTATCCAAGTAGCTGGATAGCTCAGCCAGTAGAGCACATAGATCGGAAGAGATGGTATCTTCGGAATCAGCGTCAGAAAAAAACTGAATAAGGACTAAAATTCAAGACATCATGGCATTTTTTTATTCTTCTCCTGTGTTATTAAGGGATGGAAATCATCACCTTATGTTGCAGCTTTGACAAGGCCTGATACGTATTTGGTCATAAAGGAGGATTACATTTTGGAGACATTTGTTTCTCTATTTTAAAAACCTGTATGCTTTTAAGTTAACTGTAGATTGTTAAGATCTTTATGGATATTTGACTTTATTTGATCATCAAAGGGTGATGTTATAGGCTCCTTTGCCACTGAATGAGTTAAGGAATAGCTTGAGATAAGGAATTAACCTTTTAAGCGCTACCAGGATATTCTTCTGCTACATTTATTGAAAGTGTTCAGTGAATCATTTTTGAAGCCATATTTCCATCATAATTGAGAGATGTTAGGATTGTCTTAATTTCTAAACCAGGAAAGGATTTGTTTCTTCCTGATTCCTATTATCCAATATCTTTGTTGGCCACTGATGTTAAAATCTTGGCAAAGCTACTTGTGAAAAGATTACTGTTAGTAATGACTCATTTAGTACATGAGGATCAGTTCAGCTCTCTGCTAAATAAATCAATTGCTATTAATTTAACAAGGGCATACCTGAATCTTCAAACAGATCATCGAGTTTGTGGGAGCATGACTGTTTTTTTACTTGACACTGCCAAAGTTTTTAACAGTGTTGAGTGGATATATTTGTGGACTGCTCTTCATAGTTTGGGTTTTATTGAGAAATTGGTGGCGTGGGTGAAACATCCCTATTCAGTGTCAGTGGCAATAGTGAGGGTAAATGGTCATATATGGGGATGGATGGTATTAGAAATGGTAACATAAGAGGACGCGTACCAAAATGTGTGACATCTATATGCCAGAAAATTTCAGTAAAGGAAATCTGTCACATTGTGCATGCGTGGATTTAAATGTGACTGCAGCCGACCTCATTCGATCTTAGAGCGAAGGGGCAACTATGCCTTTTGTCTTTACTTTACACCATTCCACAGCTGTAAAAAAAAAGTTTGAGCCCTTTGAAACCCCTTTAAGCTATGTTCACACATAGCAGAATTTGAGCGGATTTTCTGCAGCAGAAAATTCCACATCCTTAGGGCTCAGTCAGACGGGTGTTTTTTCGCGCGATTTGCGCATGCGTCCGGCGATTTTATAAAACCATTGCTTTGCAATGGTATCGGACACATGAGCGCTTTTTATGTGCTCGTCCGATAAATTATAAAACAGAAATCGCAGATCGCACCTATCTGCGATCTGCGATTCCTGTTCTCTTCTCTATATGCGCTCAATGGGGCCGGCGGCAGCAGCGCCGACCACATTGAGAACATATAGTAGACAAATCATTCTCCTCTGCCACAGCTATAACAGCTGTGGCAGAGAAGAATGATGTTTGCCCATTGAATTCAATGGAGCCGGCAATACAGCCGGCTCCATTGAAAGCAATGGGCTGCCGGCGAGCGCGGGATGAATTTTCGGGAAGGGCTTAAAAATATAAGCCCTTCCCTGCAATTCATCCAGAAATGTGTAAAAACAAAAAAAAAATATATATACTCACCTGGTCCCGGCAGACGGAGTTCAGCCGCAGCCTGCGGCAGTTCTCCTGAACCGCTCTCTGTAGTATTCAGCAGGCGGGAATTCATGAATGGGTGTGAGTGAGAGCTGCCTCTGATTGGTCAGGCTGTGACCAATCAGAGGCAGCTCATTCAGCAGGCTGGGATTTTAAATCCCCGGCTGCTGAATACTACTCAGAGCAGTTCAGGAGAACTGCCGCCGGCCGCGGCTGAACTCTGTCTGCTGGGACCAGGTGAGTATATATATTTTTTTATTTTTACACATTTCTGGATGAATTGCAGGGAAGGGCTTAATGGAAATTTTAAAAGGCAATCCAACATATTTATTAGTGCTATTTTTTCTCACTATTGATTGCATTTTTTTCAAAAATCGTGGCATGCTTCAAGCATGACATTTTATCTTTCTCCTTAATAAGGAAGCTAGTGGTAAAAAAAAAAAATCTATGCGTGTAAAAAATGCAGCTTAAAAAATAACCTCGAAAAACCCCACATGCTCCCGTTAAAGAAATTTTACATGAGATTTGAAGGGACAAAAAAAGGAAAAAAATGCCATAAAAAGACTATTGGGCCTCAATCACACAAGTATATTTGCACCCCGTATTACATGCGTATTTTTACATGCATAATAGAGAGCTGAAACCTCATTGATCTGCATTGGAGGGCTCGGACGTGATTTTTTACGCACACGAAAAGAAATGCAGCCTGTGTTATTTTTGCATAGACAAGTCATTTATACATTGCATATCGGTGCATAGTAGTGTCCTTTTTGCATGCATGGTATATTTCAATGCGTGCGCAAAACTCCCCTCTCCTGACTTAAAAGGCTATTTAGCCTAAAGACGTCTAGACGTGTTCTTTTCCCCATGGTTCTGCGCAGTGTATTGCACATTTGTCCCAGTAATGACTGCGTATTTGTACACCTGACATACACTTCTATGGAGCCCTTGGTGCACAAATATGCAGGAAAATAGAGCAAGCCCTATTTTTGCACATGTGGGGAGTGCACATGAAAAAACCGTTCATGAGAATAAAGGTGCCATTCAGATGACCGTATATCAGCTGGGTTTTCTTTCTCTGCAGGGGGAGGAGGCTGGAAGAGCTGGGAGCAGTGCACTGAGCTCCCACCCCCCAGCACCTCAATGAGGAGAGGCGGGGTGGGGGCGGAGCTAAATAACGGAACCTAGCCCCAGCCCTGTCCCGTCTCCTCTCATTGCAAATAGTGCAGAGGGGCGGAAAGGGGGTGGAGAAGGGGCAGAAAGGGGGTTGAGAGGGGGCAGGAGCTCAGAGCACTGTTCCCAGATCTTCCAGCCTCCTCCCTTTGCAGAGAGAGACGCCGTATATCAGCTGGCATGAATATCCGCCTGATATACGGTCGTCTGAATGCGCCCTAAAACTGATTGAAATAAATGGGTTCTATTCTCTGTGTTTTACGCACAAATATGTTATGTGCGCAAAAACACATGCAAATACAGTTTAATGAGGAAACCCTTAGGGCTCCTTCACATGGGAATTTTTGTGCACATATTATTGAATGCAAAATTTCCACATGCAATACACATAGAATAGAACCCATTGATTTCAATGGACTCATTACCCATCCTTCTGTTGTGCACATGTCAAGTGCATGCAAAAAAAAATGCAACATGCTCTACTTTTGTGCACATTTGTACACCAAAGGTCCCCATATAAGTCTATTGAGGGGGTGCAATTCCATGAGAAAAAGAACGCATCTGGAACTCTTTAGACTAAATAGCCTTTTAATATGCAAATAATGGAAGCTTCTGACTAGCATAAAAGCAAGCTTTCTTCTTTATTTATGCACAGTGCTCACAGCATCATTATGATAAGATTTACTGGAGAATGCATTTCAACTTGTTATCCTAGGTCTTGATCATCTCCTGCTTCCCTTGTGCACTAAGTGTCTTTAAAAACCTTAGTTAATTAATTACCACCTGTATGTTAACCCCTTCCCTTTTTTTAACTATGTGTTGGCTATTTTATGTGTTCTGACCACCTCCCATGTCAGACGACAAGCAGTCCAACTACTATTCCATTTCTACTTCAGACTCTGAATTAATTCTGATTGTTCATCAAGTTGGATACACATATAAACATGATATGATGAGTTATTAGATTATTGTTATTAATATGCATATACATTATGAGATGGATTACTTTATATGAGAGAGAGAGAGATAGATAGATATAGATAGATAGATATATTATATATATATATAAAAATATATATATATATATATATATATATATATATATATATATATTCTATATATATTCTACACCTTTTATTATATTACAAACGAATTAAGCCTGCATATAGTTACACATTTTTTATATAACTAATGCACTGATTATATTTTTTCTTTTCAGTATACGGGTGCATTCACACGTGAAAACCGAGCCGATATAAGTCGTCCTCGTGCAGGGGGGGGGGGGGGGGTGGAAGAGCCAGGAGCAGGAACTCAGCTCCTGCCCCCTCTCTGCCTCCTCTCCGCCCCTCTGCACTATTTGCAATGGGGAGAGGCGGGACAGGGGCGGGGCTAATTCGGCCCACTTAGCCCCCCGTCCCGTCCCGCCTCCTCTCATTGCAAATAGTGCAGAGGGGGTGGAGAGGAGGCAAAGAGGGGGCGGGAGCTCAGTTCCTGCTCCTGGCTCTTCCATCCTCCCCCCCCCTGCAGAGAGAGACAACGTATATCAGCTCGGCGTGAAAACCGAGCCGATATACGTTCGTGTGAATGCAGCCTAAAGCTATTGATCATTCATTTTTAGCCATAGTCCCCATCTCATTTTGTATATGTATTGCACTTTAAGTAGCAACATACATGCTACATTAGCATATCTAGAAAACATTTCACACAATTCATTAGTACTCTAAAATTGTTTGCATGTATTGTGTTTGAGCATATACATTAAAATGCCTTCGGCTACCCAGGATTTAGTTAATTCATCATGCATGTATTTGTCTATACAAGAATTAGATGGTACATTGCATATTGTCTTGGATTCCATATGATACTCCATAATATTCTCAGTATCTGGGTGGATTCAGACGACCGTATATCGGCTCGGTTAGGGTCTAAGGTTTTTAAAGACACTTAGTGCAAAAGGGAAGCAGGAGGTGATCAAGACATAAGATAACAGGTTGAAAACATTCTCCAGTAAATCTTATCATAATGATGCTGTGATCACTGTGCATAAATAAAGAAGAAAGCTTGCTTTTATGCTAGTCAGAAGCTTCCATTATTTGCATATCTGCTAAAAAGGCCGGCTTGATCAAGCGGCAGCGGACCAGAAGCTAAGTTTCCTCTGATATGGAGCAGACTCTACTATAAAGGAAAGGAAAATTACTGCTGGGAGTTGAGGTGAGCGCTTTCAAATATTTTTGTTTTAAATCAAGGCATGTTCATCCACTGCGCACAAATGAACATGCCCTGCAAGTGCAAAAAGTACAGTAAAATGTGCCAATACATGCGGAAAAAAGACTTGTTCATAGTGCAAATATTCCCAAAAAGTCAATGGGATCATGCGTATGTACTGCATATCTACACATCAAGTCAACGCAACCTTTTTGCTTTTTTTTTCTTGCACGAGTAAAAAACGTAATGAATACATGCAAAACCAAAATGTAATAAGCATGGAATACGTACAGTGTCAGTCCGTGTGGCTTTGGTTAAGTGTGCAGCACATAATGCGTAGAGATACAGTATGGTAGTAAAGGGAAAAATGCATGTTACGTTTGTGTGGGCAACTAAGCACTGGGTCCACACAAACATGACCCGAGGACAAGGGTTAGGAGACCCAAGATAGGGAAACTGACCCTGTGCTGAAGGGAAGATGACTAGGCCCTACCTATAAGCGAAGCGATCGCCTTGATGAAGGCAGCCTATACTGGAAGCTTTGCCCAGCTCTCCCAGAATAGGTGGTACACGGAACCAGGACAAGTACAAACAAACCCAATGCACAAACTGGTAACTGACAGATGATGAACACACTCATCACTCAAACGTTGCACACTAAAGCAGATGGTAAAGCTGAAATAAAAGCGAGGGATTAGTTCATACAGTGGCCAATGAACTTAAGCCACAAGGCCGCGATCAAGGCTCCTTGTGTCTTGCGGTCACTACTCACAAACACAAAATAATAAATTGTATACTTTATTAAAAAGGACAAAGACACTTTAAAATAAAAGAAGTAGGTGGCTGAACTAGATCTGGAGTATGTCCATAAAGGAACTAAGTGTACGTTAGCTAGGTAAGCTGAAAGAGTATGATACAAAAGTGTGACTTAATAAAGGTACTATGTAAGCAGCCTGATTCTAAGTTTCCTAGGTAAGCTGAAAAGGCAGTCATTTATAACCACTATCATATTCACACAGCATGCTTTCCTCAGGGATACAGCATAACTTTATGTAGCCAATACTGGGGGGCACAGGTGTCAGGGTAAAATTCTAAGTACAGCACCAATCAGGCCCACCCCACTTGCCTCGCTGCCGGCGGTAAGAAGAGACACCACACGGAGGTCTGGTATCGTTCCTCACACGGGGACATGGCTGCGCTTCTCGCTTTATTACAGATTACATGAGATCTTATACCCTTTGTCTCATCACCAGGAATGGGTGATGGGCTCATAACCATATATGGGAAGTCCGGATTTCCGGCCTGAGACAGTGAAAGTTATGTACATGGTTGAACAGTCTCCATCTTGATATGGCGCTTCTGGGAAAACGGCCAAGTACACGGCCTTGTGTCTGGTTCTTCCTTGCTGGGTTTGATACATTTTGTCTTCGCCTTGCAAGGCCTTTGGAATATCTGATGTAAGGCGACAGATTACGTTTTTTCTCATTTGGAATTGAATAGAACTTGCATATAGGTATAAAGCATAAAAAACATATGGCAATATATACATATACCCTCACAAACCCCCCTAAAAAACTTAATATGGAGATCAAGTACCAGGCCTTGCACTCTTCCTCGGTCGCCTCTCCCTTGCGTCAGGGTTTCTCCACTTGCCCGTAAGTCCCTACTCCTAAAAGGGGGGATCCCTACCTCACCCCAGAAGGAGGCCATGGATTCCCTGGGCTTATTTCCGGGCATCCATACCCTCTATTTGTACGAGTTAACACCCCGCAGGGTGTGCCCTCGCTCGAACCTAAGGTCTTCTGCGCTAACCCTAGGCAAATGGGAATTCCACTGACAATCCATCTTAGGAGATCGGGACAGGCGCAGTACTAGTACATTTCTCCATCCTTCTGGTAACGTACGTGGTTGGCATTATCGGAACTGGCTCTTCATCTTTTTCAAACAAGGGAAATTTTGGTCACATTATCCAGTCCCTTACTCATACTCTTTTTGATCAAAGGGATAATACACGTACAGGAAATTACATACCCCACCTCTTTCTGCTAAAATCATATCCAGGGCCACTCTATTTTGGAACGCCATGGATGCAGTGGGCCCTAACTGGTCAGCTAACCCTTGCAAAGCATGGCTGGTGTAGTTTACAAACCTCTGCTGATTGTAATAGATATAATTCATCCAATCTATATTATTATTAACAGTGACAATAGCAAATAAGAACTCAAAACCTGCTTTAACCTGATCTCTAGAATTAAATTCATCTGGCACCCCCCTTGGCACTCCTATTGTATCTATGTATACATGTGGATCAAAGTTACCACCTGGAGTGTCAACGTCTCTCTTAGCACAATGCGGTGTTGGATTCTCACCCTCAGTGTAGGCTTCATATTGCACATATGATTGTATTAATTTGTTCTGAAACAGGGGGCTAGTGTACAGTAGTCAAAAGTGTGTGTTAGAGGAATTGTACCACATTATAGCATGTAAAGGATATACAGGGCCGTTTTGCAGTGCGAGGTGTGGATCCAAGTGGACTTTCCTTCGAGCTTGACTGCAGTTGGGGTGGTGAACAGCATCTGGTAAGGACCTTCAAACCGGGTCTCTCTCTCAAACTTTTTACATAGACCCTGTCACCTGGTTATAGATTGTGACACTCATCTGTAGGACCTGGGGGAAAAGCAGAGACTGCAGAATGCATTATTGACAATTCCTTGGAGAGACCTGTGACAAAATTAACAAGAAAATCATTCCCCAAACTCAGCTATTGTGGCATGTATCCTCCTAAGAAAAAGAAAAACTAATGGAAGACACTCAATTCAAGATTTGCCCATTTTCTTCATTGCCTTTTGTATCTACTTTCCCACAACTGCGTGGATGGTAGGGTGTGTGAAAATCCTGAAATATACCCAAAACAGACATGATGTGTTGCATTATTTCACCTGTGAAGTGTGTACCTTTGTTTGACTCAATCACTTCCGGTACCCCATATCTGCAGGTTACCTCATTCATCAGCTTCTGTGCGGTTACCTGCTTATTTACTTTGGTAACAGGGTAGGCCTCCAACCTGAAAAACATCAACAACAACAAGCACATATTCATGCTTCCCAACAAGTGGGAGCTGAATGTAGCCAATTTGCAATCCCTGAAATGGGTAGAGTGGTCCAGGCAAGTGTGATGTGGCAAATTTACTTCTGCCCTGTTGCTTACGGCAAAGATCATGCAAAACTGGACAAATGATGCAGCAGCTACAGAAAACCCAGGAGCCACCCGTCCTTGTTCAAGCACCGACATCATTGCTGCTTTGAGAGGTGCGTCTTTCCGTGCATCAGCTGGGCCATCATGGGGCACAGGGACCGTGGTAGGCAAGTGCTGTTGACTGTTCGCCATATGCCGTCCCTTTTTAGTCCATTTTTCCTTTTCTTCCTTGCTGGCTTGTAACTGCAAAGTCCTTAGTATATCAAAGTTCAAAGTTTTTATCAAAGTCCAAGTTTTGTCAAAGTCCAAATTTTTATCAAAGTCCAAAGTTATTGTTAAATTCTTCTTTTCTTCTTTTCTTCCACGGCTTGAGGGCCGCTGCCTTTGCTGTGTGGCCTGTGATGGCATTGCCTCTCGCTTCTCCAGTGTAGGAATTGGTGTGAGCTTTCCACCTTGTCAGGTAGAAGTAGAGCCTCCGTGAGACTGCACCGCTGCATCATTCTTAATTGGCTGTCCTGCTGAGGTAAAAAACTGTCTGGCCTTCCATGTTGGGCCGTAATCATAAACTATGCCAAATGGATACCGGGAGTCAGTGTAAATGTTTACCGTCTTACCTGTGGCCACTCTACACGCCTCCGTGAGTGCTTTTA
This sequence comes from Eleutherodactylus coqui, assembly GCF_035609145.1. NCBI lineage: Eukaryota > Metazoa > Chordata > Amphibia > Anura > Eleutherodactylidae > Eleutherodactylus > Eleutherodactylus coqui. Next base: position 250,662,245 of record NC_089839.1, on the reverse strand, counting down.
ATTCCGCTTCTTGTGCTGAGACATGCGGAGGCAGAGATTCTGCTTTTACCGTGTCATGTTGTGTTACGACTGCATAACCGGAGTGGAGTTGTCAATCACCCTGGTGCCATCTATAAAAAACAACTCAAAATATGCATTATTAACAAGGGCTTTCAGTAACTTTTTTTTTAATCTTACATTTTCTTGTTGCATCACTGCTAGACAATCAGGCTGGTATTATATTTCAAAAAGATCAGAACCTTGTTGCAAAAAAAATTTAAAAATTTAAAAATGGCTTGCAAAAAAAATTTTTTAAAAATGGCTGACTTGCAATACCTAGATCACCTATGCCTTCTCCTCCCCCCCTTTGAACCCGGGTACGCAATTGGAAGAAATAGTAGCCGGGTTCAAGTTAGTACAACATTGTAAAAAGATTTGATGGATGCAGATAAGGCCTGTAAAATGTTAGCACCAATACCAGAGACATGAGTTACACTGGGGAAGAATAACCTACAAAACATCTATTCATATTTGAAATGTGATATTCCTTTAAGCAAATTCATTATTAGTCTGTTCCTGCCTGCAATGTCTTATCAAATTTGAGACAGGAAAAAAACAAAACAAAAACTTTTACTAGCTGTTCAAGATCCTCACCCCCTCCCTTGGACAAGAGGGATGAAACATTACTACGTACTATTACATCATCTAGCTCCACCCCTTCGATATTGGCTCCTTGCGTCTTTCTTCACAGCTCATTTCAGCTTAACAGTCTACACGTCCACATCTCAACCAAGCAAAGTCCCATGCATGGGGAGGACTTTTATCCCCAGTCATTATCTGCATCACACATTCCACACTCACCGCAGCCTGAGCACGGGTCACTAACTCTCATCCATCCATGCTCTCAAGTCTGCTCCGTCACCCCCTTTGAAGGTGTACCAGTCCATACAGATGCACAGACAAAAAAAGTTTGACAAACATACATACATCAGTTGAAAAACATTGAGGTGAGTGCTATAATGTTACAAAGTACATGATTCTATTGAGATGAGATTGTGAATGAGCGCTATCTTTGACAAATTATGTGAAAAAAAAAAATTTGCTGAGTGACTGAGACATTCTATATTTCTTATTTACTGAAGCTATTATATGTTATATTAAACGCTGAAGTATTTTAGAATCTGTGGGTATTTTTCAGCCCCCCTTGTCTTTCTTTCTCTGTATTTGACCCTGAACAAAAAGTGAAGTCTGAAAGCCCCCACCTTTTCAAAACATCTCTTATCTCTCTACGAATATGAAACACAGACTGAATTGTTTTAGCTTAACTATTGCCTGCATTTGAACTCATAAATAACACATATCCTGGGACCTTGCAACATTCATTTTCAACCCCTGTATAAGTAAGAATATACCTTAGAAATTGCTATACTTCCTGCCTACTAAGACAGTATAATTAATTAAATTCATTTCAAGCCTTCATTCCTTTACAGCAAGCAAAGATATTATCCAGGGTTATTATTGCATTCTTTCTCTCGCTTTGTTATCGCTTGACCTTGAAAACTAAACACAAGCTCGCAGCTACATGTCAACAAAACCTTCTCTTCTAAAAGCAAGCTCAGTTAACTATTTGCACATACAGTATATACATATATATACACACATATATATCTATTATCTATCTTGTATTATACACCTTTCCTTCTTTCTCTCTACCAACAAATCACGTGCATTGTAACTTTCTTCTCGACTTTGCTTGTTCCCCTTATTTCTCTCCCCTACTTAACTGCCAATATAACCTTCAATAGACACTCTCCTGACGCCCTCTTGATCACTTACTGTACTTTTCAACATTTCACTTACGGATACTTTCTTAAACAAATAATGTGTACATACTTTCTCTGACTGTCTCTCTGCTTCTCACTCCAGCACTTTCTAGCAAACCTTGATCTTTTAAGGCACCTCTTGGTCCTAAAGACCTCATCCCAGACACCATTTTTGTAATCTACCGTGCGGGTCGATGTCACACATTTTCATAAGTTTTCTTACATTCTACAAATTCATCCACAAGGCGGCAGCCCTTGAGGGGCTCTGTCTTCTTTAATAAGGTCTTACGCATATTAGAACAACAACAATAAAAATAACACGCTCCATAGAGTGCATCCTTCTGACCTGAATTGTCAGCCCCTTATATATGGCAAAACAACCGAAGGCATCTTCTTCTATGGAACCAGTCCCAAAGAGTGCATCCCTCTCCTCAGCTAAACCATCAACAACTAACTAAGCTAAAACCGAGGGTCTCTTCTTCTATGGGACCTGTCTCACAGAGTGCTTCCCTCTCCTTAGCTAAACCATTAACAACTAAAACAACCGAGGGTTCCTTCTTCTGTGAGACCAAATGAAAAGTAAAAGAGGAAAAAAAAAAAAAATTCTGCAGATACAACAAACAACCTTCACTATTGCCAAAACGCTACGGACTTCAACAACAAATAGACTACAGACTAGTTTCTGGGTGACCGATTGGTGCGCATATCACGGTCAGTGGTCCATGACGGCAAACCCGGAGCCCACACGAGTTACCGTGTAGAACTCTTAACCCAACCCGTCCGGTCACAAACCACAGATAGTCAGTCCTGCTGCAAGACTCTCAGTGTAAAACACAACATAAATATATGCTGGTCTTACCTGGAGTTCTGTGAGTTGATCAGGCTCGGTTTGCAGCAGGACGGCTTCTCCGTGGCGTGGATCCGGGTGGAATGCGTTGCAGGCTCTGGCTTTGTCGCCCCACAGTTGGTTGCGCCATTTTGTCAGGGTAAAATTCTAAGTACAGCACCAATCAGGCCCACCCCACTTGCCCCGCTGCCGGCGGTAAGAAGAGACACCACACGGAGGTCTGGTATCGTTCCTCACACGGGGACATGGCTGCGCTTCTCGCTTTATTACAGATTACATGAGATCTTATACCCTTTGTCTCATCACCAGGAATGGGTGATGGGCTCATAACCATATATGGGAAGTCCGGATTTCCGGCCTGAGACAGTGAAAGTTATGTACATGGTTGAACAGTCTCCATCTTGATATGGCGCTTCTGGGAAAACGGCCAAGTACACGGCCTTGTGTCTGGTTCTTCTTTGCTGGGTTTGATACATTTTGTCTTCGCCTTGCAAGGCCTTTGGAATATCTGATGTAAGGCGACAGATTAAGTTTTTTCTCATTTGGAATTGAATAGAACTTGCATATAGGTATAAAGCATAAAAAACATATGGCAATATATACATATACCCTCACACAGGGTGTTAGTTTTATAGAGGTGCTATAAGAAGCAGCCAAAATATAAGATTCAGTACATTGCTATGCTAATTATGCCTTAATCACAGTTGTGACAGGCTGGAAATATCAGAGAGATCCCAGTATATTCATATAGCATATGAGCTCCTGTTCTAGTATGCTGTGCTGCTGTGCTATTCAGTAAACTGCTATGCTGATTGTGCATTAAACACAGCTGTGATAGAGATTAGCAATTTCAGAGTGGTCTCTAGTATCCACTCACAGCATGCAGTGTTTGGGGAAATGGTGTGACTTTTGGCAGTCAGAGAAGTCTAATAAAGCATAAAGGGACTGCCTAGATGCCTAGCTATCTATAAACATATATTATATAGTGGAGCCATCTCTAAACCTAATCTAAAAAACATACAACATATGCCCTCCCAACATGTTCTGAACTAATGCCCTTTTACACAGGCAGATAATTAATTCATGGTCACAGGATGCAATAAGCATTTCAGCCTGTAACTATTTGGCAGGCTGTCATGCTTTGTTAGGGCCATGACATTACATTAACCCATGTGAGATGGCTGTAGGCTAAAAAATTTTATCTGCATCTTGTGATCATTCTCTCATAGTTTAAAAGATTTGATGCCCAGTTGATGTCTGGAGAAATGATTGTTGTGTACTTCTAAATCTGCTTGGTTAGGTTATTATTCAGAGTGTCAATTTGTATTTGGAGCAGATATTTCTCACTCTCTCCTCACTCTTGCCTAAAGCAAAGCAGCACCGCTAGACTTAACATTGTAACTTTCAACATACCTGACAAGTCACTCAATGGATCAAACTCTAATTTTATGATTTTACATCGGTGGTAGGCATGTAACTAATCTAATGACACAAAAATCATCCAAAGGTCACACAAAGAGATCAAAGTGTGGTGCAAGAAAAAGCCTGCAGGCTTTTTTATATTAGATGAAATAAGGTAAGGGCTCCTTTAAGCGGGTGTATTTGTGCACGCAAACTTTGCATGTGTAATACAAAGAGAATAAAACTAATGATCAGCGAGCACCAAAATGCTCGGGTGCTCGTTGCTCGAGTCAAATTTTCGCGATGCTCGAGAGCTCATTTCGAGTAACAAACCCCATTGAAGTCAATGGGCGACTCGAGCATTTTTGTATGGGACCGATGCTCCGCATAGGTCATGACTTGCGAGACTCTGGAAAACCTCAGAAGGTCATGGAAACACCACAGAAACTGATAGGGAAGGGCAGGGGCAGCATGCATGGCTGCATCTCAGGCTCCCAGGTCCCACTATTAATCCAAAATGGGGGCAAGAGTCTGTCCCCCTAACAATTTTTACTGCGGACAAACCCTCATTAGCAAGGCACACCTTAGCTAAGCACCACACTACCTGCAACCAAGGACAATCACTGCCTGCGGGTGACACCGCTGCCTCTTCTCCTGGGTTACATGCTGTCCAACCCCCCGCACGACCCTGCGTCCACAGTGCACACAAAAGTTTCCCTGCGCAGCCTTCAGCTGCCCTCATGCCACACGCTTGCTTCATAGCCACACCACTCTCATGTCTATTTATAAGCACGTACTGGATGAGGAGGAACCAGAGGCACACACTGCATAGGGTTGGCAGGGCCAGGCAGCAACCCTTTTTGAAAGTGTGGGCAATAGCCAACAAAGCTGTTGAGAATTGATGATAAATTGATGTACGATCATCATTCCAATCCCGTGCCACCTCTGTCACAAAATTGTCAGGAGCGACAAACGTGGGCATAAAGGAGACTCAGGTGCCAGCACTTCTACACATTTCCACAATCCAGCAATACTCTTTGTGGGAAGCATGTGAGCGGGCCCAGGGTTAGGCTCGGTCCCAGCCTCCATCTTGTGTGACCCAAGGTGCCGCGGGTTGCATTGCAATGGGAAATCCATGTGTCCCCACACAATTCATTCTGTGTAGGTGTTAGATAGCTCAACACCGCAATGGAAAGTCTTTGAGTTTCTTGGGCTTGCCTGTGCTGTTGGTGCACAAAGATGGTATTACAGAAGAAGAAATCAGAGCGCCCAAACATGGCAGAGTTTCACCCCGCCAAGGACCTCGGCCCACACCCTCAGCAATCGTGGGAATAAAGCGGACTTCGATGCTAGTACAGCTGTGAACTTCTCATTTAATTATTTGTGGCTGCTTTCACCGCTCTAAAGACTGGATTAACCAGGAACAAGTTCCACAGGCCCAACCTGGCACAGTTGCATTTCCCCCAGGACATAGGCCTCTGCCCGCACCCTCAGCAATCGCGGGCATGAAGCGGACTCCGATGCTGGTACAGCTGTGAAGGTCTCATTAAATCAGTTATGTTTGCTTTCAAAAGTGCCTGTGTTGGCCCTACGCTGTGCGTATAATTCACTGCAGACACAGTCCGGTGTAAATAATTATGGAATTATTTACGTACACTTTCACTCTGACAGCGGTAATGCAAACTGCAGCCAGAAAAAAATTATACGGAAGGCTGCAAACAGGCCTAGCTGCGTAATAGTGAAGCACTACAACTCCCAGCAGCTACCCAGTAAAATGCACACGGTCAGAGGTAGCCCTAAGAAGGACCATTGGGGTTCTTGTAGATAGGATCCTACACTACCACTGTCCTTATCTCAGCAGCACTTTCCCTATACTCTGTATAATTGACTGCAGACTGAGAACACTATAGCTGTAATGGCCTGCACAGCCCGAGATGAAAATTTTTTTTTTCAGTAAACAGTAATGCACACGGTCAGATGTGGCCCTAAGAAGGACCGTTGGGGTTCTTGAAGACAGGAATCCTACACTACCACTTTCCCTATACTCTCCCAGTATGTGTCTAAGGCGAGCCGCAAGCAGGACCGCTTTAAATACTCGGAGGTCACTTGATCTCGCCAGCCACTCACTGCAGGGGGATAGGATAGGGCTTGCACGTCATAGAAGGAAGTGGTAATGCCTTCCCTGCATGTCTATTGGCTAGAAAATGGCACTAAACATGCAGGGAAGGAAATGGAATTGACTCGAGTACCGCGTGACGAGTGTGCTCGCTCATCTCTAATTAAGACATAATTAGTATAGCAATGTACTGAATCTTATATTTTGGCTGCTTCCTATAGCACCTCTATCAACTAGCAGTATACTGGAGGCTTAGATTTTCGCTGCTTCCTATAGCATCACTATCAACTAACACTCTGTGCATCCCAGTATTAGCTGTCTGCAATTATGCCTGACAGCATGACTGACCTTTCAGCTTACCTAGGAAACCTATAATCAGGCTGTTTGCATAATATCTCTATTAACTCACACTCTTGTGTCATACTCTTTCAGCTTGCCTAGCTAATATACACTTAGTTCCTGTGTAAACATACTCCAGATCTAGTTCAGCCACCTACTCCTTTTATTTTCAAGTGTCTTTGTCCTCTTTGAGCGCATATATGTTAATAAAGTATGCAATTTATTATTTTGTGTTTGGAAGGGCACAACCATTACGCTATTCTCTTGCCTCTGGCAATTTTCTTGGTAACCTTTTATATATTACTCTCCGCTTTTAATTCCCTAGTTTTCTTTGTTCATTTTTCATATGAATTTTTTAGCATGGCATGGACGGACATTGCTGCGGATTTCGCAGCGGGCGTATGGCCGTGAATTCTGCAGCGATAATCCATCCGTGGGCATTAGGCCTCATGCTCTATCTATTCCTTTCTTTTTGTTTTTTTTTTTTTCACCTGGGAATTATGTTGTACAACTGAAGAAATGCTCCAAAGACAATGTATCAATATGTTTTGTGTGTTATCACTTACCTGTACTGGTGATGCTGCAGTAGGGTGTGTTTGTTCTGAGGCTATAAGAGGCAGACCTGCAACAATTCAATCATTTTATAGAGAGACTCTGAAAAGAATTGTGGGAGTTTCCACTAATATAAAAGGGTCACACACAGAGCAATCAGAGGTAATTGATCAAGAGAGCAGAGAAGCCTTTTTCTCATGTAAATGTGCACTGCTTTCAATAAACACTTTTTTTTAGCAAAGCAAGGTCTGTTGCTCCTTTGGAAATGCTAAGCTTCACACTGTCTGCCAAAGATTTCAGACTGGGAGGGAGGTTTGCCTTCCAACAGGACAAAGACCCTACACATACTGCTGAAGCATAGCAGATAAAATGCTATATAAATAGAGTCTAAGGGCGAGCACCCACTGGCGTTTGCGTTCTCCGCGGGGAAAAAACGCAGCGTTTTCGCCGCGTTTCTCGCGTTTTTTCCGCGCGTTTTTCGTGGCGTTTTTCGCGGCGTTTTCGCGGCGTTTTGCGTTAATTTACATTGACATTCATGGGTGCATTAGGAGAAAAATAGGGACACATATGCAACTGACAGTTCCTATGTTAAAAACGCAAACGCAACGCAAAAAAAACGCCAGTGGACAGGAACACATGTTATCTCTATGCCTGTGCAGGAAAAACGCAAAACGCAAAACGCAAAACGCAGGTAAAAAAACGCCAGTGGGTGCTCGCCCTTAAAGGGCAACTCCAGTGATTTTTGTTTATTCCTTCATTATATAACTATACTCAAATATAAGTGAGCTAGTGTGATATCATGGTTATATCTTCAACAGTGGCTTACATCTGGATAGAGGATGTGGAATGTCAAAATCCAACAAGCCAGTCTTTTTTTCCGACATGTGACGGGATCAGACATATTTTACCGGTTTTTAAAAAAGCGAAAACATAGAAACATTATTATAATGTTACAAAGTAACATTGAAGATTTATGACAAAAAGACCACATGATTAGAGATTAGCGAGTATACTTGCTAAAGGCAATTGCTCGAGCGAGCATTGCCTTTAGCGAGTATCTCCCCACTCGAGACTGAAGGTTCGGGTGCCGGTGCGAGGGAGCGGTGAGTAGCAGCTGTCAGCAGGGGGTAACGGGGGGGAGAGAGGGAGAGAGAGATCTCCCCTCCGTTCCGCCCCGCTCTCCCCCGCAGCTCGAGCAATTGCCTTTAGCGAGTAGAGATGAGCGAGCACACTCGTCCGAGCTTGATGCTCGTTCGAGTATTAGGGTGTTCGAGATGCTCGTTACTCGAGACGAGCACCATGCGGCACTCGACTCCATTACATTTCCTTCCCTGAGAAATTTGCGCCCTTTTCTGGCCAATAGAAAGACAGGGAAGGCATTGCAACTTCCTCCTGTGACGTTCAAGCCCTATCCCATCCCCCTGCAGTGAGTGGCTGGCGAGATCAAGTGACCCCCGAGTATTTAAATCTGCCCCGCCCGCGGCTCGCCACAGACACACACTAAGAGAGATAAGGGACAGTGCTGCTGCTGCTATAGGGACAGCGTTAGCTTCTTCAAGAACCACAACGGCCCTTCTTAGGGCCACAGCTCACCTAGTGCATTACTGTTGTGGCTGCTGTGAGCAGTTTTGCACAATTTTTTTTTTTAATGTATATCGGGCGTACAAGCTGTAGCGTTCTCAGGTTGCAGTCTGTACTTCAGTATAGGGGCAGTATTGGTCAGGCAGGGACAGTGGTAGTGTAGAATCCTGTCTACAAGTACCCCAACGGTTCTTCTTAGGGCAACCTGCGACCGTGTGCATTGAACTCCGTGGTTGCTGGGAGTTGTAGTACCTGTAGTCGGTGCTGTGATCACTTTTGCAGTTTGCACCAATTTTTTTTTGTTATGTATATCGGGCGTGCAGGCTGTAGCGTTCTCAGGCTGCAGTCTGTACTTCAGTATAGGGGCACTATTGGTCAGGCAGGGACAGTGGTAGTGTAGAATCGTGTGTACAAGTACCCCAACGGTTCTTCTTAGGGCAACCTGTGACCGTGTGCATTGAACTCCGTGGTTGCTGGGAGTTGTAGTACCTCTGCATTGCACAGCCTAGCCTGCGTGCAGCCTTCATTTAGAAATATTTTTCTGTCCGCACTTCGCGTACCTTCAAGCCTCCTCACTCCATGAAAATGACACATTCTGAGGAGCAGGTAGACTCCCAGGAACTGTTCTCGGGCCCCTGCCCAGATTGGGCAGCAATGGTTTCTCTCCCACCGGAGGAGTTTGTCGTGACCAATGCTCAACCTTTGGAAAGTTCCCGGGGTCCGGGGGATGAGGCTGGGGACTTCCGGCAACTGTCTCAAGAGCTTTCAGTGGGTGAGGAGGACGATGACGATGGGACACAGTTGTCTATCAGTGAGGTAATAGTAAGGGCAGTAAGTCCGAGGGAGGAGCGCACAGAGGATTCGGAGGAAGAGCCGCTGGACGATGAGGTGACTGACCCCACCTGGTGTGATAAGCCAACTGAGGACCGGTCTTCAGGGGGGGAGACAATTGCAGCCGCAGGACAGGTTGGAAGAGGCAGTGGGGTGGCCAGGGGTAGAGGCAGGGCACGAGCGAATAATCCACCAGCTGTTTCCCAAAGCACCCCCTCGTGCCAAGCCACCATGCAGAGGCCAAGGTGCTCTAAGGTGTGGCAGTTTTTCACGGAGACGCTGGACGACCGACGAAGAGTGGTGTACAACCTTTGTCGCGCCAAGATCAGCCGGGGAGCCACCACCACCAGCATGCGCAGGCATATGATGGCCAAGCACCCCACAAGGTGGGACAAAGGTCGTTCACCGCCTCCAGCTTGCGCCACTGCCTCTCCCCCTGGGCCCCAACCTGCCACTGAGATCCAACCGTCCTCTCAGGGTACAGGCACTACCGTCTCCTGGCCTGGACCCACACCCTCACCTCCGCTGTCCTCGGCCCCATCCAGCAATGTCTCTCAACGCAGTGTCCTGCTGTCGCTAAGAGAATCGTTGGAGCGAAAGCGCAAATACACCGCCACGCACCCGCACGCTCAAGCTTTAAATGTTCACATAGCCAAATTGATCAGTCTGGAGATGCTCCCCTACAGGCTGGTGGAAACTGAGGCGATCAAAAACATGATGGCGGTGGCAGCCCTGCGCTACTCAGTCCCCAGTCGCCACTATTTTTCACGGTGTGCCGTCCCAGCCCTGCACGACCACGTCTCACGTAACATCGTACACGCCCTCACCAACTCGGTTACTGCCAAGGTCCACTTAACAACGGACACGTGGACAAGCACAGGCGGGCAGGTCCACTATATCTCCCTGACGGCACATTGGGTGAATTTTTTTTTGAATTCGTTTTATTTATTAATGATAAGCAGTCTGCGAGACACATAATAGAAAAGGTTTGTACAGTACATATGAACGTAGATAGAAACATATTCGTGCTTTCAAAGGTTAACATCGAGCTTGTTACTGTGTCTTCCAAACTATCCGTCTGTAACTTTATTAACAATAAACATTTTCAAACTTTTATAAACCATAAGTTGAGTTTTGCTCTTCCTTATTTGGGTCTTAGTGGTTACAGGTCTTCCAGGCACTTGTCAGTGGGGGGGGGATGTTAGGGGGTGGGGAGGGGGAGGGAGGGGATTAACGTGTATTGGGTTTAAATTTCAGTTGGTACTCAGGGTAGAGTAAGAATTTAGCCAGGCTCCCCATACTTTTTGGAATTTAGCCGGGCATCCTCTGTGTTGGTATATGATTTTTTCATACGAGGTTACAGTGTTTACGCTTTGAATCCAATGTAGGATCGAAGGGGGTTCTGTTGCCATCCATTTCATAGCTATTTCTTTGCGAGCCAGGAATAGTGTCTTCTGTAAGAAGACCCGAGTATGGAATGGCCACTCATCCTCCTCCAGTAAACCAAACAGCGCCACCTTGGGGTCTAGTTCAATGGATAATGGGGGTTGTAACAGCGAGTTTACAAGATTTATTACTTCTGACCAGAACTCCCCAACATGCCGACATCTCCAGATCAAGTGCCAGACGTCCGCCCTTGGTTGGCGGCATCTCTGGCATGAATCCGAGGTCGTATTGCGCATTTTGTGTAGTCGATTGGGAGTGAGGTAGGCTTGATGTATAATGTATAGCTGGGTTAGCTTGTTATTTACAGCTGGTGATACTGACAGGTGGGATTCAGAAATATCCTGCCATTCCTCAGGTGTAAGGGAAGCAATGGCAAGTTTCCATTTATCATATGCTGGGGGGGGGGGGTTAGGATCTATTTTGGCTGAGAGGAGGTGTGTGTATAGAGCTGATATTAGGCCTTTGGGTCCTTGGGATTTGAGAATTCCTATTGTGGGAAATTTGGATATGCGGGCCGAAGGGGGGGGGGGGGGATTGGGAGTTTAGTGCATGTCTTAACTGAAAGAATCTGAACAGTTGGAGGCGTGGGGCCTGTAGTCTATCTCGCAGTTGTGTAAAAGTGGGGAGGATTCCGTCTATATATATATCTTTTATTGTTTGTACTCCTTGGGCGATCCAGTATTGTGGGTCTGGGACGGTCTGTAGTGCGGTAAGACCAGGATTGTTCCAGAGAGGGAGCTCTGGTATTACACCCTGGTAGCTCTGCAGAGTCTTTATTTCTTTCCAAACACTAAGAGCCAGTTTATGGAGTGGGATTAGTTCGGTGGTTTTGGTGCATTCTGGGAATTCTAAGAAGTTCAGGAGATTTTGTCCTGTTACTTGTTTAGCTAGTTGTTTGTCTGCTATGGGTAGTTCTTTTCCCAAGATCCAGGCTCTGATGTTTCGCAGTTGCCCTGCTAGGTAATAAAGCCGGAGGTCCGGTAGGGCCATTCCGGCTTGCTCTTTGGGTCTTTGTAGGATTGATAGACTCAGCTTAGAGCGGGAGGAATTCCAGATAAATGTTATCATTAGGGAATTTAGGGACTTAAAGAGGCGCTTGGGGACATTCACTGGCATGTGCTGTAGTATGTATAGGCATTTGGGTTGGACGACCATTTTGATGAGATTTATGCGTCCGGCTACAGATAATGGTAGTTTAGCCCATCGCTTTAGTTTGTGTTTTATATTTTCTGAGAGTGGGTTTATGTTATCTGCTATTGCATTATTATGGTCGTGTGACATGATCATTCCCAAATATTTGAATGTTGAGACTGGTTTTAGTCCGTATCTTGCGACGCAGGGGTCATTTTTTGGGTTGGTCTCTGTATAGAGGATTGTTGACTTGGACCAATTAACATGTAGTCCGGAAAAGTGGGAGAATCTGTCTATGTGTGTCATGGCTTGGGCAAAGGAGTCTGATGGGTTCGATAAGAATAGGATTGTATCATCTGCGTATAGTCCCAGTTTGCTTTCGAGGTCTGACCATTTAATGCCGGTTACACTAGGGGCACTTCTTAGTCGGATCGCCAGTGCTTCTATGGCTATGGCGAACAAGGCCGGGGATAGAGGGCATCCCTGACGGGTGCCTCTTGCCAGATGGAAATCCGCCGAAGGGACACCATTGACGACCACATTTGCAGTCGGGGATTTGTATATAGTTTTAACCCATTGTTGAAACTTGGGTCCGAATCCGAAACGGATCAAACAGGCCTCCAGAAAGGCCCATTCCACAGAGTCAAAGGCTTTTGCCATGTCGAGTGAGACCAGAGCCCAGGGCATGTTATATTGTTTACCTAGCTGGATAGCTGTTTGGACTCTGCAGATGTTAATGGTTGTAGACTTCCCGGGCATGAAGCCCGTTTGGTCGGGGTGAATTATGGATAGGATCACCTGGTTCAGTCTAGTGGCCAGAATTTTCGTTAGGATTTTGTAATCCACATTCACCAGTGATATGGGTCGATAAGATCCACAATCTGTGGGATCTTTCCCAGGTTTCAGGATGACTACTATGGATGCTTTATAGAATGAGGCTGGGAGTGTTTTGTCTAGTTGCGCTTGAGTTAGCACCTCAAGAAGCTCTGGGCCTAGTTGCTCGTGGTATTTGCGATATATCTCTATGGGAAGACCATCGGGTCCTGGTGATTTGTTAAGGGCCATATCTTGGGTTATTAGCTGGATCTCTTCCAGAGTGAAGGGGGCTTCCAGGAGATTGACCTGCTCTTCAGAGAGGGTAGGGAAGTCTAGATCGTTCAGATAAGCCAAGACATCTGTTACCGTATTATTAGAGGTGGAGGTGTATAAGTGAGCATAGAATTCTTTAAAGCAATTTGTGATAGATAAGGCGTCAGTGAACTCTGTTCCTTGCTGGTTTTTGATCTTAAGGATCGTGTTTGTTTGGTTTTCCCTCTTGATGAGGTTAGCGAGTAGGTGGCTGGATTGGTTCCCTAACTCAAAGTAATGTTGTTTGGAGAAAAATAGTTGACGTTTAGCTTTGGCATGTATTTGGTGCTTATAGAGTCGGGATAGGCTGAGCCAGGCTACTTTGTTGGCGTCTGTGGGGGCTGATATATATGCTTTCTCAGCCTCTAGGGTTTGGTTTTCCATCTCCCTGTCGGCCTGGGATGTCGTTTTTTTAATATGTGAGATAGCTGATTTGAGGAATCCTCTAATATAGGCCTTGAGCGTGTCCCATTTCAGGGCGGGGTGGGTGTTGTCCTTGTGGGCGTCTAGGAATAAGGAGATGTGGAAGGGCATCTGGTCGTCCGGTCCAATAAGTTTGAGCCAGAATGGGTGTAGTTTCCATGTGGGCCTTATTTTAATTTGTGGGAATTTTAGGGTTAGCAGTATGGGGCTGTGGTCTGATATGCCTCTCGGACAGTGTGTTATACTTGCGAGATGTATTGCCAGTTCTATGGAACTGAATATGTAGTCTATTCTTGTCAGTGCGTTGTATCCCGGTGAGTGGCAAGTGTATTCCTGTGTCTCGGGGTGACGTAGTCGCCAGAGGTCGACCCATCCGACGCTTTCGATTAATTGTCTCAAAGGGGAGTTTGAGGTGGGGGTGGGATTAGAGGATGTGTAGAATTGGTCTTTGATAGGGTCCATTATCATATTAAAATCCCCTAGACACATCACCTCCGCTGATGGATAGTGATGTGCAAACGCAATAGCCGCCTGCAAGATATGGAGATTATTGTGGGGCGGATTGTATATGGATAAGATGACATATGGTTTGGAGTCTATTTCTCCGTATATAAATATGTACCTTCCTTCGGGGTCCCTGCGGGTGGTGATTGGGTTCCAGCGCACTGATTTGTGAATTAGCACCGAGACGCCCCTAGAGGAGGAGGTGTGAAAGGAATGGGAAGTCCACTGGATCCATGGTTTTGACATGGTGTCTGCTTTATCTTTGACAAGGTGAGTCTCTTGTAAGCTAATGATGTGCGGGTTTAGTTGTTTGATATATGCAAATACCGTCCTTCGTTTGAGTGCTGTGCCAAGCCCTCGGACGTTCCAGCGAAGGCATTTTAGGGACGCCATTGTTTACATGGGCGTAAGATTTAGTCTTTTGTCTGTGATCTTGGGATGGGGGGGTTGGTATTGATGTGTGTAAGGGGGGGAATTGTGTTAGCGCCTGTTTGTGGAAGACATTGTTGAAGAGCAAAAACATAACCATTCAAAACATTGAACATTGACATCTCACTAAAATTATACCGCGGATATCAAAGAAACCAGCAAAACAGAAAGGTTGGGGAGAGGGTGAGGAAGGGGGGGGGGGGGGAAAGGGGAAGGAGGGGGAGAATAAGAAAAAGGAAAAAGACAAAGAAGAAAACAAGAAAACAATTTAGCTACGATCTAATTAGAGGTAGCAGATGGTCTGTCTTTTTTTAGGGGAAGACTTCTGTTGGCCTTTTAGAGGCTTGCGGCTGACCGCTGGGCTCCAACCATAACTTTAGCGGTGTCCCGGTCGTGTTGCACACAGTCTATGCGTCAAAGGAATGTCGGGCGTTTGGGTCACAACAAGATTTAAAGTCCCATTAGCTAGTGTTGTGGGGACGTTCATCCTTTTGGTGTTTCAGGGTGCATATCTAGCCACTCCAAGGCCTCTGTGGGAGATTGGAGGAAGATCGCCCTTCCCTGGGCTACGATTCGTAGGTGGGCGGGGTATGCCATTGAGTAGGGAATCTGTCTCTCTTTGAATTTTCGCTTCGCCTCTGTAAAAGTAGCTCTTTGTTTTTGTAGCTCAGCAGAGAAGTCAGGAAATATAGAAATCGTTGCGTTGTTATACTTCAGCGGGCCTTTAATTCTGGCTTGGCGTAGTGCAGCGTCTCGGTCTCTGCAATTTAGGATCCTTATTAGAAAGGGGCGCGGGGGGGCACCCGGCTGTGGCGGTTTTGCAGGGACTCTATGGGCTCTTTCTACTGTAAAGTTGGTAGAGAAGGTGTCGTCTCCTAGTAGCGTTTTTAGCCAGGTTTCGGCGAATGTTTCTATATGGGAACCCTCTGATTTTTCAGGTAAGCCTATTATGCGTAAGTTGTTACAACGCGAGCGGTTCTCCAGATCGTCTGTTTTGGATTGGCAGAATTCTATCGCTCTTGTTGCCTTTTTGACCGCCGTAGTTAATGGACGCAGTGAGTCTTCTGCATTGGAGACACGCTCTTCCATTTCCCTCATTCTATCGCGCATATTGTGTAAGTCCTGTCGTAGTAGGGAGACGTCAGATTTAATCTCTTCAATTTTATTAGTAAGAGAAGATTTACAGGTGTTGATTGCGTCTAGGAGTTGGCGCATGGTAGGTTCTGCGCTATGCCCTGCTTCGGTTTCAGGCTCTTTCGCCTGTGTAGGTCGTGTTGCACGCGGGGTGTGATCAGGGGTTTCAGAGCGAGAAAATTCCTTTAGTTTTTCGGTGGCATAGCCACCTTTCGCGCGTGTACTCATATTAGAATTCGTTGGGTTGGTGTGGCGGGTTATGCGAATTGTCGTTATAGTATAGACTGTGTCAGTATTTGCTTGTAGAGATCAGGGGTCTATATCTTTGCGTTACCGTGGGCTACCACACAAAGAGTATTCAGTTGGCTAAATCTTGATAGCGCCCAATTGATTCTAGCCTAGGTCTGGTCGCGGTGGAAGAGGGTGGGGGAGTTGCGCCAGTCAGATATGGCGGTCGCCGACCGTGGGATATTACAGTCTACAGGAAATAGAGTATTCCGGTTGTGTTATAGTCCGCCTGGACTGTGTTTGCGTTTGTGAGGAGTCTATTCAGTCCTGAATGTTGTCCCCCAGCCCCCTGTGAGCAACTTACAGTTTTTTGTTGCCGGCTCCGCAGGTCCGGTCCCGGAAATGGGTTTTTCTTCAGGGGTTAATCCTCAGGTGGTGTGGTTCGGTGGAGCGGACCGGAATCGCGTCGAGCCGCAGAAGCCGATCAGGCTGGGATCGCCGGGTCCGCCGCCACCGGCGCCGGGAGGAAGGAGCGCCGCTTTAAATTTGTGGTGCCTGGATTAAGTCGGCATGCGGCAGAGGCGTTGCAGTGTAGTGGCTCCGGCGAAGTACGGACCCCGGCGGGCCCCGTGGAAGCAGCACGGGCACAGGGGACGTCCCCCGTCGCTTTCCAAGTAGGCGGTCGCCCTGCGGCGGCTCGGTCCCCCCTCGGGAGCGATCAGAGGTAGGCGCTCAGCAGCGGGGAGCGGGCGGCGAGTCACGACCTCCGCGGCCGGCCGCGGGCAGGTGATGTCGGGACGGTCGGCGCCGGCAGCTCCTCTATGTCCCCTGCGGCTTTAGTCCGGGTCCGGATGCGGCGCGAGCGGAGCGCCTCGCTCCTCCAGGTAAGCTTCGTCTGTTGCGGCGGGGGGGGGGGGGTTGCCCTCACCCGACCCGCGATGCGCGCCGATCTCCGCAGCCCGGGAACAGCGCAGAGGGGCTCCGGTGAGATTGGAGCGGCCGGCCGGTTCCGAGCGCCAGCGGGGTCTCCTGCCAGGTGGTAGGTGAGGAGAGGTGGTCCGTTAGGGCTCCGGGTCAGTCAGGCGGCAGGTTAGGATAATAAGGATGGCTGCAGACGAAGCGCGGGAAAACTTGGCGGGGTGCTGGTGCCGTCTCCCACTCGCGGCTCTGTTACGGGAGTTAGAGGGCTGCCATCGTTCTCAAACTCGGTCCAGGTTGTCTCCGAGGGTCAGGGAGCCCGTTGGTACCGTTTGGGTTGCTCAGGTACTGGTCAGGCCAGGATTTTGGACGGATCTTGCTATCCCCTCTGGGGAGCACCTCTTAGTTGCGACCTTCCATGCTGGTCACAGGCCACGCCCCCACATTGGGTGAATTTAGTGGAGGCTGGGACCGAGTCAGAGCCTGGGACCGCTCATGTACTACCCACCTCCAGAAATGCGGGCCCCAGATCGGTGCTGGTATCTGCGGCAGTGTATGCCACCTCCACTAAACCTTCCTCCTCCTCCTCCAACGCAACCTCTACCTCGCAATCAAGATTTGTCAGCAGCAGCACGTCGCCAACAGTCGGTGTCGTGCGGCGCGGCAGCACAGCGGTGGGTAAGCGTCATCAGGCCGTGCTGAAGCTACTCAGCTTAGGAGAGAAGAGGCACATGGCCAACGAACTGTTGCACGGTCTGACAGAGCAGACCGACCGCTGGCTTTCGCCACTGAGCCTCCAACCGGGCATGGTCGTGTGTGACAACGGCCGTAACCTGGTGGCTCTGCAGCTTGGCAGCCTCACACACGTGCAATGCCTGGCCCACGTCTTTAATTTGGTGGTTCAGCGGTTTCTGAAAAGCCACCCACACTTGTCAGACCTCCTCGGCAAGGTGCGCCGGGTCAGCGAACATTTCCGCAAATCCAACACGGACGCTGCCACCCTGCGCACCCTGCAACATCGGTTAAATCTGCCAGTGCACTGACTGCTTTGCGACGTGCCCATTCGGTGGAACTCTACGCTTCACATGTTGTCCCGGCTGTATGAGCAGCGTAGAGCTATAGTGGAATACCAACTCCAACATGGGCAGCGAAGTGGCAGTCAGCCTCCTCAATTCTTTACAGTGGAGTGGGCCTGGATGGCAGATATCTGCCAGGTCCTTGGAAACTTTGAGGAGTCCACCCTGATGGTGAGCGGCGATGCTGCAATCATTAGCGTCACCATTCCTCTGCTATGCTTCTTGAGAAGTTCCCTGCAAAGCATGAAGGCTGATGCTTTGCGGGCGGAAACGGAGGCGGGGGAAGACAGTGTGTCGCTGGATAGTCAGAGCACCCTCATGTCTATATCTCAGCGCGTGGAGGAGAAGGAGGAGGAAGAAGAGGAGGGGGGGGGGGGCCTGAGGAGGAAGAGACAGCTGGGCCCACTGCAGAGGGTGCCCATGCAGTTTGCGTCTCATCCATTCAGCGTGTATGGCCTGAGGAGGAGGAGGAGGAGGAGGATACTCAAAGTGATCGTCCTAGTGAGGTCAGCCATATGTTGCGTCCAGGTAGCCTGGCACACATGGCTGACTTTATGTTAGCATGCCTATCTCGTGACCCTCGTGTTAGACGCATTCTGGCCACTATCGATTACTGGGTGTACACAGTGCTTGACCCACAGTATAAGGAGAACATTTCCACTCTCATTCCCGAAGAGGAAAGGGGTTTGCGAGTGATTCAATACCACAGGGCCCTGGTGGACAAACTGATGGTAAACTTCCCATCTGACAGCGCTAGTGGCAGAAAGGCGCAGTTCCGAGGGCCACGTAGAAGGGGAAGCGAGGAGATCAGGCAGCATGTTCAGCGCAGCAGGGGAACACACTCCAAGGCCTTTGCCAGCTTTATGGCTCCCCAGCAAGACTGTCTCACACCTCCCCAGTCCAGGCTGAGTCGGAGGGAGCACTGTAAGAAGATGGTGATGGAGTACGCAGCCGATCGTACCACCGTCCTTCGTGACGCCTCTGCTCCCTACAACTACTGGGTGTCAAAGCAGGACACGTGGCCGGAACTCACGCTGTATGCCCTGGAGGTGTTGGCGTGCCATGCGGCTAGCGTCTTGTCAGAGAGGGTGTTTAGTGCAGCTGGGGGAATCATCACGGACAAGCGTACCCGCCTGTCAACCGACAGTGCCGACAGGCTTACACTCATAAAGATGAACAAAGCCTGGATTTCCCCAGACTTCTCTTCTCCACCAGCGGACAGCAGTGCTACCTAAAGAACTTTGTCAATCTGTGTTTGGTATTCGTCCTCCTTCTGAAGCCTCTCGTAATCATCGCGAATGGGCAATTTTTCTGTGGGCCAAAAGGCTCATATAACTTTTCTAAATAATATTTATCTGTTTCAATTCTCATTAAAGCATTGAAACTTCCACCTGAACCAATTGTTTTTTAGACTGGGCTGCCTCCAGGCCTATTTAAAAAATAAAGCCACAGTACGCTAAGCGATTAATGGGTTTCACCTGCCCTCTGGGTTGGGTATGGGCAATTCTTCTGGGGTACATTTGTACTGTCGGTACAACAATTTTTCGGGCCCTCGCCTACAATGTAATCCAAGTAATTTTTATGGGCTTCGCCTGCACTCATGGTACACCACTGTGTCTGGGGTTGGCCTACACATTTGCTACAGAAATGTAACTCTGTTTTGCCTACCTATACTTCTGCCACAGTAATGCTACAGGGGTCTGACTATACTTCAGCAACAGAAATGTTACTTCGGTCTGCCGATACTTCTGCCCCTGAAATGTTACCTTGGTTGGTGTATACTTTTACTACTGTAATTTTACTAATACTGGGCTCTGCCCATAATGCTTCAGCGAAAAAGTTACTGGGGCAGGTCTATACTGCTATAACAGAAATGTAACTAATAGTGGGCTTTGCCCATACTGCTTCTACGTTACTGTTGCTGGGGCCTGTCTATACTCCTACTACTGAAATCTTACCAATACTACGCTCTCCTTACACTGCTGCCAAGGAAATGTGAATCTGCTGCTTTGTCTCTACTGCTTCTACGTTACTGTTGCTGGGGCCTGTCTATACTGATACTACTGAAATGTTACTGGGGTCTCTGTATACTGCTGCAAATGAAATGTTAGTGGGGTCTGTTCTCACTGCTGCCAATGAAATATTATGGGGGTTTGTGCATACTCTTACCGCTGAAATGTTACTAATTTTCGGCTCTGCCTATACTGCTGCTACTGCAATGTTACAGGGTAGTGGAACCGGAGGCTTCCCAAAGACATGATGGTGGTGAGGCCACGCTAATATGTTCCACAGGCGCGACAACTTTTCAGCGACGAGGTCACTGGGAAGGTACATATAACCACGGACACGGGGACAGGACACGTACTGCCTCAAATCTTCCCCGTCCTCCTCCTACAACAATGAAAACATTCTTGGCCGAAGCCCACCTGCATTTAATCTGGCGTTAGCTCTGCTGTCCAGGGCACTGCAATGGGATATATTTATGTACCGCCAGTGGCTTCCAGGGAGCCACCCATGCTGTCGGTCCACACGGAATTCACATTAGGGAGATGTACCTGCCTGCGTATACTCATAAAAAAATCAAGTCTGACTGAGGCATGCAGTGTGGGCCGAAGCCCACCTGCATTTAATCTGACGTTAGCTCTGCTGTCCAGGGCACTGCAATGGGATATATTTATGTACCGCCGGTGGCTTCCTGGGACCCACCCATGCTGTTGGTCCACACGGAGTAGTAACTGCATGTGTCTACTTATAAAGAACCCCAGTCTGACTGGGGTATGCAGTGTGGGCCGAAGCCCACCTGCATTTAATCTGACGTTACCTCAGCTGTGCTGGGCACTGCAATGGGATTTATTTATGTACCGCCGGTGGGTTCCAGGGAGCCACCCATGCTGTCGGTCCACACGGACTTCACATTAGGGAGATGTACCTGCCTGTGTATACTCATAAAGAACCCCAGTCTGACTGGGGTATGCAGTGTGGGCCGAAGCCCACCTGCATTTAATCTGACGTTACCTCAGCTGTGCTGGGCACTGCAATGGGATATATTTATGTACCGCCGATGGGTTCCAGGGAGCCACCCATGCTGTTGGTCCACAGGGACTTCACATAGGGAATTTGTACCTGCCTGTGTCTATGAATTAAAAACCCCGGTCAGTTTGGGGCATGCAGTGTGGGCCGAAGCCCACCTGCATTTAATCTGACATTACCTCAGCTGTGCTGGGCACTGCAATAGGATTTATTTATGTACCGCCGGTGGGTTCCAGGGAGCCACCCATGCTGTTGGTCCACACGGACTTCACATTACGGAGATGTACCTGCCTGTGTCTACTGATAAAGAACCCCAGTCTGACTGGGGCATGCAGTGTGGGCCGAAGCCCACCTGCATTTAATCTGACGTTACCTCAGCTGTGCTGGGCACTGCAATGGGATGTATTTATGTACCGCCAGTGGGTTCCAGGGAGCCACCCATGTTGTCGGTCCACAGGGACTTCACATAGGGGATTTGTACCTGCCTGTGTCTATGAATTAAAACCCCGGTCAGGTTTGGGCATGCAGTGTGGGCCGTAGCCCACCTGTATTTAATCTGACGTTAGCTCTACTATCCGAGGCACTGCATTGGGACAAACTAGAGGAGCAATACAGTGCTAATGAGACGTGCACAGCTACGCTAGCATAGGAGTTCGCTGTAGGCCCGCGATTGCTGAGGGTTTGTGCAGAGGCCTATGTCCTTGGTGCAGTGAAAGTCCGCTTCCTGTCTAGGATTGCTGAAGCTGTGGGCCGAGGTCTATGTCATAGGTGCGGTGCAAGTCTGCCATGTTTGGCCGCTCAGATCAATTTTTTGTTCATGTCTTGGGCTTCCTAGGACCCCCCTATGCTGCTGGTGCAAACTTAGTTCCCATCGCGGTGTTTGACCTGTCTGGCACAAAGACAGTGACTGACATGGGTAGAGGGCAGAGCGCTGACGGCTTTCCCTTTGCAGTGTGGATTGAGCTATGCGAAACCTTGACAGAATGAATACTGTGTGGCACATGGATTCCCCATTGCTATGCCCAGGTTTAAAGCTCCTGATGGAGGTGGCACAGGATTGGATTTCCCATTGCTTCTGTGAGAAAGAGAGAGAACCATGCAGCATGGAGTGCCTGTTATCCAAATGTGAGTGTTGACTATTGGAGAACTGGAGAGAGTGAAGGAGATTGCCCGGGAACAGAACCCCGCAGATAACGTGGACTGTGGAGTCATCTGTCATCCCGTGAATCCTCCATGTCACACCACTTTGTGTTCTGCACCATTTTACCTGCTGGCATGTATATGACTGTTGAACTGTTATTTTCAAGTAAAGGAGCACTGCCGACCATTCCCAGCTTTCCTTTAAACGTTTCCCTGTGTGTGAACTACTTATTTTTCTCCCATCTGGATTCACCGCAGAGGAAAGAATGGTGGCGTCACGAGTGCCAAAAGGAACCTTCAGGTAATCTACATCTTGGGTTACCCCCATGAAACTCCCCTAGCGGTAACTTGGAAGAGTCCCGTGCTAGCCCCAGGGGAGGAATTGGTAGAGCCCCATGACAAGGTTTTAATCCATTCTGCTAGTTCCTCAGCTGTGGGCCCGCTCCTCGAATGCTGCACTTTATATGCATGCTTAAGTTTTAAAGATATGTGAATGTTATTTGTTTAGGAGTGAATAATCCCCAGAGAACTGAACAGATTTTAACAGGATTTGATAGTATCATAATTAAGAAATTGTTTTGCAACATGTTTTACTGAGTCATTTAAGTTTCACACACAGGTTCTTCTATTTTTGTAAAAGCTGCAGTTTGTGTGGCAGTTTTTCATGATTTTTCTGAAAGCAAAGCCAGAAGTAGATCAAGCAGGTAGAAGTATAAATCCTGCCTTTTATATTTCCAATAATTTTTGAATGCACTTTCGCCTTTTCAAAGCATCTGATTTTCAGATGTGGAAATTACATCCCAAGTGGATGTTCCCATAAAGGAAGTCTTTCACTCAATTTTAGCATTACTATGTAATGTTATCATAAGATGTGTGAGTCAAAGCTTGAAGAGAAGCCATTACCAGCTATGAGCGCCATAAATAAGGTCATGGTGCTAATAGGGCAAGTTCCCTGCAGCCCATGGAGGAATTTTGTAAACTTACCCGCCTTCCATTGCCCGTGCTGCTAGCCTCAAAAGTCAGATCACAGACTGTGCATTAAGTGCTCGAACTATTTCATCAGACTCAAAGCTACAAGCTATGCATGCACAGCCCCATAGTGATCATTGAAAGCATGCGTACACAGCCTGGAGCTTTGAGTCTGATGACACAGTCCCAGGCTGCATGCCAATTTTCAAGGTTGACAATACAGGCATCAGGAGTTGGAAAAGTATAACAAATGCCTTACCTGGCCTTGAGAACCTGCCCTATGGGCACTATAACAGTTTATGCTGCTCATAGCCAGTGACAGGTTCCCTTTAAACTATTTCCCATCCCTTGGCGTGAAGGTGAGTCCAGGTGGTGCTGATCCCCTTAAAGTGTATGCAAAACACCTCAGTCTTATAAGCCACTGCATAATATTTCTCCCCCATCATGATATGCCTACAGAAGAGGGGAGCTGTCGTGACATATATGAGACTGAGAGCTGTCAAATTTCAAAGATGAGTAAATGGGCCATTTGTTACATTACCAGTATACTGAGTGGGGAATCACTGTAAGCAACCAATATGACACCGGGACATGTAAGTGTCATTGGGAATGGCACACAAATCACTAGAGTTGCAGTACATCACCGGAAGTGATGTTGGCAGAATCAGAAGTGGCATAGTAGCAATTACACAGAAAGTTAATTGCTCGAAGTAATGCACAGACTGGAAGTATTAATAAGGTGATCACTAGAGATGAGCGAGCGTACTCGGAAAAGCACTACTCGCTTGAGTAATTTGCTTTATCCGAGTACCGCTGTGCTCGGGGCTAAAGATTCGGGTGCCGCTGCGGCTGACAGGTGAGTCGCAGGGGGGAGCAGGGGAGAGCGGGCGGGAGAGAGGGAGAGAAAGATCTCCCCTCCGTTCCTCCCCGCTCTCCCCTGCAGCTCCCCGCTCCGTGCCGGCACCCGAATCTTCAGGAACGAGCACAGCGATACTCGGATAAAGCAAATTACTCGAGCGAGTAGTGCTTTTCCGAGTACGCTCGCTCATCTCTAGCGATCACATGTAAACTTTGCAACTTTTTAAACAAGTTATACAATTATTTTGAGAAGAGACATTGCTTTACCTGTCCGCTCCCCATCCCTCTTAGTTCTCCTTTGGTATCCGATGGTTACAACCTGTACTATCTTATTGGTCAGGCATGTTCAGCGCCTTCAAATTGTTAATTTAATGACCACACAGTTTGTATAGTCATGAATGCGTACTTGTCAGTAGCTGGCATGTGGCATTGTAGGAAATGCAGTTTTTGCTTTCTCTGGAGTTCATTTTAAATAACAAAACTTTTAAATCTGAAGCTGTCTGGAAAGCAGCAGTGGTGTAGGTCGGCAAAAAAGGACTGGAATTCAATTTGATGTCTTAGATTGGTGTTTGGAAATGTTAGGGAAATTTTGCCAAGTCTCCAGAATACCCCTTTAAGTTGCATTTAACTTCATTCTGCAGTTTCTTATGTAGTTCTTTTTAATTTCTTAGAATGTCTGCTCTTCGTAAAGAAAGTATAAAAAGAACCAGAAAGTCTAAACACAAAAATTGCGATGAGTGTCAGCAACATCCATACAGGTTTGTTCTCACCATGACAAAGCGAAAAGTTTTATTTTCTGGTTTAAAATTCACGTATCAGAGGTCTTTGAAGAAGTAAAAGCTCCTTGGAGACATAAAAAGTGCAAAACAAATTTTCACCTCTCCTCTTTGGCCACATTAGACACTTCAGACTCATCTTCGTCGGAAGGTGGAATATATTCCAATATATCAGATTTGTATGAATCAAAGGAATATTTTATTCTTCACAGAGAAAAAATATATGCTCTGCTAAAGACTGTAAAATCTATAGTAGAGTCAGAGAAAGATTCACCTCATAATTAAAAGAAAGAAAAACTCTTATTTTCCACAAACAGAAGCAAGAATTCTACCAGGGCATCCAATAATACAGGAGTGGATCAAATATAATTTGGACAGATCAGAAAAAAATGTGACCTATTGTAGGCCTTACATTTAAGGCAATCTGTAAAATAGATGACAAAGTATCAATAGATACTAAGAAAGCAGTGAAGGAGAAATCCCTTCTAAAAGATACAATGGACTACAAAGCAGAGTGATTTTGTAAAAGAGCTTCCCCTACAGTCAAGGTGACTATGTCATATGTTCCGGTTGTTAAGACATTAAGAGTCTGGTTGAAGGATTTAAAGGTAGATTTAGATGGGATGAATGTTGGGCAAACAATGCCCGATACTCGTCCCCACACACACTCACTCCCGTGCTATTGCACGGGAGCTAGTATCGCTTGCTCTCCCATAGAGTGGCCAGCAGAGGGGCAGGAGGCTGCAGAAGATTTATCTCCTCATGCTCCCCTGCCCCTCTCCAGTGAGTTAACATAGCAGCCATTCAATACTGAACGGCTGCTATTTACACTGAACAATGACAGTTCAAGTCATTGCCCATCATTTATGCAGCATAAACAATAGACCATGAGCTGAACGATCATCGTTCAGTGTAAATAGCAGCTGTTCAGTACCGAACAGCCGCTATGCTAAGTCAATGAACAGGGGCAGGGGAGAGCAAGGAGAGAAATCTCCTCCAGCCGCCCCACTGTGAGCCAGCAATACTAGCTCCTATGCAGAAACACGAGATCGAGTATGTGCGGGGATGAGTGTCAGGCATCGTTTGCCCGATATTTGTCCTGTCTAAATGGGCCTTAATAAGAGACTTAGAAGAAGGTGTACCCAGAAAGGAAATCCTTCAAAAAGTCCTATGCTAAAGTCAGCTTTGGAATTTCTTTGTGATTCTTCACTAGATCAATGGTGTTGATCAATTATCCTAAAA
Organism: Eleutherodactylus coqui; assembly: GCF_035609145.1. NCBI lineage: Eukaryota > Metazoa > Chordata > Amphibia > Anura > Eleutherodactylidae > Eleutherodactylus > Eleutherodactylus coqui. The sequence continues at coordinate 250,636,344 of NC_089839.1, read as the reverse complement.
CTCATCTCTGCATAAAACAATGGACAAAAGAAAAATCATCTAAAAATTACATTTGCAGCCTGCCATTCCAGTCACAATATCTGTTTGGCCCTCCATTAGCCCCTTCCCACAATAGGTCATACATTTACGCCCTGCAGCATCAGGGTATGTATGAAAAGAGATTGCAGGTCGATCTTTCTTCATATAATGCGGGTGCCGACTGTTTCTTACAGCCGACACCCCGTGCAAACAGCTCTGATAAGCAGCTCATCTGATTTTTTTATTTTTATTTTACTCCATTTAGAACTTTTTAAAAGTTTTTTAGTACATTATATGGTACATTAATTAGTAGCATTGAAAAATACGACTCATACCGCAGAAAACAAGCCCTCATACAGCTATGTAGATGGATAAATAAGGAGTTCTGATTTTTAAAAGTGGGGAGAAAAAAACGAAAATGGAAAAAAAAAGGGCGCATCATTAAGTGGGTTAGAGAACATCCTCGAGACTCTCAATGAAGCCAAAGGATTAAAGTTTCTGGAAATAAAAAGTAGCAACTACACTCTTTCAAGGCCACATAGGAAATTCCTTAGATTCTCTGTCAGAAGAAAATGTTAGAAATATCAACCAAGACATCTATTTACCGGTCTTTTTTCCTAACCTACAAAATGACGATCAAGAGAAATGACACATGCTATTCTATTCTTGCAGCATCAAGGTCTCAATAATGGACATAAAGTTAGTAAAGCTAAATTAGCAAGATGAATTGGGGAAATAACAATCAAGAAGTGCTATGAACTTCCAGAGTTTCCATCTCCGATGAATATTAGAGTTCACTCCACATGCACTATGGTAACTTCTTGGGCAGAAATTGGGTATATACCTTTGGAGAAAACCCATAGATTGGCTACCTGTGTATCTTTGTTTATCAACCATTACAGATTACACACAAAAAAGAAGTAATGGTCAGCTCACCTGCATACAGCATACAACCAAGTATAGCGTATAGCGAGGTTCCATGTAAGGACACACTCAGGATAAAGCTATGTTGCACTACAGGATTATTTGCCTAATTCCATACAGAGAAGCTCCAATTGTGAAAGGGCTGGTGTCAAAGTAGGAGCACATCTCAAGACATAATTATAATTATGTCCCCTTCCCGCCTCCAAGACTTCTTCAGAGCAGCACCTGTCCTCTGGAACGTGCTACCCTAAACTATCCATGCAATCCCTGACACACATAATTTCAGGCGTGCTCTAAAAATGCACCTCTTCAGGGAGGCATACCATATCTCCTAAGCCAAACTCCTCTGTAGTCGCCCTGATAACATGCTCCCTGTCCTACTGATTGCTACCCTTTGCTAGCCGCCATCAAACGCCCACTGAAGTCATACCAATTGGGCTACTACATGGCTCAATTTGACTATTGTCTGTGTATAGCATCCCTCACTCTCCACCTCGCCATACCGTACACATCTCCAGCCCCTTTACCTTCTGTATCACCCCATTATTTGTAGTATGTAAGCTTGTTGGAGCAGGTCCCTTACCCCTCACTGTCTCCATCAACTGATTACTACATGTAACTGGTTTTGTTTCTGTTCCTCCTGTTTTGTAAGCGCTGTGGAATATGTCAGCGCTATATAAATAAAGATTATTATTATAATGTCAATTAGTTTTTCAAGATTCCTTGTAGAGTCCTATCATGGTGATGAACAGGAACATATTTTTATATTAATAATGTCAGAATATTATAAATTATAGGTTGTGGGAAAAGTTACTTTTCTAGATACAGGAACTCCAGAAATTCTCCAGACCCTTTCAGTAGTTTTATTATTTTGTGGCCTTATGCAAATTAAATAAATAATTTCAGGATTTTCCTAATCATTCTGCACTCAATATACCCCATATTGAGAAATAGCGCTGTGGAATAATTTGGCGCTATACAAATAAAGATTATTATTGTTAAATTGAAAGCAGAATGTTGCATTTACATAGGTATTCAGACTTTTTGACCTGAAAAACTTGATTTTTTTATTTGCACAAGGCCAGAACATAACCAAATATTAAAAACATAAAAGGGTCCAAAAGACTTTCCAGACCCACTGTACATCATGAGAATAATTAGAAATGATTGTTAAGGATATTTTATCTGTAAGTCGGGTATCTCTATTTATGTGTGCAACGATATTTGTTGTTTTGTTTAACATCCAAGTAGGATCATGTCATTTGTTGAGATTATGAAATGCAATTTTAGATTATGTTGTACATAAGTCTCATCCTGTGTGCAATGTTCTTTTTTAAAAACAGAAGTAGCTGTTTTTTTTGTAAAAATTGCTTAGGGAAATTGCCCACACAGAAAGTTGCCTACATGGAAAATCGCCAACATAGACAACATAGCAGTTAATTAAAGAGGTCTAATAACAACGACTCCAGTTTATTGAACAGTCATTGCACACATGAAGAAATACAATTCTTTTCTGCAAGAAAATCTATCTGGTCATTTTCCCCATATAAACACAATATACTGGCATATGTGGAACTTCTTGAGAAATACAACTGTACCTTTATTTGCTGTAACACAGGCAACCATCTAGAGAAATAGCTTGAGAAAGCCTTCCCACGTCATATGCTAATTAGCGGTGGACTGTCCAATTGGGGGTTGAGCTCTCCAAGCAGACGAGGCTGTTTAGTTCCCTCTTCTATTCTCTCCCTCCCTCTTCCATTGATAAACACTGCATGATGTCTCTAGCTCCACCCATTGGTGATGTAAAACAGCGCACGCACAGGACATCATTCCAGAGGAAGACATAGTGCATGCTGCTGCTCCCTCAATGTGGTGCAGGTGACCCATATGGGTGACCCGTAGAATGCATGACATCAGCAGCAGGGACAGAGCTTGAGAAATCATGCAGTGAACAAGGGGGTGTACCAAATCTCCGACACTGCGTCCTGTTTACAGTATTAGTATATCTTGACGCCACCAGGAAGCTAGGGGTTTGACAGGAGGAACGCCCCTGTCAGACCCCTAGATCCCGATTGGCTCAAGAAGCAAAGGTACTGGAAGGAGGTAAGAGCCGGGGACGCTACTTACATTGCGGGGGTGCCGAAGCGGGAGTCATGCAGCAGGAGGAGTGGGACCCGGGGACGGCACTTACAACTATGCCAGCTGCTTTGGGCGCTAGGGGAGCCAAAACGTCTTGCAAGATTTCTATTCCTGCAAGAGTCCTATCCGGGAACAGCAGTGGCAATGCCAGTAGCAGATGCTCTGGCCGCAGGGCCAGTGGCGGCTTAATAGTCTTGTGCAGATGCTGGGTGAGTGACAGGAGGGGACAGCTGCGGAGACACCACTGACACGGCTCCCGCCTGCTTTGGCCACAGGGGGAGCGGCAGCGGAATAGTTCTGTGGCTGTGCTGGGTGCATGACAGCAGGGGACAACTGCGGGGATGCCACTGACACTGCTCCCGTCTACCTCGGCCGCAGGGGGAGCGGTAGCGGGAGCAGACACTGCCGGAGAGTGGGGAGGGGAGCGGGAGACACAACTCATAATGCTGCAGTCTGCTTGGCCCTTTGGTGCACTGCAAAGGAGGAGGCAACTTTGCCGGGAGTGCAGGACTGCCACCCGGGGACACGATCGCCAAGGAGACTTACACCGGTACCGGCTGCTTTGGCCGCGGGCGGAACGGCAGCAGGAGTGGGGCAGAGCAGCGTGCCATCTTTTATTATTTATGTCAGGGATGGAGGGTTAGGGTGAGGAGTAAGCATCACATTAGGCTTATGTTTAAACTATAAGGCTAACTGTGACACTTACCCCTTACCCTAACCCTCCATCCTGGACAACAATTAAAAATGACGCCACGCTGCTCTCTGCCTCCACAGCTGGCCTTAGTGCGCTGCAAACACCAGCAGCACAGGCCGTTGTGGAGCCAATCAGGTACAGGGGGCGTCACCCCCTGTCAATCTTGACCCCACCAGGACTTCCTGGTGGCGTCAAGATACACTAATACCCCTGCATACTGCCCGGCGTTTGTTCGGCAAGAAGCAAATTCAGAGGAAGGAAATTTGAAAACAATACTGCCAGCCTTCAGGGCCGCCCCTTCATAGCTGGATACTCTAGGAACTGGTCCTTTAGAGCCCAGTGGCAAATGTTATCTCACACAGGGATAACTCTATGAGCACAGATAATGTAGCAGATGTTACCTGCAGTCCTCTGTAACACCACAGATAACACAGTGATAACCCTTTGAGTACAAATAATGTAGTACAAGCCTGCACAACTTGGCGGTAGGGAGAGGCCAAAATTAAAATTGGCAAATCTCTTGGGGCCCCAACAATTTAATGATTAAACTATTTTGTAAACTGCTTTGCTAAGCAATACATGTTTTAAAACACATTTTATGGTTTTGCAATTTTAAAGCCAAATTATCTTGTGATTAAGGGGTCAATAAGTGAAAACATACAAAAGGATTTCTAGGTCTTTTTCTGCCATCATGACTTTGTGTTCCTAAGCCCTTCTGTATGAAAAACTAAAAGTTTACATTTAAAACGTACTTTTTAACCTAAAAAAAGCCCAAATGGCATCACATATAACTTTTCTCCCTGCAATACACTTAGTGAAACATATACACCTGGCTTCAAATACTGAAAGATTCTGCCACACCCCCGGTCCTGAGGCTTACAGAACCTTCCATGACTGTCATTCACTGAAGGTCTTTTACCCTGCACAGTCATATCGCTAGCTGCTAGTGGTACATTTTAGGCTTTACTACTAGTGGCTAGCAGTGGTTAGTATGACATGACTGCCACAGACTGTAACATGACTATAATATCAAGCGTCTAGCTACTAACCTCTTGAGATCGTATTAATGTCACGGTCTGTGGGCTGCCAGAAATTCTCTGCTCATCTGCATCTGGTACATGGGCTACATGTTGTGCAAGCCTGATGTAGTAGATGTGACCTGCATTTTTATGTAACCTCAAAGATAACACAGAAAGATAACATTGATACATACCCTTTGGATCAAACTGCTGGCTGCCTTTCCCTGACCTCAGCATGTGCTGCAATGTGTTGGGTTCCAGGAAAGTCAGGCACAAGCAGGAGCAGCCAGTGATTAGACCAGACTGTATGTATCTATTGATTATAATGACAGGCTATTACAAACATCTGTTTGCAAAGCACAGATTCTCATAACTTTTCCGCCAGGACATCCTTACCTTGCACCTCAAATATCACAGATCTTTAATTTTGTGGTGCTGCAATGATGCAAAAACACGAGGGAAGTTTTTCTGTGTGGGCAAATTCTTCTGTGGGCATTCATGGTAGTAAGCTTTTTTTTCTGTGGGCATTTTTCAAAGAACATACTGTTAGACAGTTTTGCTAAATAAAACCTTTTGAGTAGAGATGAACGAGCACCAAAATACTCGGGTGCTCGTTGCTTGAGTCGAACTTCCCACGATGCTCGAGTGCTCGTTTCGCGTAACGAACCCCATTGAAGTCAATGGGCGACTCGAGCATTTTTGTATGTGACTGATGCTCTGCTTAGGTTTTCACTTGTTGAAATCTGGAAAACCTACGAAACTGATGGAAACGCCACAGAAATGGATAGGGCAGGGGCAGCATGCAGGGCTGCATCTCAGGCTCCCAGGTCTCACTATTAAGCCACAATAGCGGCAAAAGTGTGCCCCCCCCATAACAATTTTTACTTCGGACAAACCCTCATTGGCAAGGCACACCTTAGCTAAGCACCACACTACATCCAACCAAGCACATTCACTGCCTGTGGGTCACACCGCTGCCTCTTCTCTAGGGTTACATGCTGCCCAACCCCTGCACACGACCCAGCGTCCACAGCGCACACAAAAGTGTCCCTGCGCAGCCTTCAGCTGCGCTCATGCCACATGCTCGCTTCATAGCCACACCACCCTCATGTCTATTTATAAGTGCATCTGCGATGAGGAGCAACCGAAGACACACACTGCAGAGGGTTGGCAGGGCCAGGTAGCGACCTTCTTTAAAGGGGGGGGGGGGGGGGGCGATAGCCCACAATGCTGTTGAGAATCAATGAGAAATTGACGTTCGATGTTCATTCCAATAAAGTGCCAACCTCCGTCAGGAGCTGCAAACGTGGGCATGAGTTACATAGCTATGGGGAATCCATGTGCCCACACAGTATTCATTCTGTCTAGGTGTCGGATAGCTCAATCGACACCGCAAGGGGAAAGCCATCTGCACTCTGCCCCCTACCCAAGTCAGTCAGTGTATTTGTGCGAGACAGGTCAAAATCCGCGATGGGAAGTCTGTGTGCACCCACAGCATAGGTGGGTCCTAGGCAACCCAAGACATGAACAATACAGAAATCAGAGTGGCCAAACATGGCAGACTTACACTGCGCCGACGACATAGGCCTTGGCCCACAGCTTGAGCAATCGTAGGCATAAAGCGGACTTCGATGCTAGTACACCTGTGAAGGTCTCATTAAATCAGTTATGTTTTCTTTCACCGCTCCAAAGACTGGATTAGCCAGGAAAAAGTTCCACAGGCCCAACCTGGCGCAGTTGCAGTTCCCCCGGGACATAGGCCTCGGCCAACAGCTTCAGCAATCGTAGGCATGAAGCGGACTTCGATGCTAGTACACCTGTGAAGGTCTCATTAAATCAGTTATGTTTTCTTTCACCGCTCCAAAGACTGGATTAGCCAGGAAAAGGTTCCACAGGCCCAACCTGGCGCAGTTGCAGTTCCCCTGGGACATAGGCCTCGGCCCACAGCCTCGGCAATCGCGGGCATGAAGCGGACTCCGACGCTGCTAGTACAGCAGTGAACTTCTCATTAATGCAGTTACGCTCCGTCCTCTCCTTTGGCCCAAACGAGTTTCTCAGATAACTGTGGTAACACGAGAGAAAATACATGATGCACATTGCTGATCCCCTGACACCAAGCAGGAGGAGGGGGTGGCCTTACAAGGCCAAGAAACCATGACCAGGACTCGCTGTAGCCTGTGTGGGAAGGATGTGAGGGGGCCCTTGGCCAGGCTCGGTCCCAGCAAACACCTTGTGAGACCCAAGGTGCCGCGACTGACATAGCAATGGGAAGTCCATGTGCCCACACAGTATTCATTCTGTCTAGGTGGCGGATAGCTCTATAGACACTGCAAGGGGAAAGCCATCTGCACTATGCACTCTACCCAAGTCAGTCAGTGACTTTGTGCCAGACAGGTAAATCACCGGTATGGGAAGTCTTTGTGCACCCACAGCGTAGGCGAGCCGAAGGAACCCAAAAAGAGTAATAAAGATGAAGAAATGATAGTGCTCAAACATGCCAGACTTTCACTGTGCCGAGGGCATAGGCCTCTGCACACACCCTCAGCAATCGTGGGCATAGAGCGGACTCCGATGCTAGTACAGCTGTGAAGGTCTCATCAATGCAGTAACGCACCTCTTCTTTGGCCCAAACCAGTGTCTCAGATAACTGTGGTAACACAGGAGAAAATACATGATGCCCAGTGCTGATCCCCCGACCCCAAGCAGGAGGAGGAGGTGGCATTACAAGGCCAAGACACCATGACCAGGACCCGCTATAGTCTGTGTGGGAAGCACCTTAGCGGGCCCAGGGTCAGGCTCGGTTCCGCGCCTCCACCTTGAATTTTGCCTCCATGGGCAAAATCAAACCTTCAGATATGAATATGAGCCAATGGATAAAAGTAAAGCCACAGAACAAAAGTGGAAGCGACAACAGCTATGTGGAAAAGCTACTATTTTCTGAGACAAGAGGGGCATTTGATAGCAATGAAAAAGGATATTCTAGGTACTAAAAGTCAGAACTCCTCCGCATCTCAATCTGAAATATGGAAAGGCTTCATTCATATGTTTTCTATTAAGCATTTCAAAGTGTTTGCAATGCAAGTTTCTGGCTATACCACTCATCTTTGTCAGGAATTACCAAAGATGATCACAAGTAAAGGCTTCATCAGTCCAGAATCAGTCTGGGAGTATGTGGATCTCATCAGGCCTGCTTCCACCAAGGATATGTGCCTGCTGTAACTCTGTCCCCAGACCTCCAGGGATGCTGTGTTCTATAGTCGGCTCTATTCCTACCTCAGCTGTAAACTAAAATATGTAATTATCAGTACCAACAAGATGGAAGCCTTCATTATTCCACTGGCAGCATGCCAACCATTACTTTCCAAACTTCAATCCTTGGGGGGGGGGGGCAGGTCTTGATGATGATCATCCTAATATTTTATTGGTCCTACTTCTTCCAAACCATCCATGTTGGTCTTCTTGTCCCAGAAAAGTCCACAAGATACAAAGAGAGAAGGAGCTGGATGTTCCCGATGACATATTCTTATCTATATTAGAAGATGTCCAAAGAGAGGAGAACTTGATGGCAGAACAAGGGCTTCCAGCTGTAGGGCAGCAGAGCACTGGGGTGGCAGAAGTGGATATGCCAGAGCAGAAAACCTTCTGTGTTTACTGTCAAATAACCTGCAGGAGATTGCAATCCAGAACAACAATAATTTTCATAGTGTGCCCCCAGCTAACCAGCCAAACCCCACACAAGGAAGAGCCCCTGTTTGGCCATCATATCCTTTGCAACCTAGTTTTCAGGCTCCTGCCTCCTATGACAATAACCCAGCTGCCATGTTTGATCCATTGACCATTTATAATCCATCTGCTTTTAACCCTTATACGTTTTAAAACCAAAATAATTGTACCGTTATGTTCTTAGTGAAGGGTATTCATATCTACAGTGTTAAAAAAGTAATAATAATCCAAAGTTCTTGATTCTAACAGTTGTTTCCCTTTTGCCGGAAGGCACCCATTTAAAATTAACATGAGTACATTTTTAAAGATTGTTTCTATATTTTTTCGTTTGTGTGTTTTTAAATACTGTTCAGTGTTTTTATTGTTTATACGCAGACCCCTCTAACATTTCTGTAGCAGCAGTATAGGCAGACCCCTGTAACATTTATGTAGCAGAAGTATAGACCAACCCCAGTACCATTTTTGTAGGTGCAGTATACGCAGACCCCAGTACCATTTCTGTAGAAGTATAGGCAGACCCCAGTAACATTTCTGTAGCAGCAGTATAGGCAGACCCCTGGAACATTTACATGGCAGAAGTATAGGCAGACCCCAGTAACATTTTTGTAGCAGAAGCATACGCAGGCAGACCCGAGTTACATTTCTGTAGCAAGAGTGTAGGCCAACCCCTGACACATTGGTGTACCATGAGTGTAGGCGAAGGCCAGAAAAATTACTTGGATTACAGTATAGGCAAGGGCCCGAAAAATTAGTGTACCAACAGTACAAATGTACCCCTGAAAAATTGCTCAACCGAGAGGGCAGGTGAAACCCATTAATATTTTAGCTCGCTGTGGCTTACTTTGTGACAGAGCCTGGAGGCAGCCCTGTTAAAAAAAAATTGGTTCACGTTAAAGTTTCAATGCTTTAGTTAGAAACTAAAAAATTGTTTAAAAATAGTTAGATGAGCCTTTTGGGCTGCAGAAAAATTGGCAGTTCAGCGTGATGACATGATGTTTCAGGAGGAAAGCAGGAGGAGGAGGACTAATATCATACTCAGATTGACAAAGGTAAATGTCCCTTTTTTTCCCTGTGATAGAGAAGAATGCTTGTATTCGCGGTAGCAGCGAAAAGAATCTTTAGCTTACGCTACTCTCCACTGGTGGAGAAGAGATTTCACTGGTGGGAAAATCCAGGCTTTGTTTATCTTTATGAGTGTAAGCATGTTGCACTGGCAGTTGACAGGCGGGTACGCTTATCCGTGATGATTCCCCCAGCTTCACTAAACACCCTCTCTGACAAGACACTAGCGGCAGGGCAAGCAAGCACCTCCAGGGCATACAGCGCAAGTTAGTGCCACGTGTCCAGCTTTGACACCTAGTTGTTGTATGGAGCAGAGGCATCACGGAGGATGGTGGTACGATCAGCTACATACTCCCTCACAATCTTTTTACAGTACTCTCTCTGACTCAGCCTTGACTGGGGAGTGGTGACACAGTCTTGCTGGGGAGCCATAAAGCTGGCAAATGCCTTGGGGAGTGTTCCCCTGCCTGCGCTGAACATGCTGCCTGATCTCCGCGCCTCCCCTGCTACTTGGCCCTCGGAACTGCACCTTCTGCCACTAGCACTGTCAGATGGGAAGTTTACCATCAGTTTGTCCACCAGGGCCCTGTGGTATTGCATCACTTTCGAACCCCTTTCCTCTTCGGGAATGAGAGTGGAAAGGTTCTCCTTATACCGTGGGTCGAGGAGGGTGTACACCCAGTAATCCGTAGTGGCCAGAATGCGTCTAACGCAAGGGTCACGAGAAAGGCAGCCTAACATGAAGTCAGCCATGTGTGCCAGGGTACCAGTACGCAACACATCACTGTCCTCACTAGGAAGATCACTTTCAGGATCCTCCTCCTCCACCTCCTCCTTCACAGCCCATACACACTGAACAGATGAGAGGCAAGCAGCATGGGTACCCTCTGCAGTGGGCCCAGCTGTCTCTTTCCCCTCCTCCTCCTCCTCCAAAACGTGCGATATAGACATCAGGGTGGTCTGACTATCAAGCAACATACTCTCTTCCCCCGTCTCCTGTTCCGACTGCAAAGCGTCAGCCTTTATGCTTTGCAGCGAACTTCTCAGCAGGCATAGCAGAGGAATGGTAAGGCTAATGATTGCAGCATCGCCGCTCACCATCTGGGTAGACGCCTCAAAGTTTGCAAGGACCTGGCAGATATCTGCCATTCAGGCCCACTCCTCTGTAAAGAATTGAGGAGGCTGACTCCCACTACGCCGCCCATGTTGGAGTTGGTATTCCACTATTGCTCTACGCTGCTCATACAGCCTGGCCAACATGTGAAGCGTAGAGTTCCACCGTGTGGGCACGTCGCACAGCAGTCGGTGCACTGGCAGATTAAACCGATGTTGCTGGGTCCGCAGGGTGGCTGCGTCCATGGTGGACTTGCGGAAATGTGCACAGACCCGGCGCACCTTGCCGAGGAGGTCTGACAAGTGTGGGTAGTTTTTCAGAAACCGCTGAACTACCAAATTGAAGACGTGGGCCAGGCATGGCACGTGCGTGAGGCTGCCAAGCTGCAGAGCCACCACCAGGTTACGGCCGTTGTCACACACGACCATGCCCGGTTGGAGGCTCAGCGGCGAAAGCCAGAGGCCAGTCTGCTCTGTCAGACCCTGCAACAGTTCGTGGGCCGTGTGCCTCTTCTCTCCTAAGCTGATTAGTTTCAGCATGGCCTGCTGACGCTTGCCCACCGCTGTGCTGCCACGCCACGCGACACCGACTGCTGGCGACGTGCTGCTGACACATCTTGAGAGGTTGCGTAGGAGGAGGAGGGGGAGGGTTTAGTGGAGGTGGCATAAACTGTCGCAGATACCAGCACCGAGCTGGGACCCGCTATTCTGACGGTGGGTAGAACGTGAGCGGTCCCAGCCTCCACTAAATTCACCCAATGTGTCGTCAGGGAGATATAGTGGCCCTGCCTGCCTGTACTTGTCTACATGTCCGTTGTTAAGTGAACCTTCCCAGTAACCGCGTTGGTGAGGGCGCGTATAATGTTGCGGGAGACGTGGTCGTGCAGGGCTAGGACGGCACACCGGGAAAAATAGTGGCGACTGGGGACCGAGTAGCGCGGGACAGCCGCTGCCATCATGTTTTTGAAAGCCTCCATTTCCACAAGCCTGTATGGCAGCATCTCCAGGCTGATTAATTTGGCAATGTGCACGTTTAAAGCTTGAGCGTGCGGGTGCGTGGCGGCGTATTTGCTCTTTTTCACTCCAACGCTTGCGCTAGCGACAGCTGAACGCTGCGCTGAGAGACATTGCTGGATGGGGTCGAGGACAGCGGAGGTGAGGGTGTGGGTTCCGGCTTGGGAGGCGCTCGTGCCTGTGTCCTGAGAGGGGGCGTTGGATCTGAGTGGCAGGTTGGGGCCCAGGGGAAGAGGCAGTGGTGTGACCCGGAGGCGGTGAACGGCCTTCGTCCCACCTTGTGGGGTGCTTGTCCATCATATGCCTGCGCATGCTGGTGGTGGTGAGGCTGGTACTGGTGGCTCCCCGGCTGATCTTGGTGCAACACAGGTTGCACACCACTGTTCGTCGGTCGTCCGGGCTCTCACTGAAAAACATCCACACCTTTGAACACTTAGCTCTCTGCACGGTGGCTTGGTGCGAGGGGGTGCTTTGGGAAACACTTGGGGGATTTTTCGCTCTGGCCCTACCTCTACCCCTGGCCACCCCACTGCCTCTTCCAACCTGTCCTGCTGCTGCACTTGCCCCCCCTCTAAAGACCTGTCGTCAGTAGGCTTAGCAAACCAGGGGGGGTCAGCTGCTCTTCCTCCGAATCCTCTGTGCGCTCCTCCCTCGGACTGACTGCTCTTACTACTACCGCACTGATAGACAACTGCGTCTCATCATCATCATCGTCCTGCTCACCAACTGAAAGCTCTGGAGACAGTTGGCGGAAGTCCCCAGCCTCCTCACCCGCACCCAGGGAACTTTCCAAAGGTTGGGCATCGGTCACGACAAACTTCTCAGGTGAGAGAGGAACCAGGTTTTCCCACTCATGGCAGGGACCCGAGAACAGTTCCTGGGAGTCCGCCTGCTCAGATGATGTCATTGTCATGGAGTGAGGAAGGAGGAGCAGCAGCCAGAGGATTCAGATTTTCAGCAGTGGACTGCGTAGAAGACTGGGTGCCCGATACATTGCTGGATGCATTTTCTGCCATCCACGATAGGACTTGCTACACTGCTCTGTTTGCAATAAAGGTCTACCACGTGGACCCATAAATTGTGATATGAAGCTGGGGACCCCAGAAACTTTCCTCTCTCCTAATCCCGCAGCAGCCGGCTGGGATTCACCTGGACCAGGAACTCGGCCTGTGCCCACACCCTCACTTGGAACTCCGCATCCTCGCCCGCGTCCGCGTCCACGTCCTCGACCCATACCCCTACCCCTCAGCATGGTGGATAGAGCAGACACAGACCGCTGTAAATAATTAAGGAAATATGTGCATACACTTTCAAGCTGAGAGCGGAATTGCAACGCTGACTCCTGGCAGAAAAAAATTGTAAGGAAGGCCGCAAACAGGCCTAGCAGTGCAATATTGATGCACCAAAAATCCCACCAGGCACCCAGTAAAATGCAGATGTTCAGAGGTAGCCCAACGAAGCCGTATTGTAAATCAAACGCCAGGCAGAAAAAAAAAGTAAGGAAGGCCGCAAACAGGCCTAACTGCAATACTGATGGACTAAAACTCCCACCAGACACCCAGTAAAATTTAAATGGTGAAAGGTAGCCCAACGAAGGGGCTTTTTTTTTTTTAATAGAATACAGGCTGTATAGTGTGTATATCACTTTCCCTCTATAAGTGGCTGCGTAGGCCGTATGCTGTGTGTCTCAAATTCACTGCGGACAAAGACCGGTGTAAATAATTATGGAATTGTTTGCATACACTTTGTCACTGAGAGCGGTGTTGTAAGGCAAACTGCAGGCAGAAAAAAATAGTCAGCAAGGCCGCAAACAGGCCTAACTGCCATACTGATGGACTAAAACTCCCACCAGACACCCAGTAAAATTTAAACTGTGAAAGGTAGCCCAACGAAGGGCCTTTTTTTTTTTTTTAATACAATACAGGCTGTATAGTGTGTATATCACTTTCCCTCTATAAGTGGCTGCGTAGGCCGTACGCTGTGCGTCTCAAATTCACTTCGGACACAGACCGGTGTAAATAATTATGGAAATGTTTGCGTACACTTTGTCGCTGAGAGGGGTATTGTAATGCAAACTCCAGGCCGAAAAAAATTAGACGGAAGGCTGCAAACTGGTCTAGCTGTGCTATAATGATGAACTACAACTCCCATCAGTCACCCTGTAAATTTCAGACGGTCAGAGGTAGCCCTAAAAAGGGTTTTTTTTGTGTTTTTTTTTAAAGAATACAGGCTGTATAGTGTGTATATCACTTTCCCTCTATAAGTGGCTGCGTAGGCCGTACGCTGTGCATCTCAAATTCACTTCGGACACAGACCGGTGTAAATAATTATGGAAATGTTTGCGTACACTTTGTCGCTGAGAGCGGTATTGTATTGCAAACTCCAGGCCGAAAAAAATTAGACAGAAGGCTGCAAACAGACCTAGCTGTGCAATAGTGATGGACTACAACTCCCACCAGACACCCTGTAAAATTCAGACGGTCACAGGTAGCCCTAAGAAGGACCATTGGGGTTCTTGTAGACAGGATTCTACACTACCACTGTCCCTATCTCAGCAGCACTTTCAGTATACTCTGTATAATTGACTGCAGACTGAGAACGCTATAGCTGTAATGGCCTGCACAGCCCTAGATTAAAAAAAAAAAAATTTGTGCAAAACTAAGAAGGACCGTTGGGGTTCTTGAGGACAGGAACCTACACTAACACTTTCCCTATAGCAGCAGCAGCACTCTCCCTGATCTCTCCCAGTGTGTGTCTGAGGCGAGCGGGCGGGACCGCTTTAAGTACTCGGCTGTCACTTGATCTCGCCAGCCACTCACTGCAGGGGGGTGGAATAGGGCTGGAACGTCACAGGAGGAAGTTGTTATGCCTTCCCTGCATGTCTATTGGCCAGAAAATGGCGCTAAACATGCAAGGAAGGAAATAGAATTGACTTGAGAACCGCGTGGTGCTCGGCTCGAGTAACGAGCAACTCGAGTACCCTAATACTTGTACGAGCATCAAGCTCGGACGAGTATGCTCGCTCATCACTACTTTTGAGTTTTTGTTTCCATTTATATCAAATTTATGTATCTGTGTGTCAATAACATGAGTTATGAGTAGAGATGAGCGAGCGCACTCATCCGAGCTTGATGCTCATTCGAGTATTAGGGTGTTCGAGATGCTCGTTACTCGAGACGAGCACCACGCGGCACTCGAATCCATTACATTTCCTTCCCTGAGAAATTTACGCCCTTTTCTGGCCATAGAAACACAGGGAAGGCATTACAACTTCCTCCTGTGACGTTCCAGCCCTATCCCACCCCCCTGCAGTAAGTGGCTGGCGAGATCAAGTGACCCCCGCGTATTTAAATTAGCCCCACCCGCGGCTCGCCACAGACACACACTGGGAGAGGTCAGGGAAAGTGCTGCTGATGCTGCTGCTGCTATAGGGACAGTGTTAGCGTCTTCAAGAACCACAACAGCCCTTCTTTGGGCCACAGCTCACCTAGTGCATTACTGTTGTGGCTGCTGTGAGCAGTTTTGCACAATTTTTTTTTTTTTTATGTATATCGGGCGTGCAGGCTGTAGCGTTCTCAGGCTGCAGTCGGTACTTCAGTATAGGGGCAGTATTGGTCAGACAGGGACAGTGGTAGTGTAGAATCCTGTCTACAAGTACCCCAATGGTTCTTCTTAGGGCAACCTGCGACCGTGTGCATTTAACTCCATGGTTGCTGGGAGTTGTAGTACCTGTAGTGGGTGCTGTGATCACTTTTGCACCAATTTTTTTTTTATGTATATCGGGCGTGCAGGCTGTAGCGTTCTCAGGCTGCAGTCTGTACTTCAGTATAGGGGCACTATTGGTCAGGCAGGGACAGTGGTAGTGTAGAATCCTGTCTACAAGTACCCCAACGGTTCTTCTTAGGGCAACCTGCGACCGTGTGCATTTAACTCCGTGGTTGCTGGGAGTTGTAGTACCTCTGAATTGCACAGCATAGCCTGCGTGCAGCCTTCATTTAGAAATATTTTTCTGTCCGCACTTCGCGTAGCCTCACTGCAGTCTGCCTCTAAGTGTACGCCAAGAAACCACACATTTTCTACAACGCTCTGTTATACGTGTGCTGTCTCAGACGTTCACGGTCTGCCCAACGCCCATAGATTGAAAGTGCAATACACACTGACTAGCCTCAGACTGCATTGCAGAGTAAAATAAGGAGATTTAAAAAAAAAATTCCTTTTTACGGCTAACGGTTACCCAGTGCATGTGCCTGCGTTGCCTGTGGGACTTTACGTCCATCCAAACTGCATAGTTCACAGCCTAGCCTGCGTGCAGCCTTCCTTATAATTTAATTCTGGCCTAATTTAGCGTTATATTACCGCTGGCAGCCAGCAACTGCGCGGCAATAATTCACACACATTTTTACACCGCTCTGTCTCGGCTCGATTCTTAATCCAGCATGCTGAGGGATAGGGGTAGGGGCAGAGGACGTGGACACTGTCGCGGTCGAGGACGCGGAGTCCCAAGTGAGGGTGTGGGCATAGGACGAGTTCCTGGTCCAGGTGAATAACAGCCGGCTGCTGCGGGAGTAGGAGAGAGGACAGTTTCTGGGGTCCCCAGCTTCATATCGCAATTTTTGGGTCCACGTAGTAGACCTTTATTAAAAACCGAGCAGTGTGAGCAGGTCCTGTCGTGGATGGCAGAAAGTACATCCAGCAATCTATCGACCACCCAGTCTTCTATGCCGTCCACTGCTGCAACTCTGAATCCTCTGGCTGCTGCTCCTCCTTCCTCCCAGCCTCCTCACTCCATGAAAATGACATTCTGAGGAGCAGGCAGACTCCCAGGAACTGTTCTCGGGCCCCTGCCCAGATTGGGCAACAATGGTTCCTCTCCCACCGGAGGAGTTTGTCGTGACCGATGCTCAACCTTTGGAAAGCTTCCGGGGTCCGGGGGATGAGGCTGGAGACTTCCGGCAACTGTCTCAAGAGCTTTCAGTGGGTGAGGAGGACGATGACGATGAGACACAGTTGTCTATCAGTGAGGTAGTAGTAAGGGCAGTAAGTCCGAGGGAGGAGCGCACAGAGGATTCGGAGGAAGAGCCGCTGGACGATGAGGTGACTGACCCCACCTGGTGTGATAAGCCAACTGAGGACCGGTCTTCAGAGGGGGAGGCAATTGCAGCCGCAGGACAGGTTGGAAGAGGCAGTGGGGTGGCCAGGGGTAGAGGCAGGGCACGAGCGAATAATCCACCAGCTGTTTCCCAAAGCACCCGCTCGCGCCAAGCCACCGTGCAGAGGCCAAGGTGCTCTAAGGTGTGGCAGTTTTTCACGGAGACACCGGACGACCGACGAACAGTGGTGTGCAACCTTTGTCGCGCCAAGATCAGCCGGGGAGCCACCACCACCACCAGCATGCGCAGGCATATGATGGCCAAGCACCCCACAAGGTGGGACGAAGGCCGTTCACCGCCTTCAGCTTGCGCCACTGCCTCTCCCCCTGGGCCCCAACCTGCCACTGAGATCCAACCCCCCTCTCAGGACACAGGCACGACCGTCTCCTGGCCTGGACCCACACCCTCATCTCCGCTGTCCTCGGCCCCATCCAGCAATGTCTCTCAACGCAGCGTCCAGCTGTCGCTAAGAGAATCGTTGGAGCGAAAGCGCAAATACGCCGCCACGCACCCGCACGCTCAAGCTTTAAATGTCCACATAGCGAAATTGATCAGCCTAGAGATGCTCCCCTACAGTCTGGTGGAAACTGAGGCGTTCAAAAACATGATGGCGGCGGCAGCCCCGCGCTACTCTGTCCCCAGTCGCCACTATTTTTCACGGTGTGCCGTCCAGCCCTGCACAACCACGTCTCCCGCAACATCGTACGCGCCCTCACCAACTCGGTTACTGCCAAGGTCCACTTTACAACGGACACGTGGACAAGCACAGGCGGGCAGGGCCACTATATCTCCCTGACGGCACATTGGGTGAATTTAGTAGAGGCTGGGACCGAGTCAGAGCCTGGGACTGCTCATGTACTACCCACCCCCAGAATTGCGGGCCCCAGGTCAGTGCTGGTATCTGCGGCGGTGTATGCCACCTCCACTACATCTTCCTCCTCCAACGCAACCTCTACCCTGCAATCAAGACATGTCACCAGCAGCACGTCGCCAGCAGTCGGTGTCGCGCGGCGCGGCAGCACAGCGGTGGGCAAGCGTCAGCAGGCCGTGCTGAAACTACTCAGCTTAGGAGAGAAGAGGCACACGGCCCACGAACTGTTGCACGGTCTGACAGAGCAGACCGACCGCTAGCTTTCGCCACTGAGCCTCCAACCAAGCATGGTCGTGTGTGACAACGGCCGTAACCTTGTGGCGGCTCTGCAGCTCGGCAGCCTCATGCACGTGCCATGCCTGGCCCACGTCTTTAATTTGGTGGTTCAGCGGTTTCTGAAAGGCTACCCACACTTGTTAGACCTCCTCGGCAAGGTGCGCCGGGTTAGCGCACATTTCCGCAAGTCCAACACGGACGCTGCCACCCTGCGCACCCTGCAACATTTAATCTGCCAGTGCACCGACTGCTTTGCCACGTGCCCACACAGTGGAACTCTACGCTTCACATGTTGTCCCGGCTGTATGAGCAGCGTAGAGCTATAGTGGAATACAAACTCCAACATGGGCGACGAAGTGGGAGTCAGCCTCCTCAATTCTTTACAGAGGAGTGGGCCTGAATGGCAGATATCTGCCAGGTCCTTGGAAACTTTGAGGAGTCCACCCTAATGGTGAGCGGCGATGCTGCAATCATTAGCGTCACCATTCCCCTGCTATACCTGTTGAGAAGTTCCCTGCAAAGCATAAAGGCTGATGCTTTGCGGGCGGAAACGGAGGCGGGGGAAGACAGTATGTCGCTGGATAGTCAGAGCACCCCCATGTCTATATCTCAGCGCGTGGAGGAGGAGGAGGCGGAGGAGCCTGAGGAGGAAGAGACAGCTGGGCCCACTACAGAGGGTGCCCATGCAGTTTGCCTCTCATCCATTCAGCGTGTATGGCCTGAGGAGGAGGAGGATACTCAAAGTGATCTGCCTAGTGAGGACAGCCATATGTTGCGTACAGGTACCCTGGCACACATGGCTGACTTCATGTTAGGATGCCTTTCTCGTGACCCTCGTATTAGACGCATTCTGGCCACTATGGATTACTGGGTGTACACACTGCTTGACCCACGGTATAAGGAGAACCTTTCCACTCTCATTCCCGAAGAGGAAAGGGGTTTGAGAGTGATGCAATACCACAGGGCCCTGGTGGACAAACTGATGGTAAACTTCCCATCTGACAGCGCTAGTGGCAGAAGGCGCAATTCCGAGGGCCACGTAAAAGGGGAGGCACGGAGATCAGGCAGCATGTTCAGCGGAGGAAGGGGAACACTCTCCAAGGCCTTTGCCAGCTTTATGGCTCCCCAGCAAGACTGTCTCTCACCTCCCCAGTCCAGGCTGAGTCGGAGGGAGCACTGTAAGAAGATGGTGAGGGAGTACGCAGCCGATCGTACCGCCGTCCTCCGTGACGCCTCTGCTCCGTATAACTACTGGGTGTCACAGCTGGACACGTGGCCCAAACTCGCGCTGTATGCCCTGGAGGTGTTGGCGTGCCCTGCGGCTAGCGTCTTGTCAGAGAGGGTGTTTAGTGCAGCTGGGGTAATCATCACGGACAAGCATACCCGCCTGTCAACTGACAGCGCCGACAGGCTTACACTCATAAAGATGAACAAAGCATGGATTTCCCCAGACTTCTCTTCTCCACCAGCGGACAGCAGCGCTACCTAAAGAACTTTGTCAATCTGTGTATGGTATTCATCCTCCTCCTCCGGCTCCTCCTCCTGAAACCTCTCGTAATCACCGTGAATGGGCAATTTTTCTGTGGGCCAAAAGGCTCATATAACTTTTCTAAATAATATTTATCTGTTTCAATACTCATTAAAGCATTGAAACTTCCACCTGAACCAATTGTTTTTTAGACTGGGCTGCCTCCAGGCCTAGTTAAAAATTAAGCCACAGTACGCTAAGCGATTAATGGGTTTCACCTGCCCTCTGGGTTGGGCAAGGGCAATTTTTCTTGGGTACATTTGTACTGTCGGTACAACAATCGGGCCCTCGCCTACAATGTAATCCAAGTCATTTTTATGGGCTTCGCCTGCACTCATGGTACACCACTGTGTCTGGGGTTGGCCTACACTTTTGCTACAGGAATGTAACTATGTTCTGCCTACCTATACTTCTGCCACAGTAATGCTACAGGGGTCTGACTATACTTCAGCACCAGAAATGTTACTTCGGTCTGCCGATACTTCTGCTCCTGAAATGTTACCTTGGTTGGTGTATACTGTTACTACTGTAATTTTACTAATACTGGGCTCTGCCCATAATGCTTCAACGGAAATGTTACTGGGGCAGGTCTATACTGCTATAACAGAAATGTAACTAATAGTGGGCTTTGCCCATACTGCTTCTACGTTAATGTTACTGGGGCCTGTCTATACTCCTACTACTGAAATCTTACCAATACTATGCTCTCCCTACACTGCTGCCAGGGAAATGTGAATGTGCTGCTTTGCCCATACTGCTTCTACGTTACTGTTGCTAGGGCCTGTCTATACACCTACTACTGAAATCTTACCAATACTATGCTCTCCCTACACTGCTGCCAGGGAAATGTGAATCTGCTGCTTTGTCCCTACTGCTTCTACATTACTGTTGCTGGGGCCTGACTATACTCCTACTACTGAAATCGTACCAATACTACGCTCTCCCTACACTACTGCCAGGGAAATGTGAATCTGCTGCTTTGTCCCTACTGCTTCTACGTTACTGTTGCTGGGGCCTGACTGTACTCCTACTGCTGAAATCGTACCAAAACTATGCTCTCCCTACACTGCTGCCAGGGAAATGTGAATCTGCTGCTTTGCCCATACTGCTTCTACGTTACTGTTACTGGGGTCTGTCTATACTGATACTACTGAAATGTTACTGGGGTTTGTGTATACTGCTGCAAATGAAATGTTAGTGGGGTCTGTCCTCACTGCTGCCAATGAAATGTTACAGGGGTTTGTGCATACTCTTACTGTTGAAATGTTACTAATTCTCGGCTCTGCCTATACCGCTGCTACTGCAATGTTACAGGGTAGTGGAAACGGAGGCTTCCCAAAGACATGATGGTGGCGAGGCCACGCTACTAGGTTCCACAAGCGCGACAACTTTTCAGCAACACGGTCACTGGGAAGGTACATATAACCACGGACACGGGGACAGGACACGTACTGCCTCAAAAACTTTTCCGTCCTCCTCCTCCAACAGTGAAAACATTCTTGGCCGAAGTCCACCTGCATTTAATCTGACATTAGCTCTGCTGTCCAGGGCACTGCAATGGGATATATTTATGTACCGCCGGTGGCTTCCTGGGACCCACCCATGCTGTCGGTCCACACGGAGTTGTAACTGCATGTGTCTACTTATAAAGAACCCCAGTCTGACTGGGGCATGCAGTGTGGGCCGAAGCCCACCTGCATCTAACCTGACGTTACCTCAGCTGTGCTGGGCACTGCAATGGGATATATTTATGTACCGCCGGTGGGTTCCAGGGAGCCACCCATGCTGTGGGTCCACAGGGACTTCACATAGGGGATTTGTACCTGCCTGTGTCTATGAACTAAAAACCCCGGTCAGGTTGGGGCATGCAGTGTGGGCCGAAGCCCACCTGCATTTAATCTGACGTTACCTCAGCTGTGCTGGGGAATGCAATGGGATTTATATATGTACCGCCAGTGGCTTCCTGGGACCCACCCATGCTGTCGGTCCACACGGACTTCACAATAGGGAGTTGTACCTCCCTGTGTCTACTTATAAAAAACCCCAGTCTGACTGGGGCATGCATTGTGGGCCGAAGCCCACCTGCATTTAATCTGACGTTAGCTCTGCTGTCCAGGGCACTGCAATGGGATATATTAATGTACCGCCGGTGGGTTCCAGGGAGCCACCCATGCTGTGGGTGCACACGGAATTCCCATTGTGGAGTTGTACCTGCCTGTGACTATTTATAAAAAACCCCGGTCAGACTGGGGCATGCAGTGTGGGCTGAAGCCCACCTGTATTTAATCTGACGTTAGCTCAACTATCCGTGGCACTGCAGAAGCAATACAGAAGCAATACAGCGCTAATGAGACGTGCACAGCTATGCTAGCATAGGAGTCCGCTGTAGGCCCGCGATTGCTGAGGGTTTGTGCAGAGGCCTATGGCCTGGGTGCAGTGAAAGTCTGCTTCCTGCCTAGGATTGCTGAAGCTGTGGGCCGAGGCCTATGTCGTGGGCACAGTGCAAGTCTGCCATGTTTGGCTGCTCAGATCAATTTTTTGTTCATGTCTTGGGCTTCCTAGGATCCATCTATGCTGTTGGTGCAAACTTAGTTCCCATCGCGGTGTTTGACCTGTCTGGCACAAAGACACTGACTGACTTGGGTAGAGGGCAGAGCGCTGACGGCTTTCCCCTTGCAGTGTGGATTGAGCTATGCGACACCTTGACAGAATGAATACTGTGTGGCACATGGATTCCCCATTGCTATGCCCACGTTTGCAGCTCCTGACGGAGGTGGCACAGGATTGGATGTCTCATTGCTTCTGTACAGCATTGTGGGCTATGGCCCCGCCCCTTTTAAAGAGGGTCGCTGCCTGGCCCTGCCAACCCTCTGCAGTGTGTGCCTCCGGTTCCTCCTCATGGCTGACGCACTTATAAATAGACATAAGGGTGGTGTGGCTGTGAGGCCAGTGTGTGGCATGAGGGTAGCTGAAGGCTGCGCAGGGACACTTTGGTGTGCGCTGTGGACACTGGGTCCTGCGGGGGGGGGAAGGGGTTGGGCAGCATGTAACCCAGGAGAAGAGGCAGGGGTGTGTCCCAGAGGCAGTGCTTGTGCTTAGTTGGAGGTTGTGTGGTGCTTAGCTAAGGTGTGGCTTATTAATGAGGGTTTGTCCGAAGTAAAAATTGTTAGGGGGGGGGCACTCTTGCCGCTATTGTGGCTGAATAGTGGGACCTGGGAACCTGAAATTCAGCCCAGCATGTTGCCCCTCGCCTGCCCTATCTGTTTCTGTGTCGTTTCCATCACTTTCTTGGGTTTTGCAGATTTTCACCAATGAAAACCGTAGCGGAGCATAGCTGATATACAAAAATGCTCGAGTCACCCATTGACTTCAATGGGGTTCGTTACTCGAAACGAACCCTCGAGCATCGCGGAAAGTTCGACTCGAGCAACGAGCACCCGAGCATTTTGGTGCTCGCTCATCTCTAGTTATATGGGTTTAACCCCTTAATGACATGGCCTGTTTTGGGCTTAAGGACGCAACGATTTTTGGCGCATTTTCATCTCCATTTTTCAAAACCCATAACTTTTTTATTTTTCCGACAACGCGGCCGTATAAGGGCTTGTTTTTTGCATGGCGAGCTGTAGTTTTTATAGGTGCCACTTTTGGGTACATAGACTATATCGTAAAACTTTTATTATTTTTTTATAACAGGGAGAGAATCAATCAATTCTGCCATAGATTTTTTTTTTTACAGCGTTAACCATGCAGCATAAATGACACAATACTTTTTTTCTTCGGGTCGGTACGGTTACAACGATTCCAAAATTCTTATATTTTTTTTAGGTTTTTACACTTTTTTGCAATAAATACCCTTTCTTTTGGAAATCTTTTTTTCTTTCTCTATCGCTGGATTCAAAGTCCTGCAACTTTTTTATTTTTCTATGTACGGAGCTTTATGAGGGCTTATTTTTTGCGAGACGAGCGAGAGCCGGCTGGAGACACAGAGGGAGCGCACTCCCTCTGTGAACTCTTTCCCTGCTGCGATCTTCTTAGATCGTGGCAGGGAAGGGGTTAACAGCGGGGGGGGGGGCATCTCTGATGCCATGATCCCCCCCCCCCCCGCTGTTGCAGCGGGAGGCCGGTTATCATTGACTGCCGGCTCCCACTGCGGGAAAGCGCGAGATCATGACTGATCATGACTATCCCGATGACGTAAGGGTACGTCATTTTGCGGGAAGTACCAGCCCGCCATGACATACCCTTACGTCATAGGGCGGGAAGGGGTTAAAATCTGGAAGATCATTTGAAATAACCCTGTATACATTGGCTAGCATAACCTTTGTTAATAATTCCTTTCTATCTGAAACTTCCTGGAGTTCTTCTCTTCAGGTGGGTCATGTGAACTCATTCTGACCACCTGAGATTTACTTGGCCTTATTTTCTCTACAAAAAGTCATTTTTACACAGATATAATGAAGGTGATAGTTCTGCATCCTAACTGTATAATTATGGTCTGTAGCTTATTTAGGTGAATATACAGAGAGGTGATAATCACATTGTCCTCCCAGCAGGCAGAGAGGGTACAGGCTCTAGTTGGTCATCTGATGTTGTGCTGATGCATCATGGAATTGATAGCACAGGCTAGTGAAAAGGAAGGAAGAGAGATATTTCAACATAGTACCTGAAAAGCATCAGACAGGAGGCTGCACTGCATTGAAGTGACTGCATTATATATAGGAGATTTCTAGAATGTGATAGAAAATCAGGTGAGGGGTACAGGGATGGAAACGTGTTTTTGCTGGAGTGGCCCTTTAAGGTTATCAAGATAGTGGCATGTCCTGTGCACACAAGCTATCCCAAAAATATTGATGACTGCAACAGATTTGAAGGGGGCAATGATCCAAAATTTCTACTCAATATTGTGCAAATCATATTTGCAGCTACAGGAAATGTTTGTTGAGATAATTGCTGCTTAAGTGGGATTTATAGGTAAATAAATTAAATTGTCACATTTCCTCCCTGCAATGTGGATGTTTACTCAATGTGCTCAGTAAAAGACATGAACAGTACAATTCTTTGTGTGTTATTCGATTAGGGCCCTTTTACATGGGTCAATAAGTCATAACGATTCCCACATCCAGCATACCCCGACTAAATGACAAACAAGAATTAGTTTGCTTCTCGTTTCTTGTTCAGTTTCTTTGCTGGATCTGATCGGCCTGTATAAACAGGCAGTCCTCAATCCATGAATGATTACTGTGTACTGTCAATGGAGGCCGGTGGGCTGGAATTATCCCCTTAAAGTAAAGAGTTTAAAGCTCACAATTCATTAGCAGTTTATTTTTAATTAAACACTGAAAAATGCTGCTTGTATAATTAGAGCCTTGCACGTATATGACACAGAGCTGCTGCAAAGTCAGTTACCACATTCTGCATAGATCAGGCGTAGCGAAAAGTCAGAGTTTATTAAATGTGCCTTACTGGGAGAAATTGTGAAGTGATGTCTGGTGTATAATGCTGGATATTGTAAATAACCGTTTGGATTTCAGCAAAGATTTGGTTACTGTTGCTTTAAGAAGTGCAAAGTTTGGATGCAACGTTCACATACATTCACCCTCCTATGGACCGTTAATGCAAATGAGCTCTCTGTTTAGAAAAATGTATTTTGCTCCAACAAGCTGCCACGCTCTCCATTTGTCACCAGCATGCCATCACATACCATCACCCTAATCATTTGCATTAGTTTTCAGCCCCTTCAGACCCAATAGAACTGAATAGATAGAACCACCGTTGCCTTCAATAACCACTCATTCTTCATAGCAGATTTGCTGAAGCTTAGTTAAATGTAGCTTGTGGACTGCAATTTTCAATTTGTGGCACAGACTCTCAGTTGGATTGTGATTTGGACTTTGACTTGGCCATAGTAGTACATTCACCTCTATGTAATTCACTTCACCCATTCCTATGTTACTTTGGCCTTGTGCTTCAGATGATAAGAGGTGTCCTGATGATAGGTGAACTTTCCCCTAAATGTTTGTTTTGTCGAGCTACAGCAAATATTCCAGTAAAGTACTCTTGATGACCTACTATTTCCTCAGGACAGGTTACCCGCTCAGTACCTCGGCCAATCAGCTGACTGGATACTTGCTGTCAGCCTCACAATACAAAGGGGTACAAAGTGGAAGCTGCTACAACCCCTGTGTAGTGGCCAGCGCTTGTAACTGCAGGAGCAACTCCCATTGATATTAAAGAGAACTGTGTCTGCAATAGCAAGTGTCAAATACATAGGGGTTGGAGCAGCAACTTCCACTCTGTAGCCCTGTGTGTAATGGTGCTGACCGTGGATATCCAATCAGCTGATTGTCTGGGGCTCGCAGTGGCGGACGTCAGACAATCAACTATTGATCACCTTTCCTGAGGATACGTCATCCATTGTATTTCCCTGGAAAACCCCTTTAACTCAGTCCCTATTGAGGAAAACCATCCCACAGCATGATGCTGCCACTCCCATACATCAATGTTAGGATTGTACTTGTTGATGAATTGGCAGTGTTGGGTTTTGAATCTTGGCGACTAAAAGTTCAATTTTTGTCTCATCTGACCACAAAGCTTAGAAAGTTTAGAATTCCAGTTGCCCAGAACCCCTCCTAAATACCAGTGGTCCCTTTAAGCCGGCCAGCAGTGGCGACTCTCAGCTAGCAGAAGAAGGAAAATCTTTATTCACATATTGATGCTAATGCTGCCTGAATGCCATCTGCTCTGTATAGATGCTGCTAGACTCCCTCCCACCTCGGGCGCTGCCATGGGCTTCCATAGGAGCCCATGCAGCGGCCAACGTATTTCGGACCAAAAGATAGTTCCAGGACTATCTTTTGCACCCGACGTAAAAACGCCTGATGCTATGTTGGCTTGGCCGGGTGTTTTTACCTCTCAGAAATACGCCAATGTGATTTTTAGTTGCTTTAACTCCTCGTCTAAAAAATATACTTTTAATTCCCTGTGCAACAAAACATTCTCTCGAATCAAGCTCTTTCTAGTTGACAGATGGACCCTTCCAATAATCCTAGCATCATAAATAGGCATGACCACTTAGTTGGACCATTCACCTATATATTTGAAACTTAAGTTAGGGATTCCCCAAGGTTTTTCTAAGTTTTGGTGTTACAATGTAACTCTACTCAAAACCCTGAAATATCAGAAAGTAATTAAGGAAGCCCTTGGAGAATACTTAAAAATAAACTCTAGCCCAGAAATTACCATCTTCGTATTGTGGAATGCCCACAAGGTGGTAATTAGAGGAGTAATGGTAAAATTAAGCTCTCCGCACAAAAAGCATACAGTTGCAGATTGATGGCCTTCTAAATACAGAAAACATGCAACACTGTTCTTCTAATGATTACCTGGGGGAACTAATGGCATCACAATGTGCCTTGAGATCAATCCTGGTAGAAGAATATAGCAAAAGGCGTGACTACTTGCGGGCTAACTACTATTCCTTTTTTGATAAACCTTCAAGGTTAATGTCTAATCTCACAAAACATTGCATCAAAGCTAAAATTCCATACCTTCTCAAACAAGATAACACCAAGAATAAAGTATTTCATCCCACCCAAATAGCAGAGGAGTTCAAGTACTTCTATGCCAATTTTTACAATCTAAAAGATAACCCCCCCTACTTCCCAACCTAATTTAACTGTTATAAATAATGTTCTTAGCAAAATAGACCTTTCCAATATAGACAACAAAAAGAACTAGATAAACCCATATCGCTGGCCGAAGTATTTAATTTTTTTAAATCTCTGGGACTGGATGGGTTCACAAACATATACTACTAAATATTTTCCCAGGTTTTGGCCCCACATCTTATGTCTGTTTTCAATGAAGCCATGATTGAAGGAAACCTCCCAGAAGAGATGCTGCAAGTGTTAACATGCGGTGGTTGCTGGTCCTCCTGGGGCAGCGGTGAGCAGGGTCTTGCGGTCGGGGCGCATCCCCCCAGCTTGTTGTCTGGCTGCCGGGGGCGCGGATGGCGTGCAGCACCGTGCGCACCTGTGAGTGCAGATGCCATGCAGGAACTCCCTTTTATTATGCTCTGTTGGGAGTTGGCTGTCTCCCTCTTTCCGCCCCTGGGCAGAGGCTTTTGTTTAAAGGTTGGGAAGAAACTTGCAATCACTGCCAGTTATTCGTTTTCCTCAGTGTGATAGCTAGTCTGCCTCTGTTGGTCTCCTGCTTTTGTCACCTTGTCTGCTATACTTTGCTATTATCCGCCAAGTTTTTTCATCTGCCTCAGCTCAGCTTAGTATTGTTCATGTTGGTTATTTACATCTGCCTTTTCTGTCCATTCCTAAACTGGAGTAACCCTTTATATTGAGAAGTGATATCAGTCTATAGTTGGCTGGATTTTCAGATACTACAATTTATTCAAAAATTTTAGCTACAAGACTTCTCGAAATATTGCCAGATATAATGCATAACGATCAGGTCACATTTACCAGACATAGACAAGCGGCTGATGGCACGAGAAAGACACTGAATTTGATTGCAGCTATAGGGTTACGTCGGGCGCCTTCTCTCCTCCTTGCCCTGGATGCAGAGAAGGCGTTCGATAGAATACATTGGGGGTTTTAATTTGCCACCCTGCAGAGATTTGGCATTGTAGAACAATTCCTACAGGGAGTTGGGGCAGTTTACTCGTCTCCACCAGCCAGGATTCTGGTAGATGGGGCCTTATCCATTGCTTTCTGTTTTACAAATGGAACTCACCAGGGATGCCCTCTTTCCTCACTATTATTCATAAGGATTATGGAACCCTCGACAGAATTGCTTAGAACTACTCCCAAAGTTAAAGGCTTCTCACTTAGACTTAGACAGCATAAAATTGGCCTTTCTGTGGACCACGTGCTCCTCTCACTAACTTATCCCCTAAACTCCTTAAGGAAGGTGAGAGAAATTATCTCCCTATTCAGCAAAGCTTTGTATTACGGTTTAAACATACATAAATCACAAATAATTGGTATTAATGTAGCAACATCTCTAAAAACAGAAATGTCATACTTAGGTATGATATTTGACAGTGGGCAACTTGGGTCCCCGGCTTGCCTGTACTCAAAATGAACTAGACTGGGAAGAACAGAACCATCTTGGTTTGGCAGAGTGGTATTATACAAAATGGTAATATTACCCCAAATCATATTTTTTCGCACCCTAGTATACCCAATCCCATAATGTACTTTAGCAGGATTTCAGTAACAATGGGTTTTATCTGGAACAAAAGGCCTAGAGTTGCAGCCGCCATTTTATATTTGCACAAGAAACAAGGAAGAGTGGGAGTCCCAAATCAATTATATTACCAAACAACTGTTTTGAATCAATCCTCTCCATGGTGGATTGACTCTCCAAAATCGTCTGAGTATCATGAAGAAGTTTTACAACAAAAATAGACCACTAGACTCCCTTCTCAAAGCCTCAGTGCTTAGTTTTCTATACCCGAAGTTATCTTCCCCCATGCTTTCGACACTCTAGGCCTGGAACCTGTGTGGTGTCAAATTTAAAAATCTCCCTGGGCAACAACATCTTAAAATGCCCATTGAGACCCTCACATGTTTTATCACAAACCTAAACATTGGAGGATGGGACAAGGAGAGTATTAAATTTATTTCAGATCTCTTAGATGGAAAAAATATGTCAGTTTAGTAGATTAAGTTCTCTGTTTGGTTTCCTTCAATAAGAGGGTTTATTGCTTCCTCTCAGTGGATAAAAATCTGTCCTGGTCCTGGTCCTGTGAAAATACAGAGCTGCACATCTCTTTATAGTTACTGTAAAGTTTTCAGAGCCGAACAACTGTCTTCATTACATGACCTGGACAGATTTTATTAAATGGCTGCAAGCAGAGATCAGGTAGATGCATGACACAAGTTTCTTCCAAAAAGTTGCACATTTCATAGTAGAATGTATAATGTTTATTTGATAAAAATGTAATGTTTCTTTGATTATGATTGTAAAATTGAATCAGTAAATTTAATCCGAATATTCATCATTTAGGTAAATACTGTATTAGCTCTATACTATAATACAGCTACATTGCAAAATATATGGCTGCAAACAGAATCAGAATGCCAAGAATCTTAAAAGCGAATCTGAATGAGCCGTGAGAATCGTTGGCGCTGGTACATCGTGTCTTTGTTGGCTTGATGATACGTTCACGCTGGGTAAGAATTGCTTTCCTTGCATCCTTCCACTTCCCTGGCCCACTCAGGCGGTACTGGTATGGAGAGCATGGACCAAAGAGCACCTCCCAGGCCAGTTTAGGATCCGACAGAAATAGCTTCTTCACATTAGGCTTGCAGCCTATCTCTTCTGCCACTTCATCCATATGATCCACGTAATCGACTTGTATGGTATGACGCTCACTTTCAACATACCTGTACAAAACATGCAGCAGATATTTTTCCTTTAAATCAGCTATACACACACATGAAAAGGTTCATCTCTGAAGTCAAACAAGAGGTGCAGCAGAAGTGATACAATGATAAGACGGAAAAGACTATTAGGCCTAGTTTGACAAGGTAAGATTTGAAATTCCCATTAGGCCAGATAGGGGCAATATAGTGTTTTCTAAGATCAGGGAAAGTTCTGGTGGGGTAGGTCAACTTTATCAGGACAGAGGCTTCATGGGTAGGATTCATAGCCCAACACTTAGGGCAAACTGATGACAAGCACTAACCCCAAACCTCCAATTTTTCCCACCCTTAGGTGAATATATTATGGGTGGATTTTTGTGCCAGTATTAGGAGTGTCCCTGCCCAACCCTGGGTCTACTGACCTGAACTCACAGCATCATAGATATCAATGATACTGTGTTTGGGTCAGCACATCGATGATTGGCATGAGACACTTTTTCATAATATGCCTGTGTAACAGTGGCCTTATGCTATCCTAGGAACCATTCAGATAAATGGCCAGAACACTTTGCAGCAACCTTCTGAGATAAGACCATTTTTTAAATATTTAAAAGTATGCTGCCATGTGTCTTGCTGTGCTTTCCTAAAACTCGTGTAGAGAAGTATTTTGGTTGCGTTAGTACTTTCATAGTTTCCATGGGAATCTATGGAGAATTTAGGGCACAGATAACAGATGGTTACTTTTGGATTCTGTTAGCTCTTTGTTAACATCATTTTTTTAACAGCTATATCAACAGTTTCAATATAAATAATGTTTCAATCCTGGTACACCCGCTCTGCCACTCTATTTCTTTCAATGGGGCAGACAGATAGTTGAGTGCAGCATTCGGCTATGTGTCTGAGCTATAGCGTGGAATGGAGCTGCTTCTTTGCACATGCTACCACTGGTTTCATTCCCCACTACACTACAGAAATGGGAGCCTGTGTCTTCAACTGTAAAAAAGAGGGGACACTGGTCCCCCATTCTTGGGATTGGTGAGAGTCCCAGCATTCAGACCCCTTATTGATCTATGCATATTCGCCCATCCAATGGATGGGTGAAAACTTAAAACATCCTATAACCGACATATCCCTTTAAGCCATAGCCAGACACCTCGGGTGGCAGTTTATCTTCCAGGGAACCAAAGGATTGAGCATGTAAATACAATACAAAGCAGTTGCTTTGTAGACATTAAGTTATATAGAGTCCACTTATCATGTGGAGCATTTTTTTCAGCGTTTCAGAAACGCCCATTGTTTCCTATGGGAGGAAAAACAATTGCACCGCAGTCACTTGTAAACGTGAGTTTCGAGAGTGCAATGTGATTTTTCTATTCTTATTAAACATGCGATTTTTTTTTTTTAAGCACGTGAAAGTCTCATGTGCAGCAGTGCGATGCTTATTTCTCACAAAATGCATTGCAATCCAGGAAAAATCTCTGATTTACAAGTGCGATACCCCTATGTGTAGCAGGGGCTGATCAACTCATGTGGGCAGCACTGGTTAATCAATCAAAGCAACATGCAGTGTCTTAGGCATACTAAGGGTTTAGAAGTGGTGTTGTGTGAAAATGGGGATGGTATGGTCTCTCCCCAAGGAGAGCACCCAGAAGGGGTGTGGGGACACCTAAAATCTAAGTAAGGAGACATATAAGGCCATGCGCCTCTGGGAAATTTATGCAAATCAAAAAGATGGAAAAATACCTCTACAGCGCCATCTATTGGATGGCAGCATTGAAGGAATGCTGCCATCTAATACATGGCGCTGTAGAGGTATTTTTCCATCTTTCTGATTAGGCATACTAATGCACAATGAACATCAGATAGTCAAAGAAGTGATGCAGCCACCTGTTATATCCAGGCCCGGAGGGTAACTTTAAAACCCTTTCACAACTACAACTTCACAAGTTTTTAAAGAAACTCTGTCAGCTCCATAAATCAAAATTAGGAACTGGGGCAGAGAGTCTGGGGAATGTCACTCTCATACTTTTTCCTCCCCATTCCTCTGCTGTCCTCCCACAAAGATATCACTCCTTGTATATAGTGGACTACTTATACATGTACTCATAATGAAGAGGACTAGCTGCATCATTATGAGCACACACATAAGTTCATAGCTGTATACAACAAATGGCAGCTTTGGGGATGGACAGCGGGGGAATGGCAAAAAAAGTGTGAAATCCCTGGATTCAGCGCTCCAACCCTTGTGAGCCTATTCTTTTAGTTTATGGGTTTATAGGAGCTGACAGACTTCTTTTAACTAAGGTGACCAGATTTTCCCAGGGTCAAAGTGGTCCTTGTTGTCTTCTCAGTGCTGCTGCCGGCAGACATGTGTATGCCCACAGCAACACCTCCTCCCTTCTCCTCTCCTCCTGCAGAACCAAGAAGGAGAGATCCAGAGAGGAGGGGAGGATGCACACACTGCCTTCAGTGTGTGCATCTGACCGCGGCACTGCTAAGTGATTAGCAGCAGGAGAGTTGCGGCACCTTGGCTGGTAATCACCTTCATGGCGTCCCATAAGCAGGACAAAAGCAGGACAGACATCCGGAAAGCGGAATACAGGGTCCCAAAGTGAGACTATCCCGCCTAAATCATGATGTCTGGTCACCTGGCTTTTACTCCTCTCCAATATGTGCTGTGCATATATGCCCAGAAGGTCAGTAGTTCCTGGATCCAGATGAACATGTACGGAGCTGGTTACCAAGAGGCTCAGAAGGGGCTATAGATATCGCTGTCAATGCAGATATTGGCATCTGTGGGGTTTGAAGAGAGGGGGTTCTTTTCTTTACCCATCAGTACCCTTGCAAATGGATCGTGGGGCGCTGATGGTTGCTATTGCTTGCTTTTCACATCATTTCTAGCTTATGAGCGACTACTGCCACCTTGTGGGACAAATAAATAAGTGCACATGAAAATGATTTACACCTCAAAATGGATACTCCTGTTAGTTCTGTGTTCAGAAACATACCCAGTGTGGCCCTAGTTTTATGTGTGTATGCTCTATGGGGCCTAAACTGAAAGGAGCAGCCGGTGGCTTTCAGAACATACATTTTACTTGATGATTTAGGCCCCATTGCCCACTTGTAGAGCCATTGAGTGGTAAAAATGATAAAGAACCCCCACAAAATGACCGAATTTTAAAAATTAGACCCCTTAGTGAATTCATCTGGAGGTGTATTGCGTATTTTCACCACACAGTTTTTGAATAAATCTAAGCAAAGAAGAAGAAAAAATTACGATTTTCATTTTTTTAGCAATTGTGTCAATTTATAAAGGTTTTTTTTTTGTACTG
This sequence comes from Eleutherodactylus coqui, assembly GCF_035609145.1. Classification (NCBI taxonomy): domain Eukaryota; kingdom Metazoa; phylum Chordata; class Amphibia; order Anura; family Eleutherodactylidae; genus Eleutherodactylus; species Eleutherodactylus coqui. The sequence continues at coordinate 250,603,099 of NC_089839.1, read as the reverse complement.
CACACATATGAATGAAGACTTTCACCCCAAAATGGATACCCCTGCTGGTCCCGTGTTCAGAAAACATATTCATTGTAGTCCCAATCTGCTTACAGGACACATGGCTAGGCCTATAATGGAGGGAATACCCATTAGATTTCAGGGCACAACTGAATAAATTCCAGGCCCCACTGCACACTTGAACAGAAAAAAAAACTAAAAATAATCCACATCCTGTCCCCCCCACCCTTTTTGGCATTCCATAAATCTTTGATAAAAGTAATAATGTAAACTGTGTGGTTTGTCCGAAGACAGGGGTAATTATGGAGGCTTGGTTGGATTTGGGCACATGGGGCAATAAAACCAGGTATCCCTCCTCCTCAGTTGTACTTTTTTGGGGGGTATATCTTGATGGACTGTAAAAAATGGTGCTCTGTGAGGCTTTGAACGCTTGCTGAGATGCAGTGGTCTCACACAGAAGGCACTAAACAAGCTGCTCCTGGAACTGCAGGAAGGTGAGCGTTCTCGGGGACTTATGTAAATTACGTATTACAGGTAGGGTTTCTTAATAATGCCGGGCTCACATGCCTGTATGTGGAATCCACATAAATGCATCCTCACACAGGCGGTCATACGCAGTTCACCTTTTGTTTATATTTCCTGCGCTGCTGCTTAGTGATTACACAGGTACCCACAGCCTGTACACAATGTAGTTGCGTATGGATTGTTGGTATATCCACGACCATAAGCACAATCAGCTCTAGGTTGCTGATATCTGCGGTAAAATTGAACATGCTGTGTTCTGTTTGCTGCTAGTGGATTACTTCATTCTGACCCACTAATGGGAGCGGAATTGTGTAATCCAATGCATTTGATTGATCCACATATTAGTGCAGATCAAATGCTTGCAGAATCCGTAATTCCTATCCGCTCTTGTGAGACCGGCCTAAGGTAGATCGCTACCGTTTTATCTCGTGACTCTGGACCACTCAACAAGGCCGTCGGTCACTGCTCCAGGCTCCGGCTACCTTTGGTAGCTGAGAAGAAGGAGATTTTAAATTTCCTGGGCCCTCGCCAGATCCTGCGCATGTGTCTGACATTTTGCTGGCAGGTGCATGCATAGAAGCTAGGGAAGGTCTGTGAAGGATAATCGCATCGGTGTTCAAATGCAGAAGCCTCCGGGAAGATGTTTCATCTCCTCTCACATTGGTGAGTAGAGCTGAAACTTCACCTTTTTTTAACTTTTACGTGATCATCATTATCCATAAACCCCCCCCCCCCCCCCCCCCCCCGTGACATCTGTAGGCTCTCGGCTACCTTTGATTTTTGTACACGCGCTCACCATCTTGCTGGTGAGTGTGAAAAGGTCCTCGGATAAAGATTTGATCAAGAGACAAATCTGGGGACCTTAGGTAGTTAATTTATCTCTCCTCGTGGATATGATTCATAAGGGGAGATGAAACTAACTTTTAAACTTCTTTTAATGCATTTTTTTACATGATTTAAATTTCCATTGGATAACAGCGAACACGTGACCTGAAGTTGGATATCCTGGCCCCCATGATAGTTTCTGGAGGTAGCTGATAACTGGGAGAGCTGACAGCAGGGAGTTGCCAAATCCACAGGCACAGCAGCTTTAATCCCCAGAGTGAGCGTGTTTTTACAGCACTGGGAATTAAAGCCCACTTAGCCAGGATGTAAAAACACTTTGGGGTGGACACTAAGGGCTTTGTTACATCTCCTGCTAGTATAACTCAGGATCTACCATATCTAATTTTTAAAGGCGGCTTTTATGATGGCTGGAGAACACAGCATTCTGATGAATGCGACTATTCTTTCTTCCCACCCCTATAAAATATATTCATGCATTGATTATTTTTTTGGTAGATAAATTGTTATTGTAGAAAATGCTCTCTCCTAACATAGACATGTCTTGATCTAATCATGCCCCTACATCTAGGTTTTAAAGAAGAGTTCAATCTATCTCCTTCATATCCTTGGAATCTTAACTCCCTCCTTAACGGATTTAAATTGCTCATTAGAAAAATTTGGAGGAATATTTCCATTTAAATATTAACGATGCCTTGATTACATCTATATGGTGCACAGAAAGCAGTAATGAGAGGGCATTTAATTAAAAAAAATGCAGCTTATGAAAAGAGGAAAAGGCTAAAAGAAATAGATGACTTATAAACACATATTAAATGCCTAGAAATCGTAAATTAAAAACAGTTTCTCTGATAAATCCTTACTAGAACTGAAAAAGGCATGCTTCCAGCCGCACAACCTCATGTAATATAACTACGAACTGCACCTTCGTAAATCGAAGCTTATTAATAACGGCCAAGAGAATAAGGCTTGCAATAGGATTTAAGCCAAAGAAGTTGTTAGAATTCCATTTCTGTTTGACTCCTGTGCCAAAATTAACCCCTGCAAATAAGCAGAAGGATTTGCTTACTACTATAACTCTCACTACAACAAAAGATGACAGCCCAAAATGGCTCTTTCCCTTCAGAAATGCTAAATGCTTCAATTATCACACTTCCTAAAGTGGGTAAACCATATACTATTCCTGAAAACTTTAGGCCCATTTCATTACTAAATTCTGATATAAAAATCTTTGCTATGATTTTGGCCTCACGATTCATAAATATTCTATCAAGCTTAATCCAAAATGATCAAGTAGGCTTTATTTCAAATAGACACTTCTGATGTGTCCAGGTGATTCATTAATACAATAGAGTTTACTGGGTCCTGTTGGTTCCTTCTATTCTACTGTTGCTGAATGCAGAGAAGGCATTTGACATCGTGCATTGAGGATACCTTGAGAAATGGGGCTTCCAGGGGAACTTTTTAACAGCAACCATGTCCTTATACTCCTCCCTTAATGCCCATGTTTAATCTTCAGGCTTCATATCAAAGCCTTTTTCAATTAGCAATGGCATTAGACAGGACTGTCATGTTAATTTGTGACTGAATGGAACCCCGTTTCGGAATATATAAGGTCTTCTTAGGATATCTCTGGAATTCAGCTAGGAAATGTAGAATAGAATATAGGCCTATATTCTAATGATGTTATCTTAGCCTTAACAAATCCAGCCCCTTTATTTTCTGCTATAACTACCATAATCAATAAATTTGCTGAAGTTTTATATTGCAGAGTTAATACATCTCAAAATCCTAAACCCTTAGCCTTGGTGTTAAAAAATCCATGTTATCCTTCCTTGCGAATAAGAACAAATTTAGCTGGGTTGATGAAGCTTTCTCCTGCTTGGGTATATACATACTTCCTCAAAATATAAGATATATGACTTCAATTTTAAACCCCTTTCTCAATTATTAAAACAGAGTTAAATAAGCTTAGTACATCTGGGATTTCTTGACTGGACAAAATTTCAGTGATTAAAAAGATGATTCTTCCCATGATACTTTATTTCATTTGAAATGTTATTTTCTTACCAATTTCCTATCCTAAAAACAATCTAGTCTATTTTTCGTCTGGGAAAAAATAAACCTTGGGTCAAGAGATATACTTTACATACATCGAAAAATGGAGGCCTTAGTTCTCCCTCAATCATACACTACTATACAGCCACCATTCTAGACAAACCACCAGTCACCATTCTAGACTCAGATTTTTATGATTAAATGACTCCTCAAAAGATTGGGTGGTCATTGAAGACTTTGAAATCCCTCTTATTAGCTCAACTTTTCTTTTAACCCCGCTATCCTTCTTGCTATTGCCAATGTCTGGAATGCAGTTCAAAAAAAAAAAAAAAAAGAACCTGATCTCCTTCTCCCTATACAAAGCTGATAACCTGCTAGAGGTTGCAATTGAAAATCTCTTTTTTTTTTCGTAATGGAAAATACTAGGCCTAAATTAATTAAATTTGGGTTAACAAGCACGTTTTAGTGTTTTCCAGAGTTGACTATAAGATTCAACATACCTGTGACTTTAAATATTTCTAAAAATAGAGTTCCCCTCCTATAAGAATTATTATTCCGTATAAACTTGACGTCTGTATTTCATCTCTCCTGGGCACTAATAAAGGCCTCTCCACTTGCTACAATATTTTAAACCATCTTTTGATAAACCCTATAGAAAACACCAATAAACAAAATGGGAAAATTACCTGAAAATTCAGCTCTCAGATGACCAATGGAGGGAGGCATATTCCTCAATTAATTCTGTATCCAAATGTATGAACCACTTTGAGAATTCAAGAAAAGTATTGTATAGATGGTATTTTACTTCTTATGCTCAAAATGTATCTGTTGAAGCCTTTCAGAGGCCTGCACCTTGCTTGCAGGCCAGACCAGGTTTTGGGTGTGCCCTTGCCCCTCCGGGAGCTGAGGGGTGTGGTAGCTGCAGGAGTATTGTCAGTCAGCACTTGGTGCTGAGTAGCCTGGTTCCTACTTAAACGGTGCCAGCATTATCTCCTGTGCTGGTCAATACTTCAGTTGCCTTTGGACAGTGACGGAGCAACACATCTTGGCTGAAGCTCTCCATGCTAGCTAAGTTCTTTTCTGTTTTGTTTGGTTTTCTGTTTCGCTTTTCTTTTGTGCTAGGGCTCCCTGATAGGGACTTGCCAGTGGCCCAGGCATGCGTGCGGGCTCGCACTTGTCAGAGCGATCGGTCCGCTGAGTAGGCAGGGCCCCCTCCCGGGCTTGGGGACTATAGGGAGAGAATTCCCCATAGTTTTATGTTTCCTTTGCACAGTTGTGCCTTTTGTTTGTGTTTATTGAGGTTGCACATCTGGTGGACGCAACAGTATCCTAGATTTTCTGAATGCTGTTGAAGATGTGGCTCAAGAAATGGTACCCTAATGCATTTATGGTAGGATTGTCTATTTGTTTCAAACATCCAGAGTCAAATTTTTCAACTAATTTCCAACTTTAGCAACATCCAAATTCAACCCAGTCCTGCTTCAGCTTTGCTTAAAATAGATGCTGAACAATTTCCTTCTACCCTGCACACTACCTTACTCCATGTTTTGATTGCACGTAGAACCACCATTGGAATAGCAATTCAATTCCTTCCATTTCTAAAAAAAAAAAAAATCTAATCGGTAAATAATTGTTTGTTTGAAAGCATGCATTCAAGTGCCCTCAATAAAAAAGAAAAATTCTGAAGAGATGGGGCAGATTGGCTCCAGAGTTCCTACTGCCATATGATCAACTTAATGAATTGTTGATGTTTCTTACTTACACTCATTGTATGCCTAAGCCCCAAACTTTCTATTTTGAATTAGCATAATACCCACTTGTTTAAGGCCGCCTGCAGACGAGCGGGTCGAATCCGGCAGCGAGAATTCTCGCCGCGGGACCCGACCCGAGAGCCTGCAGGGACGAGCGCGTACTCACCCGCGCCTGGCGGCCCCGGCTCTTTCATGTGCCGGCTGTGGCGCAGCCGGCGCATACGCAGACCGGAGCCAGCGGCCGGGTGAGTGCGTGCCCCGCACAAAAATAGGACATGCCGCGGTTTGTTTGCCACGCGAGATTTCCGCGGCCAAACCGCGGCCGTCTGCATAGGAGTGCGTATTGTAATGCACTCCTATGCAAACTTTCTGTGGCGGAAATCCCGCGGGAAATCCCGCCGCGGGATTTCCGCCCGTGTGCAGGCGGCCTAATTCTCATTTGTTCAATACTGTTCTTATTGAAGTTTCTCATTTACTGATACCTACATTTTTAATTGCTATGCTTTATTTTACCTTAGTTATATTTGTTCAAAAACTTTCAATAAAAACTTAGTGTTCAGAACAAAAAAAATTAAACCAGTACTTGACAAAGCTACTGATTTTCACATTCCTTCTCCCCCTCACACAAAATTAAGCCCTAGTGTTCTCCACACAGCCTACGTATGCCCCCCATTATAAACTCACCTAGAATTAAGACTCCAAATACTACTACTTCTGATAACCTTAGAAGAATATCCTAAAATGTGTAGTGTCCAGAAAAGGGTCACTTTTGGGGAGTTTTACTATACTGGTATGTCATGAGCTCTGCAAATGCAACATGGCATCAGAAAATTATTTCAGCAAAGTTTGCGCTCTTTTCTTGCATCCAAGCAGCAGTTTATGCCCACATATGGGGCAATTCTCAGAAGAAACTGGAACAAATTTTGAGCTGCTTTGGGTCATATGAGCCCTTGTGAATTAAACAAAATGGGTGCTAAATGGACTTGTTTTTGAAGGAAAATTGTAGTTTTTTTTATTTTCATAGCCCTATGTTAACTACCAAACACCTATAGGGTCAAAACATTCAATGCATCCCTTGATATATTGTTTGAGCATTCTAGTTTCCAAAAGAGGAATCATTACTTGGGGTTTCCACTACTCTGGATACTAGCAAATGCCACATATCATCCAAAAATTATTCCAGCAAAATCTAAGCTACAAAACCCAAAAAGCATTCTTTGCTTTTTGGGCATATGGCAGGGCTCAGAACGAAGTTTACATCCACATATAGACCGTGTCCTTACTCGGAAGAGATTGGATAACAAATTGTTGGCAGATTTTCCTACTGCCCTTTGGAAAACTGATTCTTTTTTTTTATTCGTAATTATTCATCTTCAAAGCCTAATTCTAACACACCTGTGGGGCTTAAACAATCAATATACTGCTTTATGAATTTTTTGAAGGGGTGTAACTTCAAAAATGAGAAAGTTTGAGGGGTGTTTCTTACCTCTAGCACATCAAGGCCTGTGTAAGCCTAAATAGATGTCTGGAAAATGTCCCAATAAAGGCAGTTTTCACACCGCTGAGAAAAGCGTGTGAGATTTGTGCATAGCAAGATTCACAAATCTCGTATGAATATGAATCCCATTCTTTTGAATGGCGTCATACACAAAATGCGATACACATATCCTATCTTCGGGCGTGCTGTCACATCGCATTACTCATGGTCTTCAATGGGGTTGGCGACAGCATCGCACCACATGCTAGGTGCATGCAGTGCAATGCAAGGTTTTTCCATTGAAAACAAGGGGAGAAACTCTGCAATGCTCTGCTGTGGCTGACGGCCATGGTGGAGGATTACTACTTCCCAGCAGTGATGTGAGGCGGTTTTGAGATAAAAAAAACTCCTTGCATCCGTGGGGGAAAAAAATCACATGTTGGCGAGCACAATATTAGGCCGTGAGTCATGGCACAATATCGCATTCACCAGTGTGAAGTTAACCTAAAGGATAGGCCCCAAAATCCCCATGGTACCCCTTCATTTTTGAGCCCTGTGTTTGAGTCATGGTGCTCATTACGAACGCTTGTGGGATATTTCAGAAAACTGCAAAATCAGGGTACTAGTGAGATTTTTTTTAAGGTGCAGTTTTTAAAATAAGGTGATTTATGGGGATTTCTAATATTTCTCAAAGTCGCTTCAGAACTAAATTGGTATAAAAAAATAGATTTCATATTTTCTTCAAGACTGTAAAATCTGCTCTTATACCTATATGGGTTCTAACGGTCAAAGTAAATAAAATCCCCCTCCAAAGTGATGTCAAAATAACTCCTCAACCCCTGTTAAAATATCTCCTCAACCCCTGTTAAAATACCTTCTCAACCCCTGTTAAAATACCTCCTCAACCCCTGTTAAAATACCTTCTCAACCCCTGTTAAAATACCTCCTCAACCCGTTTTTTTTTTCTTCCTTCCTCTCATCTTTAATTGCATTTATTGCGCATTCATGTAATAAAAATGTTGAAAATAGAATTTCATCTGCATAGCAGCAGTGCAGTGATCGCAATTCTACGCAACAACATGTACATTTATGTTTTCACTGTTTTGTACTTGCAATCGATTTCAATTAAAAAAAGAATTTACCAAAAAAAAATACAGTAAACATATGATAAATATTACTGTGAGTATGAAAAATACCTCCCCAGACTTCCTCTTCCCTCAACTTTGAGCCCCATAACATGTGGTGATTACGGTTTCCCTTTAACTATTATATATATGTTATGAGTAGATATAATAGTTAAAGGGAAACCGTCTTACAAGCAGAAAAATTCAAAATTTCAAAAATTACAAGTTTTCAAAATTTTCTGCAGATGTAGGATTTTCTAACAAACCGAAAACATATTTACTAGAGATGAGCGAATATACTCGTTTCGAGTAATTACTCGATCAAGCATCGCGATTTTTGAGGACTTCCGTACTCGGGTGAAAAGATTCGGGGGGCGCCGGGGGGGCGGGGGGAGGCGTGGCGGAGCAGGGGGTAGCAGCGGGGAACAGGGGGGAGCCCTCTCTCTCTCCCTCTCCCCCCCACTCCCCACTGCAACCCCCCACTCACCCACGGCGCACCCTGAATCTTTTCGCCCGAGTACGGAAGTACTCGAAAATCGCGGCGCTCGGGCGAAAAAGGCGCGTGGCCGAGTAGGTTCGCTCATCTATAATATTTACCTAAATTGACCAATTACATGAAGTACAAAGTCTGCTGAAAAAACCCATCTCAGAGTCACTTTGATAAGTAAAAGCATTAAAAAATTACCACATAAAAGTAATACATGTCAAATTTGAAAGATAGGGACTTGATCAAGGAGGTCAAAACTGTCTGGAAGGGGTTAAGCATAAGCTGTATTTATACTACAGATACCAACCTTTTTTGCCGGTCTTCTATCCTCTTTGCGTTCATTTCTTTCATTTCACTCATAGATGGCAACTTATTTAAACCTGGAAAAACAATATTTGAAATCGTGCATCAGCAGTCATATTAATCATATATTTGATCATTACTATCTTATTAGATAAAGTATTACCTTTAAAGACTCTTGTTGCCCATCGAGCCTGCATCTCAGAAACTGGCATTATGGCTCCAATTGGTTGTATCAAGCCAATGAAAGCCACAGTTGGTTTTTCCAGCTCTGGTGGAAATACCATTTTATACAAGGAGAGTTTGTTTTTTACGACTTTTATGACAGATTCATCAAAAAAAGAGAAATCAAATCTGTATCCTGTGGCAAAAATCACAACATCTATGTCTTTCTCCACCGTCCCATCTTCAAATATCACGTCCCTCTCCAGAAACTGTTTAACGTTGGTCTTCATCACCACTTTCCCAGAGAGAATGCGATTGGGGAGATCATCACTGATTGTAGGATGTTGGCTGAGAATTCTGCATAGTTAAATAGCAAAGGCATAACTGGTTATTTTTAATTATAATTAGTTATCTAACATTATGACATGGAGCTGACATTTTCATGAAGTTCAAATTGTTCCATGAAAGAATATTCAATTGGAGGCATCAATATCATCCCTAGAAAGAGGAACCAAGCTTTAGGCTCTGTTTACATCTATGCCAGGCATTCGTTTTTTCTGCTTTGTCATAGGAACAAAAAAATGGAATGCAAGCCAGGCATGGGTCGGTCAAATTATTGACATGAAAAGCAGCCAATGCACCTCATTTATTATATAATAGGCTGCATTGGGTTAACAGTTTTCCTTTTCTTTATGTATTTGCAATGGAAGCTCTTAGCCTAGTGTCCAGCGCAGGTGTGAACAGAACCCCAGGTGGGTTGTCCCTGTACAGTCATTATCTATAATCCAGAGTGACTACAATTAGTATGTCTTAAATGGAAGACCTGATACATTCAAGTCTTACAGACAGCTAGTGGTGAATTGGAACTGTGTAATGCTTCACTTCTCCTGTGGTAGCACTGCAACACTTGGGACCACATAAGGCACATATTAGAGGTATTTCACTGAAGGGTTTAGCAGGAGGCCATCCCGTGAAGAGCTTTTATTAGGGTAATGGTTTTTAAAATAATTCTTTTATGACGGGCCTGTTACCATACAGTGCGGCATGGGGTCCCGCGGTCGGCGCGCGTCGCTCCGGCGTCGGCTCCAGCAGCCTGGAGCCCTGTGTCGAGGTCATCCCAGCAGCTTGGGTTGGCCAGTGGGCGGCGGCGTGGGCGTGCCCGCCCGTAGGGTGCCGCCCGCACTCCTCTGTGCTTCTTATACAGCAGTGGGTGGAGTTGCCTCCTCCCACTCTCCGCCCCTGGGCGGAACCTTGTGGTTAAAAGACTGGCAGTGAACTGAGCTCATGGCCAGTTATTGGTTCTGCATGCACCTAGCCAGTCTGTCTGCGGTTCTCCTCAGTCAGTCCCTAGTTGTCGGTCAGCTCCCTCTGGTCCCCTGTCACTCAGTCTGTTTTAGTTGGTTCTGTTTGCCTCTAATCTAGTCTGGCCCAGTCAGCACTAGTTGCTATCCAGCACCCTGCCAGTTTGCCTGTGAGTTCCATCTCCAGCCTTGTCAGTTTTGTTAGTCTGATTCATCTGCCTCCTCTGTCGGCACTCTGTTCCCCCCATTAGGTAGGTTCCTGCTTGTCAGTCGCCAGGTCCCTAGCCAGGGCAGGGACCGACGTCCAGTTGTCCGCCTGAGGTTAGCCAGGGCCGAGGCAAGTAGGCAGGGACAGTGGGGGTGCGGGAGATCAGGGCACCCCAACTGGCGCTCGGGGGGCAGAGTGCCATAACAGGGCCATTTGAAGGAAAGTTTTACATGGTATGATTGTTGGATATTTAAGCACCCGACAGCCGTCCCAATGACTATTGCTTCTATGCCTTCACACAGGAGTTAAAGTCATTCATTGAATGAAGATGGATTTCTTCCAGCAGCTCATCTACATTCACTGCAAACAGGCAATCATTAAATGATGAATGAATGCCTGTTTATACTGAGCAATCAGTCACTCACTAGACTTTTCACTCCATTCTCTATGGGGTGCTCTGTTTACATGGGCTGACATTTACCTGTAAATCGCTTGTTTGAGTGATTAGTCAAATGACTATTGGCCCATGTACAAGTACCCTTCATTCCTGATGACTAACAAAGTTTTTTTCATTGCCACATTCCTTAAGACAGAACTTTTTAATTTTTGCATCAACATAGACACATGAGCGTTTTCTTTTTCCTGAGAGAAGTTGTATTATTTATAGCATCATTTTGGGGTACATATAATGTATTGTATACGTTTTATAAATTTTTTGTGTGCGTCTGTGGTGATGGGGAGGGTGAGTGAATTGAACACGGCATGTACAGGGTTAAACGACACGGATCAGAAATTTATCTGCACTGTGCTATTAGAGCTGGAGCTAAGATCTCACTTAAGACCTAAAAAATGCTCATGCCAAATTTCCCACTTGTATGACACCGGGAAGTTACAATACATAGGGGTGCACTTACTTTTGCAATTAGCATTGAATAATCGAGTTGTGACCCCCTTTACTTTTCCTATATAGGACCTAAAGAATGCTCCTGTCAAATTTCACATTTGTATGACACGAGAAAGTTAGAGAGGCATAACTATACAGTGGCAGCCATTAGAAGTATATAAATTGGGAAATCCTCCAATGTATATTTCCAACGATCACTTCAAAATGTAGTGTCAAAATTACTTTAAAGTGGTATTACAGTAATATTTAAAAGGCTTAGCTACTTTACAATTATTAAAAATTGCTTTCTAAATGTAATTCTGAGTAACCAACATAATTTTAATCAAATACTACTCAGTTCTGCTGATTCTGTGAAGTCCCTCCCTCTACTTGTCCCCACTTCCTCATGCCATCTTCACTACTTTTCCATTCATAAGATGGTGGACTATAGAAGGGCATGTGACCATATACATCAATCAGCTTCCACCACTTTGTCTGTGTGCCACGTATTACTATGGATAAGGTTGAGTGATATGTATAGCCACACACCTCTCCATAATCAGCTGTACTGTGGACTGTTAGAACTGGATGAGGGGGCAGAGCTAACAAGGACATGGTTTCACTGATTTAGCAGAATTCAGCAGAATAAGGATAAAACTGCATTAGTAAGTTAGTCAATCAAATTTACAAAACATTTTTAATATAAATTGTAAAGTGGCCAACTACTTGAATGTCTGTTGATGGCCAGTGGTGGGCTGACTGTTCAGAATACCTTTTTAAAATATATACAGCTTGGTAGAAAAGGGGTCTCATGTCACACAGTGTGCAGCATTGGAATTTGACCTGCAGCAGCCACAACAGGGTATCTTTTTTCTTCTGATGGCGGGGGCACCAAAAGAACATTCTGTATAGATTACCATCCAACCTAAGGCCAGCCCTGGACTCAAGCAAAGTTGGCAGCTGTATTCGGTAAAGGCATCAATAGATTCTCCAAAGGTCTGCTCTGTTTACAAACCCTGGCTTCCAAATTCTATAGATGTTTAATTATGCCATATTTTGCTTAACAAATCCTCCACACTATGTACTGAGGGCTTCATATTCTTGTAAAAAAAATAGTTTTCACCTGTGCCGGGGTTTTAGACCAAAATTTTCATGGTCAACTCTGGAGTTGACTTTATATTCCAAAAGACTGTTTTCTAGAGATGGGAAAGCATCTTGAAGTATTGCATAGAATCGTGTAAAAAGGACAATATCGAGTGGAAAGCCACTATCAAAAACACGATTCCACAGCCACGCTCCTCTCCTGGTACTGAGATAAACCTGAAAGATGAAGAAAAAAAGAGCAGGAAATTATTACTGGGCCTTCAAATCGTGTACAGTACCTTCCCACAACACTGCAGTGATGTAGCCATCAATGAAGGTCTTACTCTATCCCCTTAACACTATATGATGTAAGTTTACGTGCTGGGCAGCTAATACTTGCCAAAACAGGTCATAAACTTATGTCCTATGCAGGAGTAGATGGTGGTAGAAAATAAAGAGGGAAAACGGAGCAACCGAGATAGGGAAAATGCATGTGTGGACTATATCTTCAGTGACTGTGTGTATCCTAGGTTTATATTGGGAGGAAGTATTTGCAATGCAGACAAGAGAGCTGGTGTAGTGATACAAGTTACAATATACATAGAGGAAGTGAAGAAAAATTATTTCAGACACTACATATCGTACCCCATTACATGTGATCTAACTGAGGACACAGAGAATACTAGCAGCTCTGGTCAAGCAGATTATTACTAAGAAAGATTAGAAATTTCCTAATTGTCAAAAACCCATGATTACCTATCCTTGTATTTTAACACAAGAACCTTGCTAATCCTCCTAGAACACACATGTCAAACACAAGGCCCGCAAGCCACCACATTTTATGTGGCCGGCTGGCTGTGCAGCAAGTTCCTTCACCCTTCATACTGCTGCCAGTATCAGATGGTCTATTGGCTTGTTTTGTCTAGCAGAGCAGACAAAAACAGATGAGTGCCAATAGCACACTGAAAACAGCCGTAGGGGAGGCATATATCTATATTACTCCCCAAATCCACACTATTCACAACCTGATTGGTTGTTTGGATTTACTCATTCCCGGTGATTGGTTATTTGGGTTGGCTGATTCCCGGTGATTGGTTATTTGAGTTGGCTGATTCACGGTGATTGGTTGTTTAGGTTGGCTCGTGCAGAAGTGGGAAGTAAAAGGCTAATATGCGTGGGGGGAGGGAAGAAGCCTGCAGAGAACATGATCCCTGGTGCAGGGAGAGAAGGACTGAGGAGGAGCAGCTGCAGGATGAGAGCTCTCACCGACCCTTATATTTAAAGCCCTTCCCTAAAAAATAATTCAGGGGTGCTGGCAGACCATTCTCTTCAATGGAGCCGCCAGCAGCATCCGCGACTCCATTGAAGACAATGCTTGCATTCCCTATTATGCAAGCATGTCCTATTTTTACAGGCTTGCACCTGTAAAACACTGACATGTGATCACACCATCAAGAATGCATTGCTTGCAATAGATGCGTGTTTTTGTGCGTGTGCATGTATGTACAAAAACACGCTCGTCTGACACCACCCTTATTGCTACTAAGGTATGTATCCTTTTTGTGGTGTGTGTAAATCAGAGGTGTATCCTATAGTGCTCTGGAACACCTTATATCACTGAAAACGGCCATATACTTGCTGACACAGAAGAGCAAATATACACCAACCTCAACATGCAGGCAGCCATACTGCCAGATGAGGGAGACAGTTACACCTGTGGAGGACACTGATGTGACAGTCACTCACACAACCTCCTAATATAGAGGGTGGTGGCTGCTTGGTGTATACTCCAACACAGAGTAGATACAAAGTGGCAGACCATTCTGATACATGTAGTGCACCATGCAAACAACCTATTAATGATGCCATAATAGTTTGGTTGGCTGTCCTGCACCTTAAAAGTGAACCACATTGGTATGGTCACCCTAGGCTCAGCCGGCGTTTAAAGCCACACTGCATGTGAATAATACATAATAAATGGAAAGTATTCATTGGATTTTGGCCACAATATTTGAGCTCACAAGCATATTGTCAAGGCTCCTTGCGTTTTGTGAGTCCCTACACTAATATAAATGTATCACAGAAGGGAAATATAAAAACAATCAATCACTGAAAACGGCCATATACTCACTGACACAGGAGGGTAAACATGTACACCAACCTCAGTATACAGGCAGCCCTACTGCCAATATTCCGTCTCGGCCGTGGACAGGCGGCCTCAGAATGAGCGCTGGTGGAAATATTTAGAAAAGGACTAGGATAGAGTAGAGTATTTCAAAACATTTACTCACAAGACACTCCTTTGATTCTGATCTGGAATCTTCATCAGGCCTAAATATGAATATCAATAAACTTTTTGAAATAATTTGCTCACTACTAGTCATTTCCTAAACAGCTCCAGTAGCACCCATTTGAACAGAGCATTTTGTGCCTTATATGTCTTGGCTGAACAGTCAGTATAGGCAGAAGTGGTGCCAGATCTCTGAATTGGTGCAGCAGCTGATTACCACGTGGAATACATTATCAAAGTTTTACAACAGCTTTTCGCCTAATTAACCACAACTGTGTCACATTTGTGTTCCTATGCCTAACTTTTCCTATCCTACTGGGAGGAACCTGCTTTTTATTTTTTTCTTTTCAAGACAAATAATTTGGGGTAACATATGGCTGCTGAACTACAGGAAGACAACCAGACAGCCGATTCACATACAAGATATTTTTCTGTCTTCTAACCTTATATTTTAATATTTACCTGTTTAGCCACAGCACTGATTTCCACGGCCAGATCAGCTCCTGTGTTTCCAATGCCGACCACAATTATTTTTTTGTCCTTAAAATCTTCCGGAGATTTATAGTCACGACTATGAAAGTACTGGCCTTTGAAATTTTCGATTCCTGCAAAAAAAGACATTAAAGTATTTTTTTTTGTTTATTTTCAGTCAGGAACTTTGGCTAAAATGACAACTACTTATATTATGTATTCAGTTTAGAGGGATAACATTATGAATTTAAAAAAAAAAGAGAGATCTAAATCTAAATTTCTTTCAAAGCAAATTGCATCTAAGGAGAGACAGTCTCTCATTGCAGAGACTGCCAACTGGTGCCCTGGGAAAAAGCATGTAAAATAGCAAAGATAGCCATGGTATGTGGTCCCCGATCACGTGATCGTCGTTATCCGATGGATAACGGCAATCAGGTAAAGTTAAGAAAAAGTTTAAGAAAAAAAAAAGTTTAAAAAGTCAGTTTCGTAACCCCTTACGGATCATATCCATGAGGGGAGTTGAAATTACTTACCTAAGGCCCCCTGATTTGTGCCACGATGGGATTTTTATTCACAGACCTCTTCCCAGCTTCTGCGCATGTGCAGGGCAAAAAGATAGACGAGTGTGCAAAAGCAGAGAATTGCCCTGGAAATTTAAAATCTCATTGCTCCTGGCTACCAAAAGTAACCAAGAGCCTGGAGGTTTCATGAGGTGCCACAGTATGCGGACCCCGTTTACATGATCGCCGTTATCTAGTGGAGAACGGCGGTCATGTAAAAGTAAAAAAAAAAAGGCTGAACTTCACCGTCCCTCACAGATCAGATCCTTGAGGGGAGGTGAAATAACCTAAGACCTCCGGTGATGTCCCCCAACAGGATCTTTATCCACGGACCATCTGAGCATGGGCCGGCGGCAAAATGGCGAACACAAGCGCAGAAGCTGGGGAGGTTCCGAAAAATGTAAAAACTCTTTGCTCTTGGCTACCCAAGGCAGTTGAGAGCCTGGAGTAGTGATCTGAGGCCTCGTTGAGGTCCCTGGTCACGGGATGGCTGTTATCAAATGGTATAAAAAGGTAGCGATCTACATTAGACCGGTCTCACGTAATCTGATAGGAATTGCGCATTCTGCATGCATTTGATCCTCGGTAAACCGTGGATCAATTAAATACCTTAGATTACACAATTCCGCTCATATTAGTGGGTCGGAATTATGTAATCCACTCTCCGAAAACAGAACGTAGCATGTTTTGTTCTACTGTGGATATCTGTGACATTTAGATCATTGTACTCTATGTTCGCAGATATACCTGCAGCCCTAACACAATTACATCACGTATGGGCTGTAGGTACCCGCATCTTTGCTAAGGGACGGTGCAGGAAATATAAACAAAAAAGGTATACTGTTCATGACCACCTACGTGAGAACGCAGTTATGTGCAGTACATTACGTGGCTGTATGCAAGGCCATGGCCGGCTCACAGCTGGGATCTCCTGCAGGCCTCCGCAAGAGAATTCCACATATGGCCATGTGATCCTGGCATTATTCAGATCGCTACCTGTAATGCATACATAATATACAAGAAATCCCAGGGAACGCTCACCTTTCTGCAGTTCCAGGAGCAGCTTGTTGAGGCCCTTTTGTTTGAGACCACTGCAGCTCAGCTAGTTAGTGAAGCCTCACATTGCCCCACTTTTTATACCCCATCCCTGCCACTGCGATCAAGAAATACCTCCCAAAAAAGTGTTGGGTATGCAGCAAGCATGGAAGGAGGAGGGGTACCTTGTTTTATTGCCCCATGTGCCCATCCCAACCATGTCTCCGTAACTACCCCTCTTTTGAGCACACAGTTTTACATTATTACTTTTATCTAACATTTAGGCCACTCACACATGCAGTCAGAAAAAAACACCGTGATTTGAATGCCAACATTTTGCCACAATTTTATTGCCGTTTTCGGATTCAGGTTACTGCATCCAACAGTGGGTTTAAATGCTCCTCATCATTCTGATGGGTGTTGAGGTGCATTAATCGTGGTAAAATAGAGCAGACAGCACTCGAAAATCGTGGCGCTCGAAAATAAGAGTCTTGTACAAAGATTTTGAACTCCGCAGTAATCATGGTAAAAAACATGTGAAAGTGGCCTTAAGGAATGCCAAAAACTGTAGGAGGGGTGGGTGGTGTGGGGGAAAGGGATTCTTTTTAGGGAGTCAATTCTTTTTTGCACGAGTATGCAATGGGGCCCCAGTTTTCCCTACTTGAAACAAATAAAAGGGACATGAAATTGACATTTATGAAAAAACAAAAAAAAACATTTTCACTTGTTTTAGAATCATTTTAGTGAAAAAATGTAGTCAGAATGCTCAGTACATACCTAGATAAATTGCTAGGGGGTCTATATTTCAAAATGAGGTCACTTGTGGTGCCATTCTATCGTTTTAGCACATTGATGACTATACAAGTGAGCAATGGGGCCTGGAATTTATTCAGTTGTGCCCTGAAAGCCAAAGGGTGTTCCCTACATTGCAGGGCTAGCCATATGTACAGTAAGCAGACTAGGTCCACAATGGGTATTATTCTGAACACAGGGCCAACAGGGGTATTCATTTTTTGGGTACAAGTGCAAATCCTCATTTTCATATGCACTATAGAAAAAAACTGTCTTTAAATTGACATTTGCAAAAATATGAAGTTTTATTTTTTCTCTTCTAAATTGCAACTCCTGAAAAAACTGTCGTCAAAATACTCATGACACCCCTCAGTGAATACATTAAGGAGTGTATTTTTTTTCAATTGGGTCATTTCTGGGGGTATCTCTAATTCTGACACCCATGAGCCTTTGCAATCTTGGCTTGATGTAGGAAAACAAAACATTCCTCAAAATTTTAATTAATGTTAAATTTTTCCAATGTGCTTCCAGAATAAGTAAACAGATGGAAATATATATCTTATCAAAGATTTGCACAGTAATTTTTCGATTCTGGTGCCTTTATTAAATACACACAAATTCTATGTCTATTTTACCACCAAAATGAAGTACAACATGTGATTAAAAATCTGGCACTCTGCATGCTAACAAGGAACACGATGATTGAGTCTGTGCTGCATCAGGGGATTCATATTTGGCTTCCTTTTCTGTAAGTTATGTCTTTGTACATTTTTTCTCTCACCACTGTGATTTTAATCTAGTTAATAGTGAAATAGTGTAAGTCAGGTTTAGTGTCTTGATCAAAATGCTAAGGAACAGCCAGATGTATTAGTATTTTTTGCGCGCAGTCTGCTATGGATGCTGAGGTAGCCCAGGGTATCACACCAGTGGGGCACACTGTGCTAATGCAGGGCAATCCGCTGTTTTTTCCAGTATGGTTGTTATCCTGTATAGTGTGGCACACTTATCTATGGCTGACATCTTTGGTATCGGTTCACAAGTGCAGACTATTGGCTACAGTCACCCCTCCCCAAATTTTGTTTTGAAGTGTGTGGCTGCACTTCTTTAGTCTGCACTGAGCAATTGCTGCCTCTTTTTTCGATATGGCCATCTGCATGCTATCAAGGATTATGGGGATTGAGCCTGTCCTGCAACATATCAGGGAATGCATATTTGGCTTTTTCTGTGAATTATGTCTTTGTACATTTTTTCTCACCTCTGTGTTTTTTATATATTAGAAAACAAGAAGCAACATAGACAATGCTAGGTCATATTAATGGGTCAGTTTGGTTAGGCATGAACATGTCTCCACAAGTTGGTGACCAGAGGATTAAACAGTTAGAGGTTCTTTTATTACAAGGACAAACCTAAATAACCTTTTGAGATGGGACTGACAGGGCCTCTAGATATTAGTATATTTACCAATAAGGGACCTTTTACACAGGTAAGAATTGTCCACAGGATACAGCACAGATGGGGATTTTGTCAGTCAGTGCAGATTTTGTTGTGCTTGAGGGCTCAGTCACACGGGCGCATCGGCACCCATACACCGGCGCCGATGCGCCTGTGTGACTGCAGGAAGGAGACGGACGTACCTAAAGATGGCCATCTTTCCGCAGCGCCGGAGGAAAGAACACATGACCGGCAATGTTATCTCCATTTTTTTACACAAATTTTAATTGTGAAATCTTATGTATGTTAGAAACCCGCAATAATTCAATAAGACGTCATTAATTCCGCAGCAGAAAGTTCTTCCACAATTTAATCTTGCACTTTTGAAGTAAAGACACATGGAATAAAACAGGCACAGAATTCAAGCCCCATAGAAAGAACATCGTGACGCAAAAATGTCGATGTGGACTAATTCTGGCCCATGTCAAAGGTCTCCAACATGCTCAAGTGAGCATGCATGTGTATGGGGGTGTTGGATGAGATAGCTGTAGAATCCAAGAAATGTTAAGGCCCATTTACATGCAAAGATAATCTTTCAAAAGGTCAAAAGACTGAATGTTTTAGCAATCATTTTGCATAAAGTACTAATGAGCACTAATGCCCATTAGCACTTTATTAGCTTCATTTGTGTGCAAATGAGCCTCCAGGAGCTGCTTGCAGAACTCAGCAGGTGGTAAGTGCTCTGCAATTAGCTTCATTGTTCTGGCAGGGGCTGCTAAGAGAAAACAATGTTATTTCTAGCTCCAATGGACATAACAGCCTGAGTTAGACTAAACAGTGGCACTGATTAACCCCGTATTGGGAAGTCTGGAAAGGTTACCACTGAATATCCTCACGGAAAACCATTTCTTTATTACCGAATCATGGACTTAAACTTAAATATTGTTGCATGGGAGCACTTGGAAAAATTGTCAAAAACCTGTAAGGTGTGAAGGAGTTCACAAACTGGTTATTGGACTTATAAGACTAAAGACTGTGGCCTGATTACAGCCCTGTTAATTCCTGTTGCATTTGTTAAGTTATCCCAACATACCGAACTTCAAAAAGCCATTTGTTGATTCATCCCAGTTTATGGGATTCTTGAGATATTCTGCAGCTGAACCGGCCTTGTTTTTTCTTTTCAATAGTTCTAGAGCAGCAACATGTTTGGCTATGAAAGTTTCCCATGACATCTACGATGGGTGCCATTACCAAGGAGCCACCATAGAGAGATGGCAAACTTGCCTGCCCCAGTTTTAACATGGCCAGATCCAGGGCATGAGGGGTTAATGACTTTGCTGCCAACTGTGGAAAACAAGAGTACCATAATTCCCTCCTTAGTGCAAGCCCAAACTGTTGTGAGCCTCTCGGTACTAGTCCTTCCAACAGCAGAAGATAAGAGATAATTAATCAGACATGGAAATAAAACACAGATAAACAGAATTTTAAAAAAGATAGATAAGTGAACTCCAAAGTGAGGATTCTTTTACACAGAGCAGTAGAGATGAGCGAGCATACTCATCCGAGCTTGATGCTTGTTTGAGTATTAGGGTGCTCGAGATGCTCGTTACTCGAGACGAGCACCACGCGGTACTCGTCTTGATTAAACGAGCACTGACCATTGAATTCAATGGAGCCGGTAATACAGCCGGCTCCATTGAAAGCAATGGGCTGCCGGCGAGCGCGGGATGAATTTTCGGGAAGGGCTTAAAAATATAAGCCCTTACCTGAAAATCATCCTAAAATGTGTAAAAATAAAAAAAAATATATATATACTCACCTTGTCCTGGCAGACGGAGTTCAGCCGCGTCTGGCCGGCAGTTCTCCTGAACTGCTCTGAGTAGTATTTAGCAGCCGGGGATCCCCGGCTGCTGAATACTACTCAGAGCAGTTCAGGAGAACTGCCGGCCAGACGCGGCTGAACTCCGGCTGCAGTGGAAAGGTGAGTATACATTTTTTTTTTTATTTTTACACATTTTAGGATGATTTTCAGGTAAGGGCTTATATTTTTAAGTCCTTCCCGAAAATTCATCCCGCGCTCGCCGGCAGCCCATTGCTTTCAATGGAGCCGGCTGTATTGCCGGCTCCATTGAATTCAATGGGCTAACATCGTTCTTCTCTGCCACGGCTGTTACAGCTGTGGCAGAGGAAAACGATCTTTATGCTGACAGTGCGCGCGCATGGGGGGGGCGGGGTGTCTCACTCTTGCCACTATTGTGGCTTAAGAGTGAGACCTGGAAGCCCGAAATGCAGCCCTGCATGTTGCCCCTCGCCTGCCTTATCCATTTCTGTGTTTTTTACATGACTTTGGTGATTTGCTAAGATTTTCACAAATGAAAACCTTAGCGGAGCACCAGTCATATACAAAAATGCTCGAGTCGCGCATTGACTTCAATGGGGTTCGTTACTCGAAACGAACTCTCGAGCATCACTGAAAGTTCGACTCGAGTAACAAGCACTCGAGCATTTTGGTGCTCACTCATCTCTACAGAGCAGTTAATTGTTGGAATGAGTGGATGAGTTGTTTGCTTTAAAACGACATCATGTTTTTATACATTGATAATCATTTAAAATTTTTCATGATTTTTTTTTTCATATCTCGTTCAGTCTGTTAAGGTAGTCTTTAGAGATGAGCGAACGTACTCGTCCGAGCTTGATACTCGTTCGAGTATTAGCGTGTTCGAGATGCTCGTTATTCGAAACAAGCACCACGCGATGTTCGAGTTACTTTCACTTTCATCTCTGAGACGTTAGCGCGCTTTTCTGGCCAATAGAAAGACAGGGAAGGCATTACAACTTCCCCGTGCGATGTTCAAGCCCTATACCACCCCCCTGCAGTGAGTGGCTGGGGAGATCAGGTGTCACCCGAGTATATAAATCGGCCCCTCCCGCTGCTCGCCACAGATGCATTCTGACATTGTTCAGGGAAAGTGCTGTCTTGCTGGAGTTGCTATAGGGAGAGTGTTAGGAGTTATTTTAGGCTTCAAGAACCCCAACGGTCCCTCTTAGGGCCACATCTGACCGTGTGCAGTACTATTGAGGCTGCTTTTTGCAGTGTTGCACATTTTTTTGTTTTTTTGTATATTGGCCGTGTAGAGCATTGCGTCCAGAGCATTGCGTCCTGCAGTAATTTTACATAGTCCAGGGCCAGTAGTGGTGAGGCAGGGACAGAAGACATATACAGTCTATATAGGCAGTGGGCTTTTCCAAAAAAATTTGGGAAAAAAAATCTATTTGGGCTGCCTGTGACCGTCCTCAGTGTACTGCGTCTCTGCTGGGGGTAGTTGTCCTAATTCATACGCAGCCAGCTAAGTGTTACAGCAGGCTTGCGCAAAATTCTTTCCTGGCTCTGCGTTGCCTGTCACATCACCGCTGTATTCCTGTCCAGTGAAACAGTCTGCAGTAATTTTACATAGTCCAGGGCCAGTAGTGGTGAGGCAGGGACAGAAGACATATACAGTCTATATAGGCAGTGGGCTTTTCCAAAAAAATTTGGGAAAAAAAAATCTATTTGGGCTGCCTGTGACCGTCCTCAGTGTACTGCGTCTCTACTGGGGGTAGTTGTCCTAATTCATACGCAGCCAGCTAAGTGTTACAGCAGGCTTGCGCAAAATTCTTTCCTGGCTCTGCGTTGCCTCTTACATCACCGCTGTATTCCTGTCCAGAGTGAAACAGTCTGCAGTAATTTTACATTGTCCAGGGCACTGCAATGGGATACATTTATGTACAGCCGGTGGGTTCCAGGGAGCCACCCATGCTGTGGGTGCACACGGAATTCCCATTGCGGAGTTGTACCTGCCTGTGACTATTTATAAAAAACCGCGGTCTGACTGGGGCATGCAGACACCTTGACAGAATGAATAGTGTGTGGCACATAGGTTCCCCATTGCTATGCCCACGTGTGCAGCTCCTGATGGCGGTGGCACAGGATTATATTTCTCATTGCTTCTGTACAGCATTGTGGGCTATCGCCCCACCCCTTTTAAAGAGGGTCGCTGCCTAGCCATGCCAACCCTCTGCAGTGTGTGCCTGCGGTTCCTCCTCATGGCAGACGCACTTATAAATAGACATGAGGGTGGTGTGGCATGAGGGCAGCTGAAGGCTGCGCAGGGACACTTTGGTGTGCGCTGTGGACACTGGGTCGTGCGGGGGGGGGGGGGGGGGGGTTGGGCAGCATGTAACCCAGGAGAAGTGGCAGTGGAGTGTCATGCAGGCAGTGATTGTGCTTTGTTGGAGGTAGTGTGGTGCTTAGCTAAGGTATGCATTGCTAATGAGGGCTTTTCAAAAGTAAAAATTGTTGGGAGGGGGGGGGCCCACTCTTGCCGCTATTGTGGCTTAATAGTGGGACCTGGGAACTTGAGATGCAGCCCAACATGTAGCCCCTTGCCTGCTCTATCCGTTGCTGTGTCGTTCCCATCACTTTCTTGAATTGCCCAGATTTTCACAAATGGAAACCTTAGCGAGCATCGGCCAAATACAAAAATGCTCGGGTCGCCCATTGACTTCAATGGGGTTCGTTACTCGAAACGAACCCTCGAGCATCGCGGGAAGTTCGACTCGAATAACGAGCACCCGAGCATTTTGGTGCTCGCTCATCTCTAGTAGTCTTTAAATACCTGGGAATGGTTTGCGAAATACTGAATGATCACTTTCTTTTGGCAAACAATTTATGCCTGCATAAAATGAACAAATGATAAGCAAACAAATTATTCATTGTTCAGTCCCTGGCCTTCAAAGAATTGGTTATCCAGATCCTAGGGTATCACACCACACCAGGGAGGAGATCCACAGACTGCTTCGACAGACAAGGAAATCCTATCTGCAGATACTGTCACCAAAGTGGACATGTGGAGTGTCCATGTTGGCAACTATAAAAGCATCCCCCAAGGCAGAGGACCACCCCTTGGATGAAAGAATAGTAGAAATTCCAAGTGGCTGTCTAAATATGTTGGGCTCTGTCCAGAAGTCAGCATCCATATTAATGGAGTCGTTCACTGCCCTACTGGACACAGGGTCACAGGTCACCACAATAAGAAAGGTTGCCTTTGAGAGACATTGAGTCCTTAACCTCCTGATACAGCCTTCAGATCAGCGGCTGGATAAAATAACCACCAATGGACAATCAGTACCCCTTGGTAGGTTGCTGGGAGCCCACTATTCATGCAGGTGAGGCATGTCCGGCTGGGAGTCAAAGTTCCTAGCCATCGTGATATTACCCAAACAGATTCCCCATGTACACTTATGTAGTTTTGATTTTGATTATTCTTTCTCTAAGCCCTTAATTTTATCTTGGCATCATTTTTAAGTGTTCTTTTTTATGTCAGAAAGCTTAGAAGTACATTGACAATGTTTGATTTTTTTTTTTAAATGTCCAAAACCTACTTTTTAAAAAGGGTCCAATTTAGTTCTGAAGTGACTTAGAGACCTATATATTAGAACTCCTCATAAAATTACCCCATATTAAAAACTTCACCACTCAAAGTTTTCAACACAGCACAAAGTCTGCAACCTTTTCAGATGTTTCACAGTAATTAAATCAAAGCTGTAGAAATTTAAATGTAATTTTCTTCCAAATCTTTAATTTAATTTTTTTTTTTCCTGTAACACAGCAAGAATTAGCGGATAAAGAAAGTGCTTTTGCTTGTATGCAATCTGTTAGAAGTCTACATCCACAATATCTAGTCTGTCTACCCTACCACTGCAACTGTTACTATGAAGGTTCCATTCTTTGACAGCATCCGAGGCTCAGAGAGACAGCCGAGATGTTATCTCGGCTTTGATATGCATATATTATCCTCAGTTCTTGTATTTGCCAGGCCATAGTAATCACTCTAAAGGAGCCAAACAGGCAAAGCGAGAATAATAATAATAATAATCTTTATTTGTATAGCGCCAACTTATTCCGCAGCGCTTTGAGAGGGAGAGTGTACACCGATCTCAAGCTCTGTCCTGTCATAATCTATCTTGGAGCAGGTATACAATGGACTTTACGTCTACTTAAGTAACGGCCGCCATTTTAATTCACCCAATGACTGACCACTAGATAAAACAAGTGGTAATAATTAAAGGGATGTAGGAATTAATTTATGGTGCTCCATTTATTCACCATTTCATTTTCTTTATTTCCTAGAGAATCATTTCAGTTACTTTTTGGGGATTGACGTCTGTCTTAATTTTGAAGAGCTGATAAACACTGGTGTACTCGAATACTATAATATATACATGCTTGACAAAGACCCAATCAGGGCTCAAATGTTGCATTTGTATTGGAGGAATAAAACGACTTTAGATTTTTTTGCTAATCCCATGGATACTGTCCCATTATTTGTATGCTGGAACACTGCCATACTTGTGATTCAAGGGCATTGGTAGAGTGCACATAAGGTGTGGCCTACTTCAAAGAGTGGGACATGTTTATGTAAAAATGTTAGGCTATCCGTGATTGACTCAGTTGTCCAGAAAAAAAATTGAAGAGGAGGTTGGCAACCCGGGGCCTAGACTACCTTGATTTCTAGTATTGTGCTCAAGTTACCTTATGGTTGGTATTGTTTGAGTATTATAGAAAATGCCTAAATACCAAAGAAAACTCTTACATTAATTACAAATACAGTGTCCAGCTTATATAGATCAAAATATGACAAATCTGAAAGGGTTGATTTTATGGATAGAATTGACACACTAGAAATGCAGAGTCCACTACTATATTTCCCTTGCACAATTTATCAAAGAACTGGTATAAAGAGCTTTGATTGATTCCCAATGATATATAACAGGATAAAATAGGATAGTACTCTTTGGCAGTTGGAAGTACCTGGAAAGGACTGAAGTTGTAGGTTTGGAGCGGTGTGATGACCAGTGCACACCAGTATGGCATCAAAGACTTGTGTCTCCTGTTTTCCCTCATGTTCTGTGGTAACATCCCACTGACCAGTATTTGCAAAATCTGGACGCTTCTTAATACTGCAGACTGATGTCTTGTAAAATAAGATAACAAAAATGTATCAGTGTTTGCAAACTTTCCCAAAAGTCTAGCTTCATTTCTAAAAAGTCTTTCAAAGATATAAAAAATATGATATTGTATGATGAGTGTATAAAAAAAAGTGTGATCGGGATCTAAGCACCCAGATCCCTACAAATGAAGCAAATTTAATTCTTTAACTTTGAATGGAAAAATGGCAGATTGAATCTTGTTGATCAACAGAAAGAAAAATAAAGTAATTCAATGTCCCAAAGAATTCTTTATACTAGACCCTTCTTTATCGTAGATTATACTTTACAGCAGCCTCGTGAGCCATAGAGACAATGGGCAGGAAGGGACCTTTGACCTCTTGAGATTGTTCTAGGCATGTTCAGTGACAGGTGCTGAGGTTATTGTGCATGGAGTGGGAGTAAATAAACTCTGAACATTACAGATTGGGAATAGTGGATTCTTTGTGTGTATATACTATACATTATACATACACCTTTCATTGTAATCCTGCTGGTGATGATAATGAGGTGATTACTGAAAAGTTCTCTACAAAACAAGTAGTATCTGACTATTATTAGACTTAGTGGTCAATGTGAATTCTACAGGGTTTTAGGATGTTTTTTAAATATACATAGTGACTTCAAAATTCAACAAAAAAATGTTCCACAATTCTTAAAACATGTTTAACATCAAAACTGTATTTATACACTAGGTCATTTTTTGATGATAACGCCCTTTAAGACTAGGGTTACATTAAAACTTTTGGTAGCAAAGCTTTTTTTCCATGGAGCAATCAAAATAAAAAGCAATTTCAAGACATTTTCAGAATATATGGAGGTAATAAGTCACTACTATTTTTTAAAATCACTCAGAAATCTCATATAGTGAATAAAAAAATTGATTAATTTGACTGTTGTAATTTACGAGTTTCAAGGCATTTCTATAGATGGCAATTTCTCAACAATTTTGTAATCTAGAAAGTCTCAGTGTAGCCCTAGCCTTAGGCCTCATGGACACGTTAAGTACAAAGTCACTATAGAGCACCAACTACATGCTGCAGGCCCCTGTGTAACTGTACCTCGGTATATATCTCCAGTTTCCTATACAACTTTCAAGTTCTGTAGGAAACTGTCAGAGCAACATGGCATGCTACATCTTGTGGCATACTGTACCAATGTAGCAGCAGTAACGCATCTCGCATTTCAAACTGAATGGCAGTAGCCATACTTTACAACATTGCGTATGATCGTTCATTGTGCCAGTGAAATCGCAGTGTGAGCTGTAGGTTACTGTGACGTCACAATCCGGTAGGATTTTTTGAAACTTCAATGGTGTGGTACCTCTAACTCGCACTGTGACTCTACTTTCAATGGCATTGCAGTGTTGCCACGCTATACAATAATCATGTAGCCATAGCTTAAATGTTTTTTTTGCCAAATTATTTCACTAGGCTAATGCTTATGGCAATTGATACTGATTACTACCTTGAACTTGATATATTTCTGGAGTTGAAAGTGTTCCATGTATTTATTAAAATATTCCAGCACTTTGGAGTTATGCATGTAGTTGGGATATTCTTCAGGCATTGGGTAGTCGCTGTAGCACATCATTTCCTTTGATGTATTTATAATAACGGACTTGTAAATGCTAGCTCTGGTTTCTTCAGGTTCTTTCTGCAAGGAAAAAAAATGGACATTTGCCAGATGTACAGTTCAATCAACAAAATACTAACCTGACAAAACTATGCCAAGATTGCAGTAACAGAACACAAGTACCAAAATACACAAAATGTAATAATTGATATAAGGGGTATAAAGCATTTAACACTAGTATCCATGCTGCTGTATTGCTACTTACACTTAAACAGGAGATTCTTGGTGAAGGAAAAAGGTGTGTGCTCAATAAATCTTGTCAACAATGGCAAATAAATTTGATCCCAAATGTGGGCGAGTGAACACTATTATAATACTGATAAAGGTTTCTATCCCATGGGGTTATGTAATGCTAAGGGGATCAGACGTCCCAATTTAGGTGGGACAGTCCAGCTTTGGAACCTTGTGTCCCGCTGTCCCCAGGGTCCCTAAACAGGGCAGCCTTATGTCCCATTTTCAGGACATCTGTCCCACTTTTGTCCCACTTTCAGAACGCTTGGTCACCATAAAAGTGATTACCAGCCGGGGTGCCGCGGCTCCCTGGCTGGTAATCATTTGGTGGCACTGCTGTGGGATGCACACACTGATGGCAGTGTGTGCACCTGGGTTCCTCCTCCCCTGTTCCGCAGAAGTCTTGCTGCACACACTTCCACCTGGAGCAGGGATGAGCTGAGGCGCTTTGAAGACAAGGAGGATGCAAGTATATTGGTCTCAGGGTGGCACTATTACTACTGGGGCTATTGGGGGGGTCACTTACTACTGAGGCTGATACATGGGACACTTAGTAGTGAGAATCCCAATAGAGAAAACAAAACCATTGAAATCAATGTTTTATCTTAAATTGTGGGCATGATTTTCACAGGAGCAAAATGACAAAATCACGGTCGTTTGAAGAAGCCCTAATGTGGAATCCACTTTAGGAATTCCTTATGTGGATTTGTCCTATGGAAAACAGCCAAATCTGCAGCTATGAATCTGCATAGTCGCTGCAGAAATCCAGATTCTACTGTCTGAGCATACCCTTAAGGTACTTCACATGTAGCGTTTTTATGCGCACGATTATACACACATAAACACGCTCGTGTGAATCCACTCTTAGGCAGAGAGTTCCACAGTCTCACTGCTCTTATAGTAAATAACCCTCTTCTACGTTGGTGTAGAAGCCTTCTTTCCACTAGACTTAGAGGATGCCCCCTTGTTACTGTCAACGTCTTGGGTAAAAACAGATTATGGAAGAGATCTCTGGATTGTCACCTAATATAGTCATATATAGTTATTAGGTCTCCCCTCAGCCGTCTTTTTTCTAAAGTAAATAATCCAGATTTTGATAACCTCTCTGGATATTGTAGTCCACCTATTCCATTTATTACTTTAGTTGCCCACCATTGCACCTGCTCAAGCTCTGATATGTCATTCTTGAGTGTCGGTGCCCAAAACTGCACACAATATTCCATGTGTGGTCTGAACAGTGACTTGTAAAGAGGAAGAACAATGTTCTTGTCGTGCGCCCCTAGACCTTTTTTGATGCACCCTGTGGTCCTATTTGCCTTGGTAGCAGTTGCCTGACACTAGTTGCTCCAGTTAATCTTAGTTAACCAAAATCCCACCAGCCTGTTTCTGTGTAAGTTTCGCACAGTGGTTTCCCATTTAGTGTGTAATGGTGATATGCATTTGCCCTGCCCATGTGCAGAACCGCACATTTCTCAGTGTTAAACCTCATTTGCCACATTTCTGTCCAAGCCCTCAACGTATGCAGGTCCATTTGCAATCGCATTCTGTCCTTTCTTGTCTTAATTACTTTCCATAGTTTTGTATCATCTGCAAATATTAATGAATGTGTGAAAATACCTTAAATCTCCAGAGTCCTCCAATATCATCACTCCTTTCAAAACATGTTGGCTCTAGACCTTCATCAAGACAGCACTTAATTGCAGGTAGTCCGCTGCAACCGGCGCCAATTACAGCAACTTTCTTAACCATGGTGATGTGTTGAGTTTAGCTAGACAGAACAGAACATTGTTAGAAAAGTGAGGACATCATATCAGGCAATACTTCTAATGCATATTGTCACAATGGCCACTCACTGCATGTGACTTGAATGCAATAACCTTTCCCATTAGGCTAGAAACTAGTTATGGACACCCCAAAACCAGTCCACATATCCATAAAAAATGTATTAAGCCGTGAAGAGGTTTCATTCTTGGAAATGTACAAGTTCACACAATGACAGACGGAATCTGTCTAGCAAATATGTTAACTTCCAGCACACTGGCATTCAAATGTCAACACAGCAAGGCTATACAACCAAGCTACTGTCTGGCCGTATAATTGGAGCTGTTTAGTCTTTGTTTACTGTGAATGGAGATGGACAGCCAGAACAATCCCCAGTTTATCTGTCACCCAGCATCACTGAACATGTCTGGTCAGTTTGAGCAACTCTAAAGGCCCACTTATTGAAAGATTGACAGTTTTAGCGATCGTTTTGCATAAACTGCTAATAAACACTAATGTCCATTAGCAGTTTATTACCTTCATTTGCATGTAAATGAGCCTCCAGCAGCAGTTTGAAAATCCCGGTATGTGGCCTGAACTTTGCACTCAGCTGCATTGTCTTCCCATGGGCTGCCGCGGGCTATCAGCTGCTCTCATGCAAATCACAATGTGCCGTCTGTGTTATCTACTCTCTGTCTGAACGATAGATTTTAAGCTTACCTAAAAATCATTTGTTGGGCCAAAGAGTTAAAGATGTAAGCATTTACACGCAATGATTATCGCTCGAAAGCCATATTTTGAAGGAATTTTAAGCGGTAATCGTTGTGTGTAAATGGGGCTTAAGGCCGCTTTTACACAAATTACAAAATCACGTCATTTTCTCGCAATGCGACAGCACTAGAAATCGCATGTATGTGAAGCCCATGCTTTCCTATATTTGGCGATTTTTTTTGTAGACTGCTACATTGCGAGAATACAGAAATCTCAGCAATTTATACAGCCGCCATTTGTGCTATTTTGTATCCTACGTTTCCCTATGGAGCCTTCCTTTGTGTTGCATCACATGAAAACGCGGTTTTTGTGCGGTGCAACTTTTATAGTAGGAAATCCTACTGTTTCCCCTAAAATAAGCCCTATCTGCATAAAAAAATTGAATGACTGATTTGTTCATCAAGCATCATTGGCTGAGCCGCGGCACTTGATAACCAACGCGCTTCCTGGTTTTTATACATCCAAACCAGGAAGCGCTGGCTGAAAACTACAAGCTGAAAACTACAAGCAAGCATGTCAGAGGTGCGGAGAGGAAGTGCAGCGGGGCGGACAGCGCCTGTTAGTTGTTGTATTGTTTTTTTCAATGCAATTATTATAGGGATAGGGCTCAAATTTCAAGACGCTCAATCCCCCTTCCCCCTCAAA
Organism: Eleutherodactylus coqui; assembly: GCF_035609145.1. Lineage (NCBI taxonomy): Eukaryota > Metazoa > Chordata > Amphibia > Anura > Eleutherodactylidae > Eleutherodactylus > Eleutherodactylus coqui. The sequence continues at coordinate 250,572,246 of NC_089839.1, read as the reverse complement.
AATCCTGGCAAAAGAGCGCTACAAAGTCACGCTACCTTGTTGTAGCACCACGTGCGACTTTGTAAAAACACAAAAATAGTGATATCGCCATGAGAAAATGCAGCGATATTGCACAGAACACAGATGCGATATCGCTGTGATTTTTTTCAGGGGCGATATCGGTGTTGCCCATGTGAAAGAGGCATCCAAAACAGGAAACCCTGGCTGGAAGCTACAAGCAAGTGTGACCGAACTGCGGAGGAGAAGTGCGGCGAAGCAGACAGCGCCTATTAGGTGATCTATTGTTTTTTGTTTTGTATGCAGGCATTAAGCTCATCTTTGGTTCTTTCCCCTCATCCGTGTACAGTAGGCTTCTGGTTGGCTAGTTGAGAGGCCATCTTTATTCACCTCTTCTGTAATTCCCTTTCATTCTCTTTACATCTCAGCAAGTGGATTAGAGGTGCACATGAGTGTCCACCACTGCAAGAAATCGAGATAAGCACTTCTGTACCCAGCCTTAGTATAGGCCAATTCATGCAACCATTCATCCCGCATAAAGAATCCTCTGTCGGTAGCACATATTCCCATTCACATAGAAGATGCAATAAGCTGACGAACAAGTCTTTGCTTCTTCGCCAGTTGATAGGGTGTGGCTTTACATGCACAAACAGTTGGGAAAACAAACATTCATATGAATGTATGTGCCTAATTACCACCCACATCTAAATGCCTTAAAAAAAACCTGGTTAATAAATTATTAAAGGGGTTGTCCCATCTTAGCTTTCCCACCCCCTTGCCAGGGGTTACTGAAACAGTCAAGGCATCAGTCTTACCCTATTTCCGTAGCTCCCACTGATGTGAATGGGCATTCCAAAAACAGCATAGCGCAGCACACTACATTTTTTCCATAACTCCCGTTCTACAGAAACAGTGTAGCAAGCTGTGTTATGCTGTTTCCGTAACATCCATTCCCTTGAGTTGGAGTTACAGAAACAGCATAAGGCTCCCAATGCCCCTCCAAACAAATCATGAAACCACTGGGCATAACTGTAGATCCTGTGATGTTAAGGAGTTAAAGGGGTTTTCCAAGTTTTAGAAATTGATGACCTATAGGATAGGTGATCGACAGGGCTCTGCCTCCTTGGACCCTGGGCGACCAGTTGTTCATTAGATTAGCTGTCACCCTGTAAAGAGCAGGAAGCAGATAGCTCTGTACATTGTGCAGTGGCCTGGTGTGGCATTGCAGGTATAGCTTCTATTAACTTCAATAGGATGTATGACTGCAATACTATGTCGGGCCACTGCACAATGTACCGAGCGAACAGCTCACCAGTCGGGCTTCCCTACCAAACAGCTATTGATGATGTATCCTATAGATAGGACATCAATTTTTGAGATCTAGGAAACTCCTAGATATAATTTCTCCACCACTACAGCATCACTAGTCCAGTCCATATGTATACTGGTATGACCACTGTAGATGATGATAGACTGGAGTAGTCACATGTCATTATGGAAAGTCTTTGCCTCAGGAAGATAAATTAGAGACAGACTGACTGGTTACATTGGAGGAGCAAGGTCTTTAAAAAAAAAAAAAATAGAAAAATTGATTTTTTTTAAGTATGTTATCACATTTCTGTCTTAAAACGCTGGAAATGAAAGTAATTTTAACCCTTTCTGCAAATATATTACAAGAGAAAATTCGAAGGGTGCTTTTACACATGGCGGTCTTGGTGTTTTTTAGGCTATATTCACATTGTATTTCTGGAACCCTGAGGTGAAGCCTGAAACATTATGAGAATGTAGCCAGAGGGGTTTTTTTTCCCAAAAAAAGAATGCAACTATTAGCTGTAAGGCTAAAGAAAATCATCATTATTGTCAACATTATTAACAGTTATTAACAATGGATTGTTTTGTGGTATTTCTCACTTTTGCTATGTTTTGAGTCAGTGAAATTTTTTCAAAAAGCTGCATGTTCTAGGTATGCCTTTTTCTCAGGCATTTTTCCAAAGCATTCTCTAAAGAAAAAAAAAGCTGCTTGGGAAATAAAAAACAAAAATGTCTGTATAAAAAAATGCCAAGAGAGTAACATAAAAACACAAAAATCAAGTTGTTTCTTTATAACAAGGCACAAAGTGGGTGTGAAGGAAGCCTTAGGACAGTAAGGGCTCCTGTCCACGGACGATAGTGCATTGCGTTACTCGTGGCGATAATCTGGCTGCGAGTAACGTGGTGCACGCTTTTCTTAGTGTTGCTGTGGAAAGCGCAGTCCCCTGTCCATGAGTGGAGAATCATAGCGATTCTCTGCTTGCGGGACTCAAATTGTGGCAGGCTGCGATTCTCTGCAATGAGCTTATCTGTCAGACAGGCTCACCGTAGAGAACTGTCTGTTCTGTCCCCTGCTCCCCGGCAGCGGAATATAACTAGCGATATTCCGCCTCGCCCGTGGACAGGGGGCCTAAATCATTATCATGAATGTTTAGCTTGGGGCTAGGCACATACTTCTAATTCTTCAGCTTCAGTTCCAGCTGTTACATAAATTACATTTGACAGCTTCAATAGCAACTCTTGTGGAATTTATACTCGATGAGCGAACAATCTGTTGGCTCAGGTTTCTCTTAGTTTCCACTCTTTTTTCCTTAAAATAAGTTGTGACCAGGTGTTAGTTGTTAGACAACAGAAAAATTTGAAACGTGCTGACTTTTTTTAAAACTTTTTTTTCTCACTTTAAGGGCTTATTCACACGAGCGTATATCGGCTGGCGTTTTCACGGCTGGTGGATATACACTACCACCTGATACATTGGATTCTAATGCATCAGATCACAGAGGCGTTTTTATGCCATGCAGGAAAGATCTTCCTGGCCTGACTATGGCCGCTGCCATAGATTCCTATGGGAGCCAATGAAAGCAGCCAGAGAAGGGAGGTGGGTACAAATAAACATAGCGTATTTGCTGGTAATTCATTGCAGTGGAATTGCCTGCAAAAAAAAAAACGTGTTTTATAGTACAAGTAATATGGATGAGATTTTAAGAAATCTCATCCACATGCTGCAGAAAAACTCAGAGGCATACATTGAACAACAATGCAGATTTTAAATCCGCAGCATGTTGGTTTATGCTGCAAAGCTTCAGCATGGATTTCATTACTTTGAATGCAACGTGTGACTTCTGTAACAAATAGAGATGAGCGAACGTACTCGTCCGAGCTTGATATTCGTGCGAATATTAGGGTGTTCGGGATGCTCGTTACTCGTAACGAGCACCACACGGTGTTCCGGTTACTTTCAGTTTCCTCTCTGAGACGTTAGCGCGCTTTTCTGGCCAATTTAAAGACAGGGAAGGCATTACAACTTCCCCCTGTGACGTTCAAGCCCTATACCACCCCCCTGCTGTGAGTGGCTGGGGAGATCAGGTGTCACCCGAACATAAAAGTCGGCCCCTCCCGCGGCTCGCCACAGATGCCTTGTGACTTAGCTGAGGGAAAGTGCTGCTGGTGCTGCTGTAGGGAGAGCGTTAGGAGTCAGTGTAGGCTTCAAGAACCCCAATAGTAGTGTGCAGTACTGTGTTAGCACAGTATTTTATTTTTTTTTTTGTCCAAAATTGGATCTGCAGAGCATTGCGCCCAGCAATAGGGACAGAAGTGGGGGTTAGGCAGGGAGAGTGTTAGGAGTTAGTGTAGGCTTCAAGAACCCCAACGGTCCTTTCTAGGGCCACTTCTATCCGTGTGCAGTACTGTCCAGGCTGCTGTTAGCAGTGTTGCATTTTTTTTTTTTTCTCAAAACCGGCTGTGCAGACCATTGCACCCGGCATTAATACTACAGGGATAGAATTGTGTAGGCAGGGCCAGAAGACATTTATTATTCATTGAATACACGCAGTGGGGTCTTCCCTTTGCTAAAAAGGACAAAAAATTATATTTGGCCTGCCTGTGTCAGTCCTAAGGTCTCCGTGTACGTGTGTGCTGCGTGTACAACGTACAAAAATCAGACGCAACCAGCTACGCTTTACTGCAGGCTTGCGCCATTGTCTTTCCTGACTGGCAAATACCTGCTCTGCTAGAGTTAATAACTCTGCTACACTATACTTGTGTGACACTTTTTGAGGGCCACACCACACATATTAAACTTCTTGTTTTTCATTGAATATACGCAGTGGGGTCTTCCCTAAGCTAAAAAGGAAAAAATATATATTTGGCCTGCCTGTGTCAGTCCTAAGGTCTCCGTGTACGTGTGTGCTGCGTGTACAACGTACAAAAATCAGACGCAACCAGCTACGCTTTACTGCAGGCTTGCGCCATTGTCTTTCCTGACTGGCAAATACCTGCTCTGCTAGAGTTAATAACTCTGCTACACTATACTTGTGTGACACTTTTTGAGGGCCACACCACACATATTAAACTTCTTGTTTTTCATTGAATATACGCAGTGGGGTCTTCCCTAAGCTAAAAAGGAAAAAATATATATTTGGCCTGCCTGTGTCAGTCCTAAGGTCTCCGTGTACGTGTGTGCTGCGTGTACAACGTACAAAAATCAGACGCAACCAGCTACGCTTTACTGCAGGCTTGCGCCATTGTCTTTCCTGACTGGCAAATACCTGCTCTGCTAGAGTTAATAACTCTGCTACACTATAGTTGTGTGACACTTTTTGAGGGCCACACCACAGATATTAAACTTCTTGTTTTTCATTGAATACACGCAGTGGGGTCTTCCCTAAGCTAAAAAGGAAAAATATTATATTTGGCCTGCCTGTGTCAGTCCTAAGGTCTCCGTGTACGTGTGTGCTGCGTGGACAACGTACAAAAATCAGACGCAACCAGCTACGGTTGAGTGCAGCCTTGCGCCAATTTCTTTCCTGCCTGGGAAATCAAATCACTGGTAATACAGCATGCTGAGGGGTAGGGGTAGGCCTAGAGTACGTGGACGCGGCCGAGGACGCGGAGGGCCAAGTGAGGGTGTGGGCACAGGCCGAGCCAGTGCGGTGGCCAGGGGTAGAGGCAGAGCCAGACCGAATAATCCACCAACTGTTTCCCAAAGCGCCCCCTCGCGCCATGCCACCCTGCAGAGGTCAAGGTGCTCTACGGTGTGGCAGTTTTTCACAGAGACGCCTGACGACCGACGAACAGTGGTGTGCAAACTTTGTCACGCCAAGATCAGCTGGGGAGGCACCACCAACAGCATGCGCAGGCATATGATGGCCAAGCACCCCACAAGGTGGGACGATGCCCGTTCACCGCCTCCGGTTTGCACCACTGCCTCTCCCCCTGTGCCCCAACCTGCCACTTAGATCCAACCCCCCTCTGAGGACACAGGCACTACCGTCTCCTGGCCTGCACCCACACCCTCACCTCCGCTGTCCTCGGCCCCATCCAGCAATGTCTCTCAGCGCAGCGTCCAGACGTCGCTAGTGCCACAGTTTGAGCGCAAGCGCAACTACGACGCCACGCACCCGCACGCTCAAGCGTTAAACGTGCACATTGCAAAATTGATCAGCCTAGAGATGCTGCCGTATAGGCTTGTGGAAATGGAGGCTTTCAAAAGCATGATGGCGGCGGCTGCCCCGCGCTACTCGGTTCCCAGTCGCCACTACTTTTCCCGATGTGCCGTCCCAGCCCTGCACGACCACGTCTCCCGCAACATTGTACGCGCCCTCACCAACGCGGTTACTGCCAAGGTCCACTTAACAACAGACACGTGGACAAGCACAGGCGGGCAGGGCCACTATATCTCCCTGACGGCACATTGGGTGAATTTAGTGGAGGCTGGGACAGAGTCAGAGCCTGGGACCGCTCACGTCCTACCCACCCCCAGAATTGCGGGCCACAGCTCGGTGGTGGTATCTGCGGCGGTGTATGCTTCCTCCACTAAAGCAACTTCCTCCTCCTCCTCCTCCTCCAACGCAACCTCTGTCTCGCAATCAAGATGTGTCAGCAGCACGTCGCCAGCAGTCGGTGTCACGCGGCGTGGCAGCACAGCGGTGGGCAAGCGTCAGCAGGCCGTGCTGAAACTACTCAGCTTAGGAGAGAAGAGGCCCACGGCCCACGAACTGCTGCAGGGTCTGACAGAGCAGACCGACCACTGGCTTGCGCCGCTGAGCCTCCAACCGGGCATGGTCGTGTGTGACAACGGCCGTAAGCTGGTGGCGGCTCTGCAGCTCGGCAGCCTCACGCACGTGCCATGCCTGGCCCATGTCTTTAATTTGGTGGTTCAGCGCTTTCTGAAAAGCTACCCCCACTTGTCATACCTGCTCGGAAAGGTGCGCCAGCTCTGCGCACATTTCCGCAAATCCCACACGCACGCTGCCACCCTGCGGACACTGCAACATAGGTTTAATCTGCCAGTGCACCGACTGCTGTGCGACGTGCCCACACAGTGGAACTCTACGCTCCACATGTTGGCCAGACTCTATGAGCAGCGTAGAGCTATAGTGGAATACCAACTCCAACTTGCGCGGCGCAGTGGGAGTCAGCCTCCTCAATTATTTACAGAAGAGTGGCCCTGGTTGGCAGCCATCTGCCAGGTCCTTGGAAAATTTGAGGAGTCTACCCAGGTGGTGAGCGGCGATGCTGCAATCATTAGCGTCACCATTCCTCTGCTATGCATCTTGAGAAGTTCCCTGCAAAGCATAAAGGCAGACGCTTTGCGCTCGGAAACAGAGCCGGGGGAAGACAGTATGTCGCTGGATAGTCAGAGCACCCGCCTGTCTATATCTCAGCGCGTTGAGGAGGAGGAGGAGGAGCATGAGGAGGATGAGGAGGAGGGGGAAGAGACAGCTTGGCCCACTGGTGAGGGTACACATGCTGCTGGGCTGTCATCCTTTCAGCGTGTATGGCCTGAGGAGGAGGAAGAGGAGGAGGATCCTGAAAGTGATCTTCCTAGTGAAGACAGCCATGTGTTGCGTACAGGTACCCTGGCACACATGGCTGACTTCATGTTAGGATGCCTTTCTCGTGACCCTCGCGTTACACGCATTCTGGCCACTACGGATTACTGGGTGTACACACTGCTCGACCCACGCTATAAGGAGAACCTTCCCACTCTCATTCCCGAAGAGGAAAGGGGTTCGAGAGTGTTGCTATACCACAGGGCGCTGGTGGACAAACTGATGGTAAACTTCCCATCCGACAGCGCTAGTGGCAGAAGGCGCAGTTCCGAGGGCCAGGTAGCAGGGGAGGCGCAGAGATCAGGCAGCATGTACAGCGCAGGCAGGGGAACATTCTCCAAGGCCTTTGCCAGCTTTATGGCTCCCCAGCAAGACTGTGTCACCGCTCCCCAGTCAAGGCTGAGTCGGCGGGAGCACTGTAAAAGGATGGTGAGGGAGTACGTAGCCGATCGCACGACCGTCCTCCGTGACGCCTCTGCCCCCTACAACTACTGGGTGTCGAAGCTGGACACGTGGCCTGAACTCGCGCTGTATGCCCTGGAGGTGCTTGCTTGTCCTGCGGCTAGCGTCTTGTCAGAGGGGGTGTTTAGTGTGGCTGGGGGAATCATCACGGATAAGCGTACCCACCTGTCAAACGACAGTGCCGACAGGCTTACACTCATCAAGATGAACAAAGCCTGGATTTCCCCAGACTTCTCTTCTCCACCAGCGGACAGCAGCGATACGTAAGCAATACGTAGGCTGCACCCGCGGATGGAAGCTACGTTCTCTCTCACCATCCAAAACGGGGACATTTCTGCTTCATCAATCTGTGTCTAATATTCCTCCTCCTCCTCCTGCTCCTCCTCCTGAAACCTCACGTAATCACGCTGAACGGGCAATTTTTCTTAGGGCCACAAGGCTCACTCATAATTTTTCTAAACAATTTTTAGATGTTTCAATGCTCTGAAAAGCGTTGGAACTTTAACTTGAACCAATTTTTCGTTAAACTGGGCTGCCTCCAGGCCTAGTTACCACTTAAGCCACATTAACCAAAGCGATTAATGGGTTTCACCTGCCCTCTTGGTTGGCCATGGCCAATTTTTTTCAGGTACATTAGTACTGTTGATACAGCAATTTTTGTGGGCCCTCGCCTACAGTGTAATCAAATAAATTTTTAGCCCACCTGCATTAAGCACGACATTACTACCTCAGCTGTGTTGGGCAATGCAATGGGATATTTCTATGTACCGCCGGTGGCTTCCTGGCACCCACCCATGCTGTAGGTGCACACGGAGTTTTTACTACATCTGTACACTTGAAAAGAACCCCAGTCTGACTGGGGCATGCAGTGTGGGCCGAAGCCCACCTGCATTAAGCACGACATTACTACCTCAGCTGTGTTGGGCAATGCAATGGGATATTTCTATGTACCGCCGGTGGGTTCCAGGGAGCCACCCATGCTGTGGGTGCACACGGAATTCCTACTGCGGAGTTGTACCTGCCTGTGACTATTTATAAAAAACTGCGGTCTGACTGGGGCGTGCAGACACCTTGACAGAATGAATAGTGTGTGGCACATAGGTTCCCCATTGCTATGCCCACGTGTGCAGCTCCAGATGGAGGTGGCACAGGATTGGATTTCTCATTGCTTCTGTACAGCATTGTGGACTATCAGCCCGCCCCTTTTATGGGGGGGTCGCTGCCTAGCCATGCCAACCCTCTGCAGTATGTGCCTGCTTTTCCTGTGGCAGACGCACTTATACATAGACATGAGGGTGGTGTGGCATGAGGGCAGCTGAAGGCTGGGCAGGGACAGTTTGGTGTGCGCTGTGGACACTGGGTCGTGCGGGGGGGGGGGGGGGGGTTGGGCAGCATGTAACCCAGGAGAAGTGGCAGCGGAGTGTCATGCAGGCAGTGATTGTGCTTTGTTGGAGGTAGTGTGGTGCTTAGCTAATGTGTGCATTGCTAAAGAGGGCTTTTCAGAAGTAAAAGTTGTTGAAAGGGGGGGGGTCCACTCTTGCCGGTATTGTGGCTTAATAATGGGACCTGTGAACTTGAGATGCAGCCCAACATGTAGCCCCTCGCCTGCCCTATCTGTTGCTGTGTCGTTCCCATCACTTTCTTGAATTGCCCAGATTTTCACACATGAAAACCTTAGCGAGCATCGGCGAAATACAAAAATGCTCGGGTCGCCCATTGACTTCAATGGGGTTCGTTACTCGAAACGAACCCTCGAGCATCGCGATAATTTCGTCCCGAGTACCGAGCACCCGAGCATTTTGGTGCTCGCTCATCTCTAGTAACAAATTCACAGCATTTCTTTTTCGAAATCTGAACAAAAAGCACATCAATTGGCGTTTTGTTGCTGTGGATCCGCTTTATGTAGCTGAACCCTTCCTACATTTTTTTAAAGGTCAGTAGTGTTTTTCTTTCAAAATGCAGTGATCAAGTTTTTTTCCTCCATAGGGAAAAAATGCCCATAACAAAAGCCTGAAAACAATGTCAACATAAACAATTAAATGCTTATGAAAACGAAAAGGGAAAAAGATGAAAATGATGGCTTTTTACAAGCAAAAAAAGTATGTGAAGGAATTTACTGACATATCTGTCCCATGGCAACTGCAGGAAAATCTCATGAACGATACATGTGCGTTCTTCTACATAACCTTTATGGAATACAAGTGTTACAACAAATATTAGAGTTGCAGCACAACAAAACATCTGCGTGCAGCTCCTTTACTGCAATAATTATAGCTTTTTTAATTCATCGTTAACATTCTGCAGGGAAAGTAACAAAAGTAAAATGACAGAAAAAGTACTAAAAACAAATACACAGCTACAATGAAATAAAAGAAAGGACCTTGTTCATAGCAACTTACAAAGTAGTCAGTTCTAAAACACTTTTGTACTGACCTGTAAATCCCAAATCCCTTTACTGGTAATATATTAATAAACTCAAGTCTCTTACCTCAGCAGTTCCAATAGTAAGTTCCTTCTGAATTAAGCTCTTTTTGACTAGTTGGCAGTTTTAATACTCCTCCCTCCACCTATGTCATGCAGAACATAAAGAAACTGGAGGGCTGTTTTATGTTAATATTTAGACAAACTGGTCAAACCAAACTGGAAAGGAAGGGACGTAACCTTGTACATTATGCTAACCTTACATAGTAAAGGTACAGGTAAAGTCCCCTGGTGCAAGCACTAAGTCATGAGTGACTCCTAGGGGAACATCACAGCGTGACATTTTTTTTTACAGACTGTTTTTGCTGGGTCGTTTGCCATTGTCTTCCCCAGTCATCTTTAGCCCCCGGCAAGCTGGGTACTCATTTTACAGACTTCGGAAGGATGGTTGAGTCAACCTTGAGCCGGCTAGCTGAACTCAGAGAGGATTAAACCTGCAACAAGGTCGTGAACGAGAGCATTTTGCTTCTCCTAACGCTCTGCACCACACAAATAGAGATGAGCGAGTATACTCGCTAAAGGCAATTGCTCGAGCGAGCATTGCCTTTAGCGAGTATCTCCCCCGCTCGAGGCGCGGGGGAGCGGTGAGTAGTGGCAGTCAGCAGGAGGGAGCAGGAGGGAGAGAGGGAGAGACAAATCTCCCCTCCGTTCCGCCCCGCTCTCCCCCGCAGCTCCCTGCCCGCTGCCGGCACCCGAACCTTCAGTCTCGAGCGGGGAGATACTCGCTAAAGGCAATGCTTGCTCGAGCAATTGCCTTTAGCGAGTATACTCGCTCATCTCTACACACGAACCTTACATAATACTGACTATAAACCTACTTGAACCGGATATATATGGTTATAATACTGCATATAGTTTTGAAATATCAGAGATGCTTGTGCTATGGACCACAATTATAAATTCATTGATGTACTTCATAATACATACAGTGAATGACTACTTTAATAGAGACACCTGCCCTTCCATAATTGACACTTTCCTGTGTGAAAATCGGACACGTGACTCTGTAGTGCAGCATAAAATCAAGTGAGCCATCTCAGGAACTTTGAATAAGGCATGGTCATCAGATTTAACCCCTTAGTGACCAGCCCATAGTGTTTTTACGTCCTGCCCAAGTGGGCTTTATTCCCTGAGGACGTAAAAACATGTGTCCTGCAGGGAATAAAGCCACATGGGCTCTGGACATGACAGCCCCATGCTGTCAGTGCCTGCAAGTAGCCGACAGCATGGAGCTGTCATTCCCCGACAATGCGATTGGCGCTATCCAATGGATAGCGCCGATCGCAATAAACTGAAATTTTAAAAAAAAAAGTTAAAGATTCAGCTGCCCTAATGGACCGGATCTATCAGGGCAGCTGAAATTACTCACCCGCTTTCTCCGGGGTGTTCTGCGGTGAAGGGGTCCTCCCGGACTCGCCGCTGCTCTTCTGCGCATGTGCGCCAGACAGATGACGTCACACTCATGTGCAGAAGCCCGGGAGCCCCCGGCAAATTCAAAATCTCCTGGCTGCCGGCTCCAGAAGGTAGCCAGGAACCAGAGGTGTTACTGGGCCCCGGGTCCCCGGGCCCATGATCGCCACTATCCAATGGATAGCGGCGATCACAAAAAAGTTTTAAAAAGTTTAAATGCTTACGTTCCATCTCCCCTCACGGATCCTATCCGTGAGGGAAGATGAAAGTATGTACATAAAGCCCCTGGATTTATCCGCGAACCTTACCCCAGCTTCTGCGCACACGCCCGTCGCCAAAATGGCGGACGCATGCGCAAAAGCTGTGGATTGCCAGGATAATATAAATTCTCCTTGCTCTTGGCTACAAAACTTAGCCAAGAGCCTGGAGATTTCACGGGGGGCCGCGGTGAGCGGTTACTGATCACGTGTTCGCCGTTATCCAATGGATAATGGCGGTCATGTAAAAGCTTTAAAAAAAATTGAAGTTTCATCTCCCCTCACCGAAGAGATCAGTGAGAGGAGATGAAACTTTTTACTGGAGGCCTCCGTATTTGAACCCTGACGCGATCCTCCTTCGTGAACCTTGCTGGATTCTGCACATGCGACCACCGGCAAAATGCCGAACACATGTGCAGGAGTCGGGGAGCACAGGAAATTTAAAATCTCCTTGCTCTCAGGCGACCAACGGTCGCCGAGAGCCTGGAGCAGTGACGGGTGGCCTCGTTGAGCGGTCCCCGATCACGCAATAAAAAAGTAGCGATCTAACATAGGTCGGTCTCACATGACCGGATAGGAATTAGATTCTGCATGCATGTGATCCACGGTATTACGCAGATCAATCGCATTGGATTACACAATTCCGCTCAGATTAGCGGGTCGGAATTGCGTAATCCACTCGCAGAAAAGAGAACGCAGCAGGTTCTATTTTACTGCGGATATCCGCAACATAGAGCCTATTGTGCTCCATGGTCGCGGATATACCCGCTGCCCATACGCAACTACGTTGTATACGGGCTGCGGGTACCCGTGTCATCGCTAAGCGATGGTGTGGGAAATACAAACAAAAAAAGGTGTACTGTGCATGACCGCCTGTGTGAGTAGGCAGTTATGCACAGTACATTACATGGCCGTACGCAGGGTCACAGTCGGGCTCACAGCTGGGATCTGCCACGGGCCTCCGCAAGCGGATTCCACCTACGGCTGCGTGAGCCCGGCGTTATTCAAACCGCTACCTGTAATATGTATTTTACAAGAAGCCCCGGAAACGCTCGCCTTCCTGCAGTTCCAGGAGCAGCTTGTTGAGCGCCTTCTGTGCGAGATCGCCGCCCCTCAGCAAGCTTACAAAGACTCACGGAACGCCACTTTTTACACCCCCATACCCGCCACTGAGGTCAAGAAATAACCCCCAAAAAGCATGAAAGGAGGGGGGATACCGGCTTTATTGCCCCATATGCCCATTCCAACCAGCCTCCGTAATTACCCCTGTCTTTGGAAATACCACACAGTTCACATTATTACTTTTATCTAAGATTTGGGGAAAGCCGAAAAGGGTGTGGAGGGGGGGATATTTTTAGGGATTCAATTTTTATTCCGTACAAGTGAGCAATGGGGCCTGGAATTTATTTAGTTGTGCCCTGCAATCCAACGGGTGTTCCCTCCATCTAGGAAAAAAAAACAGACTTTTTTCTAGTGGGTAAAAACAAAAATTGGATCACTGAGCAGCATACACTGTCAAGAGAACTGTAAAGCAAGCAAAGTTGAAACCCTACCACATCATAGTTACTCATGAACTAGTTGCCCAATAAAGTGAAGCGTGTGGAGTACGGAGAGTGGTTCCAGTGAAATTTAGGTAAACATTAGGGACTGTTTGACATCATGTGGTTCACAGACAAAGCGTGATTCCATCTGTGTGCCCACCATTCTGGTGGAGTGGAAGCAGTAGGGTATTTTTTGACCCAAAGAGGGACCCACTTGAGAGCGCATAATGCGCTATTGCTACAACTGCTGTCTTTCGTTCTTGAACACAACTACTTCCTCTTCGAAGGAAGATTCTTCCACCAGCTCAGGGGTACGGCTATGGGGAGCCCTTGTGCCCCCAGCTATGCCAACCTATACCTGGGCTGGTGGGAGGGGACGTCAGTGTTCTGCGAAGAGAATGACAAATGGACTTCATGTATCGAATTATGGTTGAGATATATCGATGATGTACTGATCCTGTGGACAGGTGGCACTGAGGAGTTTCATAATTTTGTGAAACATCTGAACAATAATAAACTCAACTTATTGTTGACGACGGAGATTGATCCGGACAAGATCACATTTCTCGATCTCCAGATCTCAAGGACGAAAGACAATCATTTGGAGACCACAATTTTCAGGAAGAAAACAGCTACCAATACCTTGCTACATTGGACCAGTGATCATCCATTATCGTTAAAAAAGGGAATCCCGAAAAGTCAATTCATAAGGGCCAGAAGAAATTGTTCCAGTGAAGAAGAATTCGGTCTAAAATCACAGGAAATGTGTGATAGATTTCATGACAGAGGCTATCCGGAATGTGTTGTAACAGAAGCACTCAGCTATGCGACACAATGTAAGAGAGAGAACCTCCTAGAGGTCAAGCCCAAACCAGTAGGCGAAAAAACGATCAGAGTAATAGGTTCTTATGATGATCGATCCCATGATGTAAGATCAATCTTAACTAAGTATTGGAGTATCCTGATGAAAGACCCGGATATTAAGAACCACCTATCTGAGAGACCGATGATAACGTATAGACGTGGGAGGAACCTAAAAGACCGATTGGTACATAGCCACATGCCACAAATATCAGCAGTTGGCACCTGGCTCCAAAGAGAACCCACTAAAGGCTCCTACCCTTGTTATAGCTGCAAGGCATGTAAATACATGCGCCGTTGCAGAACATTCACGAGCTCTGTAACGGGGAATGAGTACGATATACGAGACTTCATAAATTGCAAAACGTATGGAGTGGTATATATGACAACATGTCCTTGTCCTAAGGACTATATTGGAAAGACGAGGCAACAGCTGAGGCGCAGAATACTCGCGCACATAGGAAATATCAATCGCAACGAGCACACCAGCCTGGCACTACATATGAAGGAGAAGCATGGTGGTAACCCCGAGTTGGTCACCTTTAGGGGAATAGAGCTGATTAAAAACAACGGTAGACGAGGCGACACAGATAAAAAACTCCTGCAGAAGGAGTGTAGTTGGATCTACAGATTGGATACGTGTGTACTGAAAGGATTAAATGAGTGTCTATCGTTTGCATCTTTCATCTAACCATTAAATTGCCTGATGTTGCTTGAATAAAAGTTTAAACTATGAAAGAACTGACTAGATGTCATGAGATAACAGCTACGTTGCCTCCATAATCCTTAAAATATAAACTTGGGCTGAATTTAATAACTTGCCCTGGGACTTGACAACAATGTATAATCAAACATTTGCATCACCTATAAATGTAAGTTGCGACACATATAAGAATAAGATACCACAAACAGTTTTTATTATTGTACCATATCAACTTAGGCTGGATCTTGATGTGCATCTTATACCATTTATGATGCTACCTTGGTCTTTCCATATGGGTCTAATACACGAGCGAAATAATTTTAAGCAGTATATTATTGATGTGTACTCAAATATATGTGGATGGGTTGACCTGAATTAATGTCTGGTTACTTACCTGACTTTGCAGTCCTTATCATCACTCAGGGGAAATATCTAAAAATTTCCATATAAACCGTCCCCCCTGATACCCTAGGCTAGAGGATGCTGTTAATATCCACACCGATCCGCTATGTGCGGAGATAGGATTTGGAAGGCTCAGAGAGCCGATATTTGTACCGCATTGATAATCCATATTGAGCGAGATCGGGCGGTTACCAGCAGAGCATAAACGCAGGCTCAAAAGCATCCTGGTTGCTATAGCAATCAACGGAACAAAGAGAGAATGACGAGGAAGCGTCACATGACCGGCAAGAAGTCATGTGACAGCGCCGCACGACTACGCGGTGACGTCACGATGTGATGACGTCACGAAACCGCGTGATCACGCCGGGGGTGTGAGGTGAGACGACTAGCTGATTGGAGCGATGGGACCATCCCCTGTGAGAGAAGGGGAGGAGCTATCAGTACATAAGAACGAGCGGCAGACCCACTGACCAGCTCTGTCTATATGGTTGCGGCCAGGCTGGCTGCTGATTTACTAAAACGGCCAAAAAAAAGCCGCTGTTCACATCTGTTTCCCCCCCCAAAAAAACGGGGGCTTTATGCAGTCACTCTTAAACCTCTGACTCTATTCAAAAGCTACTGGTTAATATGTGCTAGAAGAGTCAGGCTATGTAGTTTAACTATAACCTAGGTGGTTTACCTGCTGGTAGTTAACTACAACTGATTGCCTGACAGGCTACACTGTGGTGCACATGTTTGATGTCTATCCTTATCAGTAGAGACGTCTCACACGTTTATTTGTCTAGCTCAAAGTAATAAGAGCGGAACGGTGACATGTGTTTTAACAATAGTCAGGCTCAGTTTGACAGAAGCCTGGCTACACTTTGGCAGTCAGTTTTAATGAATTACCTGATAAGTCTTACTAAGGTGGATTGAAGCACATACTTGGTGTCTATTTATATTAATATAGACATTACGTACCAAGAGTGAGGGAATGTGTCTTATTAAGGTGAATTGAAGCACATACTTGGTGTCTATTGATATCAATATAGACATCACGTACCAAGAGTGAGGGAATGTGTTATAGCCCATACTATTAAGAGGCTGTTAATGTGGCGCATAAATTCCACTTAATGTGGATTGAAGCACCACACTAATCAACTCTCTGAATACAAACCAGAGGAGTAATAAACATCCATCCTGATGAAATGGCACATTGATCGGTGTCACAGAAACGCGTCGATGGAATAACTGAGATGGAATGAATGTTAAACTAGATGGAGTATGAGGAATAGTAACCTTAACCCTATGAGGATCAGATATGATTAAAATCTGATGCGTCCGTCAATTTTGGACATTCATAGAGTGCTATATGGACAGTTCCATCAACAACATTTGATAGAAGGTGCTGTTTATAGATAAACATCACCTAATAACGTGGGTTTATCAATCAAAGCGGCAAGGGAAAATATCAGAGTGACCGCTTCTGAGTGTTTATGAGGTCTTAATGATATTTGACTGATACAGAGTGAAAAATCAAGGCAACAACATTGTATAAGAGAAGGGCATTTAATCATCGCCATACAAAACACTATACAATAAAGTGAGTCTGTGGCCCTGTTAAAACACTGTTTGAAATAGAGGATACCATTGACCCCACATAAACACTTTGTCCTCTTTTTTTTGAGGAGGAATTATTTTTAAGCATTAAAATTTTCGTTTGTGTATGTACATACTAGTTCTTTTAAGGAATACCAAATAAAGGTTATATTTTAAGTATCTAATAAGGTTCTTTTCGGTGATAATTATAGATAGCTCTGAAGAACTTAATTGCCACAGTGACTTCTTGATTACCACAAATGGCAGGCTTTCTGTCAGGGAACATTGACACCTTCTCCTGGCTTACTGAAGCAAAGACAGTTTTCTCTAACCAAGACTTAGACATAAATACCCAGGTCATTTCCATCAATCAGGCCTTTAAAAACCTTACAAAGGCCTATAAGGAATATGTACGGTCATGGTGGGAGGTCCAGGGACTCTCAAATTACTTGGAAAATAAGATTGTACCCCATGGTCTTAGAGTTCATGTTGCCCCCCCCCCCCCCCCCCCAAACTAAGAAACAGTTCGTTCATGATAAAATGGGAGCAGGAAGCGACAGAAAGCTCCCTCAGGTTCATGAACTTGTTGCTAGAAGAGGAAAAGCAGAATCTTGACAAAATAGCAAAGCCCTAGAGGATTTGATTAAAGAAACTAAGAAATTCTCAACTGAACAAGATTTTGAGAAAAAGGAGAATACCCTGAAAATAACAGTGGAAAAATACACGTGCTACTTAAAAGAACGTAAGCGCTTTCAGTTTAAAAGGGACTTGACTGATTTTAAAGAGAACAGAGTATACGACACAAGATCACACACCGAATCGGAGCTTAGCTCCTCAGAAGGGGAGCTTTCTAGCAACGAAACATCAAGAAGAGCGAGGTTTCCAGATAAATTTAGAGGAAGGGGTGGGAATAAATCTAGGCCACGAGGAAAGGGCAGATACCATCCAAGCGAGGGCCGTTTTTTAGGCCAACCAATCTCCAGCTATATGCTGAGAGATCGGGGCAATACAGGAAATCTCCAATAGCCAGGGGTGATCCAAGCTCTGGCATTCAGAACATACAAGAGAATCAAGCTAACCTAAAAGGGGATGAACTACAAATCATGAATCTCTCAACTAGAACCTTAACAGTCAATGAGTTATCGCTACTAAAAAGAAGTGTATCTTTCATACCAACAAATAGATATGAACCCTTTAACTGGACAAAAGAGGTCTCACTTTTTCTACGGAAGTTACGGTGGAAGAAGTATTTCGCCATAGAGGGGAGAAAGAAATGTAAAGAAATGGGTCTAGACCCTAGTGACCGAGAAGCCCTAGAAATCCTAGAATCTCTAGAACAAGAGATTGAGAAAGACCCGAGCCATGGTCCCTTCACGGATTTAAAATAAAAAAACACAAGCTCACCGTCAGGTGAATGTGCATTCATTGACCTTTTTGAATCCATGGTGAATAGGGACCTAAAGGAACTCTGTGTGAAGAAAAAAAGTTTCAGACATCAGAACTTAACAGCTGAAGAAAAAAACGCTCTGGTAGCCTTAGAAAATGACCCTGAGACCATAATTAAGCCATCTGACAAGGGTGGAAATATTGTGGTCTTGGATCGGGGACAATATCAGCAGATGTGTCATCGGATTTTGGATGACAGATCCACATATAAAATCTTCAGATATGACCCGACAGATCAGTTCTTGAAAGATCTGCGGGATATTCTGGTTTCCGCTAAAGATGACTTCCTGATTGGGGAGAAAGAATTTACCTTCATGTGTCCAAAAAATCCGCAGACAGCTGTATTTTACAGTTTACCTAAGGTACATAAGGGCCTGACACTTTCAAAGGGAGACCTATAGTCTCGGGCATAAACAGCTTGACCCAAGGTGTGAGTAAATATCTTGATCAAATTCTGAAGCCGTTTGTCGAAGCTTTGCCAGCGTACGTTAAAGATACAACAGATGTGCTAAAAAGACTGGAAAACATCTATGTGGCACCAAACACCATGCTGGCAAGCTTAGACGTGGAGTCCCTCTACAGCTCCATCCCCTATTCTGGTGGAGTGGAAGCAGTAGGGTATTTTTTGACCCAAAGAGGGACCCACTCGAGAGCACATAATGCGCTATTGTTACAACTGCTGTCTTTCGTTCTTGAACACAACTACTTCCTCTTCGAAGGAAGATTCTTCCACCAGCTCAGAGGTACGGCTATGGGGAGCCCTTGTGCCCCCAGTTATGCCAACCTATACCTGGGCTGGTGGGAGGGGACGTCAGTGTTCTGCGAAGAGAATGACAAATGGACTTCATGTATCGAATTATGGTTGTATACGGGCTGCGGGTACCCGTGTCATCGCTAAGCGATGGTGTGGGAAATACAAACAAAAAAAGGTGTACTGTGCATGACCGCCTGTGTGAGTAGGCAGTTATGCACAGTACATTACATGGCCGTACGCAGGGTCACAGTCGGGCTCACAGCTGGGATCTGCCGCGGGCCTCCGCAAGCGGATTCCACCTACGGCTGCGTGAGCCCGGCGTTATTCAAACCGCTACCTGTAATATGTATTTTACAAGAAGCCCCGGAAACGCTCGCCTTCCTGCAGTTCCAGGAGCAGCTTGTTGAGCGCCTTCTGTGCGAGATCGCCGCCCCTCAGCAAGCTTACAAAGACTCACGGAACGCCACTTTTTACAGCCCCATACCCGCCACTGAGGTCAAGAAATAACCCCCAAAAAGCATGAGAGGAGGGGGGATACCGGCTTTATTGCCCCATATGCCCATTCCAACCAGCCTCTGTAATTACCCCTGTCTTTGGAAATACCACACAGTTCACATTATTACTTTTATCTAAGATTTGGGGAAAGCCGAAAAGGGTGTGGAGGGGGGGATATTTTTAGGGATTCAATTTTTATTCCGTACAAGTGAGCAATGGGGCCTGGAATTTATTTAGTTGTGCCCTGCAATCCAACGGGTGTTCCCTCCATCTAGGAAAAAAAAACAGACTTTTTTCTAGTGGGTAAAAACAAAAATTGGATCACTGAGCAGCATACACTGTCAAGAGAGCTGTAAAGCAAGCAAAGTTGAAACCCTACCACATCATAGTTACTCATGAACTAGTTGCCCAATAAAGTGAAGCGTGTGGAGTACGGAGAGTGGTTCCAGTGAAATTTAGGTAAACATTAGGGACTGTTTGACATCATGTGGTTCACAGACAAAGCGTGATTCCATCTGTGTGCCCACCATTCTGGTGGAGTGGAAGCAGTAGGGTATTTTTTGACCCAAAGAGGGACCCACTTGAGAGCGCATAATGCGCTATTGCTACAACTGCTGTCTTTCGTTCTTGAACACAACTACTTCCTCTTCGAAGGAAGATTCTTCCACCAGCTCAGGGGTACGGCTACGGGGAGCCCTTGTGCCCCCAGTTATGCCAACCTATACCTGGGCTGGTGGGAGGGGACGTCAGTGTTCTGCGAAGAGAATGACAAATGGACTTCATGTATCGAATTATGGTTGAGATATATCGATGATGTACTGATCCTGTGGACAGGTGGCACTGAGGAGTTTCATAATTTTGTGAAACATCTGAACAATAATAAACTCAACTTATTGTTGACGACGGAGATTGATCAGGACAAGATCACATTTCTCGATCTCCAGATCTCAAGGACTAAAGACAATCATTTGGAGACCACAATTTTCAGGAAGAAAACAGCTACCAATACCTTGCTACATTGGACCAGTGATCATCCATTATCGTTAAAAAAGGGAATCCCGAAAAGTCAATTCATAAGGGCCAGAAGAAATTGTTCCAGTGAAGAAGAATTCGGTCTAAAATCACAGGAAATGTGTGATAGATTTCATGACAGAGGCTATCCGGAATGTGTTGTAACAGAAGCACTCAGCTATGCGACACAATGTAAGAGAGAGAACCTCCTAGAGGTCAAGCCCAAACCAGTAGGCGAAAAAACGATCAGAGTAATAGGTTCTTATGATGATCGATCCCATGATGTAAGATCAATCTTAACTAAGTATTGGAGTATCCTGATGAAAGACCCGGATATTAAGGACCACCTATCTGAGTGACCGATGTTAACGTATAGACGTGGGAGGAACCTAAAAGACCGATTGGTACATAGCCACATGCCACAAATATCAGCAGTTGGCACCTGGCTCCAAAGAGAACCCACTAAAGGCTCCTACCCTTGTTATAGCTGCAAGGCATGTAAATACATGCGCCGTTGCAGAACATTCACGAGCTCTGTAACGGGGAATGAGTACGATATACGAGACTTCATAAATTGCAAAACGTGTGGAGTGGTATATATGACAACATGTCCTTGTCCTAAGGACTATATTGGAAAGACGAGGCAACAGCTGAGGCGCAGAATACTCGCGCACATAGGAAATATCAATCGCAACGAGCACACCAGCCTGGTACTACATATGAAGGAGAAGCAGGGTGGTAACCCCGAGTTGGTCACCTTTAGGGGAATAGAGCTGATTAAAAACAATGGTAGACGAGGCGACACGGATAAAAAACTCCTGCAGAAGGAGTGTAGTTGGATCTACAGATTGGATACGTGTGTACCGAAAGGATTAAATGAGTGTCTATCGTTTGCATCTTTCATCTAACCATTAAATTGCCTGATGTTGCTTGAATAAAAGTTTAAACTATGAAAGAACTGACTAGATGTCATGAGATAACAGCTACGTTGCCTCCATAATCCTTAAAATATAAACTTGGGCTGAATTTAATAACTTGCCCTGGGACTTGACAACAATGTATAATCAAACATTTGCATCACCTATAAATGTAAGTTGCAACACATATAAGAATAAGATACCACAAACAGTTTTTGTTATTGTACCATATCAACTTAGGCTGGATCTTGATGTGCATCTTATACCATTTATGATGCTACCTTGGTCTTTCCATATGGGTCTAATACACGAGCGAAATAATTTTAAGCAGTATATTATTGATGTGTACTCAAATATATGTGGATGGGTTGACCTGAATTAATGTCTGGTTACTTACCTGACTTTGCAGTCCTTATCATCACTCAGGGGAAATATCTAAAAATTTCCATATAAACCGTCCCCCCTGATACCCTAGGCTAGAGGATGCTGTTAATATCCACACCGATCCGCTATGTGCGGAGATAGGATTTGGAAGGCTCAGAGAGCCGATATTTGTACTGCATTGATAATCCATATTGAGCGAGATCGGGTGGTTACCAGCAGAGCATAAACGCAGGCTCAAAAGCATCCTGGTTGCTATAGCAATCAACGGAACAAAGAGAAAATGACGAGGAAGCGTCACATGACCGGCAAGAAGTCATGTGACAGCGCCGCACGACTACGCGGTGACGTCACGACGTGATGACGTCACGAAACCGCGTGATCACGCCGGGGGTGTGAGGCGAGACGACTAGCTGATTGGAGCGATGGGACCATCCCCTGTGAGAGAAGGGGAGGAGCTATCAGTACATAAGAACGAGCGGCAGACCCACTGACCAGCTCTGTCTATATGGTTGCGGCCAGGCTGGCTGCTGATTTACTAAAACGGCCAAAAAAAAGCCGCTGTTCACATCTGTTTCCCCCCCCCAAAAAAACGGGGGCTTTATGCAGTCACTCTTAAACCTCTGGCTCTATTCAAAAGCTATTGGTTAATATGTGCTAGAAGAGTCAGGCTATGTAGTTTAACTATAACCTAGGTGGTTTACCTGCTGGTAGTTAACTACAACTGATTGCCTGACAGGCTACACTGAGGTGCACATGTTTGATGTCTATCCTTATCAGTAGAGACGTCTCACACGTTTATTTGTCTAGCTCAAAGTAATAAGAGCGGAACGGTGACATGTGTTTTAACAATAGTCAGGCTCAGTTTGACAGAAGCCTGGCTACACTTTGGCAGTCAGTTTTAATGAATTACCTGATAAGTCTTACTAAGGTGGATTGAAGCACATACTTGGTGTCTATTTATATTAATATAGACATTACGTACCAAGAGTGAGGGAATGTGTCTTATTAAGGTGAATTGAAGCACATACTTGGTGTCTATTGATATCAATATAGACATCACGTACCAAGAGTGAGGGAATGTGTTATAGCCCATACTATTAAGAGGCTGTTAATGTGGCGCATAAATTCCACTTAATGTGGATTGAAGCACCACACTAATCAACTCTCTGAATACAAACCAGAGGAGTAATAAACATCCATCCTGATGAAATGGCACATTGATCGGTGTCACAGAAACGCGTTGATGGAATAACTGAGATGGAATGAATGTTAAACTAGATGGAGTATGAGGAATAGTAACCTTAACCCTATGAGGATCAGATATGATTAAAATCTGATGCGTCCGTCAATTTTGGACATTCATAGAGTGCTATATGGACAGTTCCATCAACAACATTTGATAGAAGGTGCTGTTTATAGATAAACATCACCTAATAACGTGGGTTTATTAATCAAAGCGGCAAGGGAAAATATCAGAGTGACCGCTTCTGAGTGTTTATGAGGTCTTAATGATATTTGACTGATACAGAGTGAAAAATCAAGGCAACGACATTGTATAAGAGAAGGGCATTTAATCATCGCCATACAAAACACTATACAATAAAGTGAGTCTGTGGCCCTGTTAAAACACTGTTTGAAATAGAGGATACCATTGACCCCACATAAACACTTTGTCCTCTTTTTTTTGAGGAGGAATTATTTTTAAGCATTAAAATTTTCGTTTGTGTATGTACATACTAGTTCTTTTAAGGAATACCAAATAAAGGTTATATTTTAAGTATCTAATAAGGTTCTTTTCGGTGATAATTATAGATAGTTCTGAAGAACTTAATTGCCACAGTGACTTCTCGTGTGCCCATATGAATGTCCAAAACACAGTTTTTTTCCACAACTAAGGCCCCCTGTCCACGGCCGAGGCGGAATATCGCAAGCGATATTCCACCATGGGTGATGAAGTGGGAGAGCTGTGAGGTCTCTGCCGTGAGCCTATCTCATAGATATGATGTGATATCAGAGACTGAAAGACTGCATTGCTACCGATTCTGCTAAAACTTATACAAGCTTTGCAATCAGTAATGTGCCAACTGTCATGCAATGCAAGGTTATATGGGTCTGACAGCCACCAACCTATGACATACAGCACCCAAGGGCAGACACCATGATCAATCTATTTTCAGCTTCCTGGATCCTGCACTAGATGGAGCCCAAATTGTACCCAACATGGCCTCGCACACCAAAACTGTTCACTGCCACCACTGACGGTCTTTCAGGTAGGTCAGCCACCTCGGTTCTGCTTATAGAGTGGGTACGAACCTCCTGAAATTCTTTGCCTCTGGACACGAGAGTCTAGGAATTTCTTACACTACTATCCAAGCTGCCTCTTCACTCACAGCAAGTGTCAGCACAAGAATGCACCCAATACTGTACTGGGATCTTGCACATAGACTTGCATTCTTGCGGGGGAAATAACTACCTTGCTTGTGCACCACATCCTGCTTATATCTCTGTATAGTCCAATAACCCTGCCCGGCCAAATAACCGGTGAGGAACACAAACATGGCTGCCAACAGTTTCTGAAAAATTATTTTTTCCACAAAAACTCATTTTGGTTGATAGCTACAGCAGCAAATGATAAAAGCTTCATCTGCTCTACATGGTCTTGTCATTGAGATAACAGACCTAAAAGCAGGGTCCTTGGATAGATAACTGCAGCAGAGAACAACTAGTTCTCAAAACAAAAAATATAAAACTGCAATTTCAAAACTTTCCCAATAGTTTAAGAAAAACGAAAAACTTGTATATCTGCTACATATTCAGTTCAATTATTTCACTATAACTGGGCAAACTTTGAAGTTTGCCTGTTTGACTCACAAACATGACACTGAAGGCTGAACTCAGGCCTTGCAGTGCAATGCTGAGGTACTACAACTTCCAGCAACCACGGAGTTAAATGCACAGGTAGCCCTAAGAAGGAGTCAAAGGGGCATGCTACACTGGCCCGTCTATGCCCACAGTATGTTGATTGACAACTCCTCTCCCTGCTTGTTTATAAGAAGTCAAGCTACTGCCGGCAAGGATGGACCAACGCAGCATGCCTCTTCTATTCAAAAGCCCCATTCCAGAGTCAAATGGCACACTTCAAAATGTGTCTATTATAATATACTGCAGAATGTCAAGGCAATCACATAGGGGCACTGTGCAGATCTGTCCTGGGTTTACGCTGCCCATGGTTCTCATAAAGGGAATATGAACATTGTAGAAGTGGGTCACCCGGCTGAATCCTCTCTCTATGAGCCACAATAGAGAGTTGATCTGTATTAGGCATACTGCATCTTCTTGCAAATTTGAGCCTGGAAGGCCACTGTGTTATACTGCAGCTATTTAATGGGGATACTGGGAACATGACCCAGGGCAATCAGCAACAACATTTTAATAGGGGTTGCCTCTGATTAGACAATTCCTTTAACTGATGAAATAAGTTCATTTTTTTAAACAATTTATTCAGCATGGCTTGCACACCAGCACCATACATATATACACGCATGTACATCACCAAATGCAAACTGTACATAAGAGTAAAAGAGAAAAATGTGGAACTTGGGTTAGCATGTAGCTACTAGCTGTGCTCACAGCTCTGCATGCGTTAAAATTGAATTTAATGGAAAGTAGCTGTGCTTACATTTTTTCTTGTGTCATAGTCTTACTTTATATACCACCGTTTTTTGTATTCCCGTCTGCGGTGGGAGATAAAGGTTACTTTTAGATATTTCCCTTGATTGTGATACAGAAAGTCGACAATGCAAAAAATACTGAGTGTGCAAATCCATGCCCGCCACTCAATGTTTATCCCTGAGCTTTATTAATAATCAGTACAGAAAAAAATGTTTTATGGCCAATTGCAACAGTAGGGATAAACCATATTCTTGATAACAAGACCTTTTCTCCCTGACTATGACTAGTAAAATCAGTAGCTTGTATAAAGATTTTTTGCAGACTATTAACCCACAGGCGGGTGCTACTGTATCATTTGGGTGGATTGATGTTTCTTCGCAAAATTACTGGTGCTCAAACTCGGTTGCATTGGAGGTGAGCAGATTGTCGCAACAGTGGTTCAATAGAGGGGCAATTTTGCTTTTCTGTATAGGATTCTTGAGAGCGTTGAGAGGTATGCCTTTGTCTATCGATACAGACATAAGTCCCTTAGTTCAGAAAATTGTTTGCAATGATTGCATCTGTTTGAGAAATGACAAATGATCGATTTTGTATTTATCATTTATTCTTTATTATTGCCTTAAAGCAGATACATAGAAACTCTTATGAGAAAGCAGTTGGAATGCTCTGCAGAAACAAGACCTATTTTACCAAGAATGCAATTGTAGCTTTGTTCCTTATTAGAGATGAGCGAACGTACTCGTCCGAGCTTGATAGTCGTGCGAATATCAGGGTGTTCGGGATGCTCGTTACTCGTAACGAGTACCACGCGGTGTTCCGGTTACTTTCAGTTTCCTCTCTGAGACGTTAGCGCGCTTTTCTGGCCAATTGAAAGACAGGGAAGGCATTACAACTTCCCCCTGTGACGTTCAAGCCCTATACCACCCCCCTGCTGTGAGTGGCTGGGGAGATCTGATGTCACCCGAGTATAAAAATCGGCCCCTCCCGCAGCTCGGCTCAGATGCCTTGTGAGTTAGCTGAGGGACAGTGCTGCTGGTGCCGGAGCTGCTGTAGGGAGAGCGTTAGGAGTTAGTGTAGGCTTCAAGGACCCCAACGGTCCTTCTCAGGGCCACATCTAATAGTGTGCAGTACTGTGTTAGCACTGTAATTTTTTTTTTTTTTTCAAAATTGGATCTGCAAAGCATTGCGCCCTGCAATAGGGACAGAAGTGGTGGTTAGGCAGGGAGAGTGTTAGCAGTGAGTGTAGGCTTCAAGAACCCCAACGGTCCTTTCTAGGGCCACTTCTATCCGTGTGCAGTACTGTCCAGGCTGCTGTTAGCAGTGTTGCATTTTTTTTTTTCTTCTCAAAACCGGCTGTGCAGACCATTGCACCCGGCATTAATACTACAGGGATAGAATTGTGTAGGCAGGGCCAGAAGACATACATTATTCATTGAATACACGCAGTGTGGCTTGTCCTTTGAAAAACAAGGGAAAAAATTCTATTTCGCCTGCCTCTGACAGTCCTCAGGGCTCTGGGTACGTGTGTGCTGCGTGCAGAACGTTAAAAATAATCAGACGCAGCCAGCTACGTTTTACTGCAGGCTTGCGCCAATTTTTTTCCTGCATGGGAAATCCCTGATCTACTGTAGCGAATAACTTTGCATCACTGCAGTTCTCTGACACATTTGCAGGGCCACAACACAGTTATTAAACTTAGTAGTATTCATTGAATACACTTAGTGTGGCTTGTCCTTTTGAAAAACAAGGGAAAAAATTCTATTTTGGCTGCAGGCTTGCGCCAATTTTTTTCCTGCATGGGAAATCCCTGATCTACTGTAGCGAATAACTTTGCATCACTACAGTTCTCTGACACATTTGCAGGGCCACCACAACACAGTTATTAAACTTAGTAGTATTCATTGAATACACGCAGTGTGGCTTGTCCTTTTGAAAAACAAGGGAAAAAATTCTATTTTGGCTGCAGGCTTGCGCCAATTTTTTTCCTGCTTGGAAATCACTGGTAATACAGCATGCTGAGGGGTAGGGGTAGGCCTAGAGGACGTGGACACGGCCGAGGACGCGTAGGCCCAAGTGAGGGTGTGGGCACAGGCCGAGCTCCTGATCCAGGTGTGTCGCAGCCGACTGCTGCGCGATTACGAGAGAGGCACGTTTCTGGCGTCCCCACATTCATCGCCCAATTAATGGGTCCACGCGGGAGACCTTTATTAGAAAATGAGCAGTGTGAGCAGGTCCTGTCGTGGATGGCAGAAAGTGCTTCGAGCAAGCTATCATCCACCCAGAGTTCTGCGCCGTCCAGTGCTGCAAATCCGAATCCTCTGTCTGCTGCTCCTCCTTCCTCCCAGCCTCCTCACTCCACTACATTGACACATGCTCAGAAGCGGGAACACTCCCAGGAACTGTTCTCGGGCCCCTGCTCAGATTGGGCAGCAGTGGTTCCTCTCCCACCAGAGGAGTTTATCGTCACTGATGCACAACCATTGGAAAGTTCCCGGGGTCCGGAGGATGAGGCTGGGGACTTCTGCCAACTGTCTCAAGACCTTTCAGTGGGTGAGGAGGACGATGACGATGAGACACAGTTGTCTTGCAGTGAGGTAGTAGTAAGGGCAGTAAGTACGAGGGAGGAGCGCACAGAGGATTCGGAGGAAGAGCAGCAGGACGATGAGGTGACTGACCCCACCTGGTGTGCAACGCCTACTCAGGACAGGTCTTCAGAGGGGGAGGCAAGGGCAGCAGCAGGGCAGGTTGCAAGAGGCAGTGTGGTGTCCAGGGGTAGAGGCAGGGCCAGACCGAATAATCCACCAACTGTTTCCCAAAGCGCCCCCTCGCGCCATGCCACCCTGCAGAGGCCGAGGTGCTCTAAGGTCTGGCAGTTTTTCACAGAGACGCCTGACGACCGACGAACAGTGGTGTGCAACCATGGTCGCGCCAAGATCAGCCGGGGAGCCACCACCAACAGCCTCACCACCACCAGCATGCGCAGACATATGATGGCCAAGCACCCCACAAGGTGGGACGAAGGCCGTTCACCGCCTCCGGTTTGCACCGCTGCCTCTCCCCCTGTGCCCCAACCTGCCACTGAGATCCAACCCCCCTCTCAGGACACAGGCACTACCGTCTCCTGGCCTGCACCCACACCCTCACCTCCGCTGTCCTCGGCCCCATCCACCAATGTCTCGCACCGCACAGTCCAGCCGTCGCTAGCGCAAGTGTTGGAGCGCAAGCGCAAGTACGCCGCCACGCACCCGTACGCTCAATCGTTAACCGTCAACATAGCCAAATTTATCAGCCTTGAGATGCTGCCGTATAGGGTTGTGGAAACGGAGGCTTTCAAAGCTACGATGGCGGCAGCGGCCCCGCGCTACTCAGTTCCCAGTCGCCACTACTTTTCCCGATGTGCCGTCCCAGCCCTGCACGACCACGTCTCCCGCAACATTGTACGCTCCCTCACCAATGCGGTTAGTGGCAAGGTCCACTTAACTACGGACACGTGGACAAGCACAGGCGGGCAGGGCCACTACATCTCCCTGACGGCACATTGGGTGAATTTAGTGGAGTCAGAGCCTGGGACCGCTCACGTCCTACCCACCCCCAGAATTGCGGGCCCCAGCTCGGTGGTGGTATGTTCGGCGGTGTATGCTTCCTCCACTAAAGCACCCTCCTCCTCCTCCTCAACCTCTGTCTCGCAATCAAGATGTGTCAGCAGCAGCAGGACGTCGCCAGCAGTCGGTGTCACGCGGCGTGGCAGCACAGTGGTGGGCAAGCGTCAGCAGGCCGTGCTGAAACTACTCAGCTTAGGAGATAGGAGGCACACGGCCCACGAACTGCTGCAGGGTCTGACAGAGCAGACCGACCGTTGGCTTGCGCCGCTGAGCCTCCAACCGGGCATGGTCGTGTGTGACAACGGCCATAACCTGGTGGCGGCTCTGCAGCTCGGCAGCCTCACGCACGTGCCATGCCTGGCCCATGTCTTTAATTTGGTGGTTCAGTGCTTTCTGAAAAGCTACCCACGCTTGTCAGACCTGCTCGTAAAGGTGCGCCGGCTCTGCGCACATTTCCGCAAGTCCCACACAGACGCTGCCACCCTGCGGACACTGCAACATCGGTTTAATCTGCCAGTGCACCGACTGCTGTGCGACGTGCTCACACGGTGGAACTCTACGCTCCACATGTTGGCTAGGCTCTATGAGCAGCGTAGAGCTATAGTGGAATACCAACTCCAACATGGGCGGCGCAGTGGGAGTCAGCCTCCTCAATTCTTTTCAGAAGAGTGGGCCTGGTTGGCAGACATCTGCCAGGTCCTTCGAAACTTTGAGGAGTCTACCCAGGTGGTGAGCGGCGATGCTGCAATCATTAGCGTCACCATTCCTCTGCTATGCATCTTGAGAAGTTCCCTGCAAACCATAAAGGCAGCCGCTTTGCGCTCGGAAACAGAGCCGGGGGAAGACAGTATGTCGCTGGATAGTCAGAGCACCCTCCTGTCTATATCTCAGCGCGTTCAGGAGGAGGAGGAGGAGCATGAGGAGGATGAGGAGGGGGAAGAGACAGCTTGGCCCACTGCTGACGGTACCCATGCTGCTTGCCTGTCATCATTTCAGCGTGTATGGCCTGAGGAGGAGGAGGAGGAGGAGGATCCTGCAAGTGATCTTCCTAGTGAAGACAGCCATGTGTTGCGTACAGGTACCCTGGCACACATGGCTGACTTCATGTTAGGATGCCTTTCTCGTGACCCTCGCGTTACACGCATTCTGGCCACTACGGATTACTGGGTGTACACACTGCTCGACTCACGCTATAAGGAGAACCTTCCCACTCTCATTCCCGAAGAGGAAAGGGGTTTGAGAGTGTTGCTATACCACAGGACCCTGGCGGACAAGCTGATGGTAAAATTTCCATCCGACAGCGCTAGTGGCAGAAGGCGCAGTTCCGAGGGCCAGGTAGCAGGGGAGGTGCGGAGATCGAGCAGCATGTACAGCCCAGGCAGTGCAACAGTCTTTAAGGGCCTGGACAGCTTTATGGCTCCCCAGCAAGACTGTGTCACCGCTCCCCAGTCAAGGCTGAGTCGGCGGGAGCACTGTAAAAGGATGGTGAGGGAGTACGTAGCCGATCGCACGAACGTCCTCCGTGACGCCTCTGCCCCCTACAACTACTGGGTGTCGAAGCTGGACACGTGGCCTGAACTCGCGCTGTATGCCCTGGAGGTGCTTGCTTGTCCTGCGGCTAGCGTCTTGTCGGAGAGGGTGTTTAGTGCGGCTGGGGGAATCATCACAGATAAGCGTACCCGCCTGTCAACCGACAGTGCCGACAGGCTAACACTCATCAAGATGAACAAAGCCTGGATTTCCCCAGACTTCTCTTTTCCTCCAGCGGACAGCAGCGATACGTAAGCTATACGTAGGCTGCACCCGCGGATGGAAGCTACGTTCTCTCTCACCATCCAAAACGGGGACATTTCTGTTTCATCAATATGTGTCTAATATTCCTCCTCCTCCTCCTGCTCCTCCTCCTGAAACCTCACGTAATCACGCTGAACGGGCAATTTTTCTTAGGGCCACAAGGCTCACTCATCTAATTTGTCTAAACAATTTTTATATGTTTCAATGCTCTTAAAAGCGTTGAAACTTTAACTTGAACCAATTTTTCATTAAACTGGGCTGCCTCCAGGCCTAGTTACCACTTAAGCCACATTAACCAAAGCGATTAATGGGTTTCACCTGCCATCTTGGTTGGGCATGGCCAATTTTTACTGAGGTACATTAGTACTGTTGGTACACCAATGTTTTGGGGCCCTCACCTACAGTGTAATCATAGCAATTTGTATGTTCTTCACCTGCACTTATGGTACAGAAGTGTTTGCGGGGTTGGCCTACACTTTAGCTACATAAATGTAACTTGGGCCTTGGCTATACTGCAGCTACTGAAATGGAACTAAGACTGCGCTCCCACTATCCTGCTGCTTCGGAATTGTTCCTGGGGCCTGTGTAGGCTGCTACAATGACTTAAATGGAACTAAGACTATGCTCCTCCTATACTGCTGCTTCGGAATTGTTCCTGGGGCCTGTGTAGGCTGCTACAATGACTTAAATGGAACTAAGACTGTGCTCCCCCTATAATGCTGCTAGTGATATGTTAGTGGGGCCTGTCGCTAATGCTACGACTGAAATGTTACTAATTCTGGGCTCTGCCTATACCGCTGCTAATGGTATGTCTCTGGGGTGTGGAAACAGAGGCTTCCCAAAGACATGATGGCGGCGAGGCCATTTCCCACCATCGCTGTTACTATTAAGGTGCATATAACCACGGACACGTGGAGAGGACACGTAGTGCCTCCAAAACATCCCCCGCCACGGCCCACTTAATCCTGGCCACATTCCGAAAACCAACAAAATAAAACCGCGCTACTAGGACCGCAGTCACCACCACATTACCACCAACGCGGTTACTGTTAAGGTACATATTACCAGTCTGACTGGGGCATGCAGTGTTGGCCGGAGCCCACCTGCATTAAGCATGACATTACTACCTCAGCTGTGTTGGGCAATGCAATGAGATATTTCTATGTACCGCCGGTGGGTTCCAGGGAGCCACCCATGCTGTGGGTCCACAGGGAATTATAAATGCATCTGTTTCCACTTGTAAAGAACCACAGTCAGACTGGGGCATGCAGTGTGGGCCGAAGCCCACCTGCATTAAGCACATTACTACCTCAGCTGTGTTGGGCAATGCAATGGGATATTTTTGTGTATCGCCGGTGGGTTCCAGGGAGCCACCCATGCTGTAGGTGCACACGGAGTTTAACCTACATGTGTCCACTTGTAAAGAACCCCAGTCTGACTGGGGCATGCAGTGTGGGCCGAAGCCCACCTGCATTAAGCACGACATTACTATCTCAGCTGTGTTGGGCAATGCAATAGGATATTTCTATGTACAGCCGGTGGCTTCCTGGCACCCACCCATGCTGTGGGTCCACAGGGAATTATAAATGCATCTGTTTCCACTTGTAAAGAACCACAGTCAGACTGGGGCATGCAGTGTGGGCCAAAGCCCACCTGCATTAAGCACGACATTACTACCTCAGCTGTGTTGGGCAATGCAATGGGATATTTTTGTGTACCGCCGGTGGGTTCCAGGGAGCCACCCATGCTGTAGGTACACACGGAGTTTAACCTACATGTGTCCACTTGTAAAGAACCCCAGTCTGACTGGGGCATGCAGTGTGGGCCGAAGTCCACCTGCATTAAGCACGACATTACTACCTCAGCTGTGTTGGGCAATGCAATGGGATATTTCTATGTACCGCCGGTGGCTTCCTGGCACCCACCCATGCTGTGGGTCCACAGGTACTTCACAATAGGGAGTTGTACCTGCCTGTGTCTATGAATTAAAAAGCCAGGTCTGACTGGGGCATGCAGACACCTTGACAGAATGAATAGTGTGTGGCACATAGGTTCCCCATTGCTATGCCCACGTGTGCAGCTCCTGATGGCGGTGGCACAGGATTATATTTCTCATTGCTTCTGTACAGCATTGTGGGCTATCGCCCCACCCCTTTTAAAGAGGGTCGCTGCCTAGCCGTGCCAACCCTCTGCAGTGTGTGCCTGCTTTTCCTCTGGCAGACGCACTTATAAATAGACATGAGGGTGGCGTGGCATGAGGGCAGCTAAAGGCTGCGCAGGGACAGTTTGGTGTGCGCTGTGGACACTGCGTCGTGAGGGGGGGGGGGGGGGGTGGGCAGCATGTAACCCAGGAGAAGTGGCAGCAGAATGTCATGCAGGCAGTGATTGTGCTTTGTTGTAGGTAGTGTGGTGCTTAGGTAAGGTATGCCATGCTAATAAGGGCTTTTCAGAAGTAAAAATTGTTGGTAGGGGGGGGCCTACTCTTGCCGGTATTGTGGCTTAATAGTGGGACCTGTGAACTTGAGATGCAGCCCAACATGTAGCCCCTCGCCTGCCCTATCCGTTGCTGTCGTTCCCATCACTTTCTTGAATTGCCCAGATTTTCACACATGAAAACCTTAGCGAGCATCGGCGAAATACAAAAATGCTCGGGTCGCCCATTGACTTCAATGGGGTTCGTTACTCGAAACGAACCCTCGAGCATCGCGATAATTTCGTCCCGAGTAACGAGCACCCGAGCATTTTGGTGCTCGCTCATCTCTATTCCTTATCTAATGAGATAAAGAAGTTTCTAACAAACCTAGAGATACTGGTTTTACTTATAAGAAGAGGACTTATCTTCAGCATGTGATCTCTAGTCTACAGAAGAAGTCGGTTAGAACCAGTTGATGTAAAACACAACATAAACACTGTAAATTACATTAAGGCCCATTTAGACACAATGGGTCAATCTTGATTATCACTCAAGATTAGCTCAAAAAACAACAAACAACAAAAAAAAGGCTCGGCACACCAACAGGAGAACAGTGGAATCTTGGATTAGACAGAAAAAGTCTCCTTTCCTTTAATTCCGTAATCAAACCATTTAAAAGTCCTGTACAATGGGTTTCGTAGCGATCACCACAACTTTATCAAGTACAATACATCATACAACACAATTAACAATTTAAATGTAAAATCTGAGACTTACATATCAGCACGCCAATGGACCTCCCGCCACGGCGTCCCGGTCAGTCCAGATACCACTTCCGGGTGTCGAGATAGAGCCGGTGATGTAAAACATTCTGTACAGTGCACGAGATGCACTGGTGGAATGCATAATTCCCCATTTCCGGGTATCATGACTGAGCGGACGACGTGAACACATCCTTTGGAACGCACGTCACGTCCAGGTGGACTGCAGGAAACTCCAGCGCTGAGGCACTCCCTCCTATCCGCTCTATCTCGACACCCGGAAGACACCTCAAGGGTACCAAATTTCACACCATTTCTGATGCCATGGCTGCTACGGATGACTGATTTGAGGCACAACCGAAATCCATCTTTTTGCAAGGCTTACAGAGCTTGGAATACCGATGTAAGAAGTGTGTTGACATCAGTGAAGAGTATGTGAAATAAATGTAAAGTTTCATCTTCCTATCTCATTTCTTTCTGGGTAAAGCCAAAGACTTATCAGCACCCCCTCGTATATGCCACTAACTTTCGCCCACAGCTTTGTCCATGTGAAATTCGTATTATGCTTTCTAGATGATACAAATCGTAACTATCTTCATAATTATTTTGTTGCTAACTGATTGCTAACTTATAAACCTTCATCTTTCTTTATCACATATCTTTGTTGTTTCTTTATTATATAAATCATTTTCATAATATCCACATTATGAGATGTTCTTCACTAATCCTGATTGGTAAAGGAGCTCTTTGTAGACCACATTGGTAGTATTACCTGCAGGTGCAAGGATCACCAGACTGCTATTGGAACCCACACTGGAATAGGACACATAGAACTGACCATGTGAAAAAACTGTTCTCCATCAAGTGTATTCCGGCTACCTTCAACAATTGCCTGGCAATTTATTGATCCTTGCAAAGCAGACCTTAAGGGGGACTTCAGTCTTTTGACCTAAAATGGGTGCTCAGTGGCTATTAATGGTATTTGTGGTACATTTTCCCTTAAGCACATCCAGTGATTACTGTGCCTTTGATAACATTTCGATGGAGAACTTTTATTTGCAGTCTGTTTCCATTACATAATTTCTGAAAACAGCCATATACTTACTGACACAGGAGGACTCACAAAACATGAGGAGCCTTGATGAT
Organism: Eleutherodactylus coqui; assembly: GCF_035609145.1. NCBI lineage: Eukaryota > Metazoa > Chordata > Amphibia > Anura > Eleutherodactylidae > Eleutherodactylus > Eleutherodactylus coqui. The sequence goes on along the minus strand of NC_089839.1, from coordinate 250,537,296 downwards.
TGGCTTGTGAGCTCAAAGATTGTGGCCAAAATCCAACTAATACCTTGCATTTATTATGTATTATTCACATGCAGTGTGGCTTTAAATGCCGGGGGAGCCCAGGGTGACAGTAACAATGTGGTCCACTTTTTAAGGTACAGGGCAACCCACCAAACTATTATGGCATGATTAATAGGTTGCTTGCCTGCATGGTGCACTACATGTATTAGGATGGTCTGACACTTTGTATCTACTCTGTGCAGGAGTATACACCAAGCAGCCATCCACCTCTATACAGAAGGTTGTGTGAGTGGCTGTCTCATCAGTGTCCTCCAGAGGTGTAATTGGCTCCCTCATTTGGCAGTATGGCTGCCTGCATGCTGAGGTTGGTGCACATGTTTGCCCTCCTGTGCCAGTAAGTATATAGCCGTTTGCAATGATTGTTTGTTTTTATATTTCCCTTGCTATGATACATTTATATTAGTGTAGGGTCTCACAAAATGCGAGGAACCTTGACGATTGGCTTGTGAGCTCAGGTATTTTGGCCAAAATCCAATTAATACCTCACATTTATTATGTATTATTCACATACAGTGTGGCTTTAAATGCCAGGGGAGCCCAGGGTGACAGTACCAATGTGATTCACTTTTTAAGGTGCAGGGCAGCCCACCGAACCTATTATGGTGTTATTAATAGGTTGCTTGTTTGCATAGTGCACTACATGTATCAGGATGGTCTGACACTTTGTATCTACTCTTTGCAGGAGTATACACCAAGTAGTCACCACCCTCTATACAGGAGGTCGTGTGAGTGGCTGTCTCATCGGTGTCCTCCACAGGTGTAATTGGCTCCCTCATTTGGCATTATAGCTGCCTGCATGCTGAGGTTGGTGCACATGTTTTCTCTCCTGTGTCAGTAAGTATATGGCCATTTTCTGTGATAGTTTTTTTATATTTCCCTTTCTGTGATATATTACATACTTTCGGAGGATTTTGTTTCCTTAGTTACATAACTGGTGCACTAATCTTAAGAATGTGGAGTATGCGGGTGGGAGGGTGGCTGTGTTGAGGGCAATTAGAAATTCCACAGGATAGTTTACTGCATCATCAGTTTGTAGTACTGAATCTACAGACTCATATTGCATTTCTTCTCCTTCAAATGATTTGAACAAAAAATCATTAATAGCAGCTGCTTTGTATTTTTTAAGGAGTTAAAAATCGCTTTGATGTCAGAGATGTCAATTCTGTAAGACATGTCACCACTATGGTTAAGCTTGATGCTATGATGATCTTACCTTCAAGTGTAGAGTTTTCTCAGTCTCCTATTTTAAGTAACATCTCTGAAAAATTGCCATCAGAAGTGTCACCTCTTAAGAGATCTTACATTTGTTTTTTGGGTCGAGCTTCTGAATATGAGGTCACAAACAAGATTTTAAACATGACCTTACTTCATTGGCTCATGTTCCCCTGGTCATGACTGGTAAAATTTGTCAAACGTTTCCAGCTAAGAGAACTAGAACATCTCCCATTAAGCCATTATTTACCATTAGATCTTTTAGCATTCTACTGAGTGCTTCAGCTTCCCCTTTATGAGCCGTAGTGCATTCAGCCGATAGAGTTAGCTAAAGGCCCTTTTAGACAGGACGACTGTCGGGCAAACACTCATCCCTAAGAAGGTAGTGGAAGAGAAATCTCTTCTAAAAGATAGGATGAACTGTAAAGCAGAGTGTATTTTAAAAAGAGCACATGTGTCCATATCCACTACAGTCAAGGTGGCTATGTCATATGTTTCGGTTGCTAGGGCATTACGAGTCTGGTTGAGCGATTTAACAAGAGACCTAGAAGAAGGTGTATCCATCAGTGGAATTTCTTTGTGATTCTCTACTAGATCTATAGCGTTGATCAATTCAGTCATCTCTGCAAAAAAATGGGCAGAAAATAAAGCATCTAAAAGTTACATTTGCAACCTGCCATTCCAGCCAGAATCTTTGTTTGGCCCTCCGTTAGAGAAGATCGTTGAGTCTCTCAATGAAACCAAATGATTAAAATCACTGAAAATAAAAAGTAGCAACTAGATCCTTTCGAGGCCGATTAAGAGAATCCTTTAGATTCAGCCCAAGCAATAGATTCTCTGTGAGAAGAAAATGTTAGAAATATCAACCGGTCTCTTTCCCTAACCCACAAAGTGACGATCAAGAGAAATTACTCATGCTGGATGTCAGATGGGCAATACTGCTGTATATGTCTAGAACAGAGCATTTCAGAAATTCAGAGGCTCTTTTCTTGCAGCATCAAGATTAAAATAAGAGACAGAAAGTTAGTAAAGCTACATTTGCAAGATGAATCAGGGAAATAATAGCACTGATAAACAAAGATTTTGCTCCCAGGGAGTAAATCATGTTATTTAAATGAATTAGCGTGCGATGAATCCGAATCTGAAGTTAAAATTCACCTGCGATTTCTAGATCGTAAGTTATATGTCAACTACAGTTTGGCGACAGCTTGGTAGATTAGCCCACGCACTGATACATGGCAACATTATAATTGCTGCACCATTACCTGCATCATGCCTTCCAGCGTCTCGTGTGTAACACGTCCTGGCAGCAGTCGGTTCCTGCAGCATCTGGGCACATCTGAGCATGTTGGTAAGCTAATGTCAACAGTTGCAAGCCCTATATAATGTGAGATGGGCCGAGCACTTGCTTATAGTTGACAATGCTGTTTTCTTATAAGGCTAGTATGTCTGTTTTAGCCTAAAGATGAGTAGGCAGAGTTGTGTTAACAATCCAGACAATCTTTGTCACATTTGTTCAGTGCAAAAACCTGGCAATGAGAGTTAAGATTGCTTACAAGTAATATTTGGAGTGTAAAGTTGGAGATGAAGACAAAAGATAGGCACCTCGCATCTGCTGCACTGTGTAGTACTTTGGCCTCACACAGTGGCTGAAGGACAAGAGGACATTTGCTTTGCCTATTTGGCCTAAAGGCCTCAAAGACCTTTCTTAAGTCAATAGAATTGCATAAAAATGCAGTAAATACACAATACAAGCATATTTCCACATAAAATAAATGGACCTGCTTACGATCTTTTTTTGCCCACGTGAAAAACGCTATTACTTATGTAAAAGAAATGCAAGCAAGACTAGATACTCAGGGAACATGCAGTGTTTCGACCCATGAAAAAGCTGCATATTCATGACCAATAACTGCATACACCTGTGTTTATGAGCCCTAAGCCTCATGCTCTCTTTATTATGTATGCCTGTGCTGTCATATCTATTGATTGTGGCAGCGATTTATCCTCAAGTCGCTGGATCTCGAAAAACCCCTTTAAGGCTTACAGATGTAGCAGATATTAACTTGACACTTAACATGCTCTGATAACCCAATAGTAATGCACTACAATGCTGTTCATTGCGTTATTACAATGCAAGAGTCATGTTAGGAATTGCTACATCAGTAGGAACCTCCAGTAGGGGTGTGGTACAAAATCCCCAGAACAAATTAGCGCAGTATTTAACCAGACCTTTTGTTTGTGGTTTTGTGCAGGATCTGCATCGGAAGGTCTATGATCTATATATATAAAGACGAAAGCCCTCACTGACTGACTGACTCACTGACTCACTGACTGACTGACTGACTCGCCACTAATTCTCCAACTTCCCAATGTTGTAGAAACATTAAATTTGGCACGAGCATAGATAATGTGCAAAATAGGAAAATCTTATGGGTCCCAACTCGATTATTTAATTCTAAGTGCAAAAGAATTAGCGTCCATATTTTACATACGGAATCTAATTCTCTCATTTCCGGATGTCATAGAAACTTTAAATTTGGCACGAGCATTGATTATGTCATAAATAGGAAAAGCTAATGGGTCCCAACTCGATTATTCAATTCTAGCACAAAAGAATTAGCATCCAAATTTTACGTAGAAATCTAATTCTCTCACTTCCCGATGTCATAAAAGCTTGAAATTTGGCACAAGCATTGATTATGTCATAAATAGAGAAAGTTAATGGGTCCCAACTCGATTATTTAATTCTAAGCACCAAAGAATTAGCATCCAAGTTTTACGTACGGAATCTAATTCTCTCACTTCCTGATGTCACAGAAACTTCAAATTTGGCACGAGCATTGATTATGTCATTAATAGGAAAAGTTAATGGGCTCCAAATCGATTATTCAATTCTAAGCGAAAAAGAATTAGCGTCCAAATTATATGTACGGAATCTAATTCTCTCACTTCCTGATGTCATTTTATATAAAGGAAGCGTCGCATGGTTACCTCCCCGTGGTGTTTCCTGGGTAACGCAAAGAACCATGCAAAATGGTGAACATATTTTTTTCCTCGGTATTTCTAAAGTAACCACGACTTCATAAGATTTTCTGTGTGAACACCAGATAAACACCAGTACCAAAATAACTCGGGCTAAGCCCGGTATATCAGCTAGTAACTTTATATTTGTGTGGACTTGGCCACAATAAATCAATTGCTCTATATCTTGGACATGCTTAAGGAATAGAGATGAGCGAGCACCAAAATGCTCGGGTGCTCGTTACTCGGGACGAAATTATCGCGATGCTCGAGGGTTCGTTTCGAGTAACGAACCCCATTGAAGTCAATGGGCGACCCGAGCATTTTTGTATTTCGCCGATGCTCGCTAAGGTTTTCATGTGTGAAAATCTGGGCAATTCAAGAAAGTGATGGGAACGACACAGCAACGGATAGGGCAGGCGAGGGGCTACATGTTGGGCTGCATCTCAAGTTCACAGGTCCCACTATTAGGCCACAATACCGGCAAGAGTGCGCCCCCCCTCCCAACAACTTTTACTTCTGAAAAGCCCTCATTAGCAATGCATACCTTAGCTAAGCACCACACTACCTCCAACAAAGCACAATCACTGCCTGCATGACACTCCGCTGCCACTTCTCCTGGGTTACATGCTGCCCACCCCCCCCCCACGACCCAGTGTCCACAGCGCACACCAAACTGTCCCTGCCCAGCCTTCAGCTGCCCTCATGCCACGCCACACTCATGTCTATTTATAAGTGCGTCTGCCACAGGAAAAGCAGGCACACACTGCAGAGGGTTGGCACGGCTAGGCAGCGACCCTCTTTAAAAGGGGCGGGACGATAGCCCACAATGCTGTACAGAAGCAATGAGAAATCCAATCCTGTGCCACCGCCATCAGGAGCTGCACACGTGGGCATAGCAATGGGGAACTTATGTGCCACACACTATTCATTCTGTCAAGGTGTCTGCATGCCCCAGTCAGACCGAGCTTTTTAATTCATAGACACAGGCAGGTACAACTCCCTATTGTGAAGTCCCTGTGGACCGACAGCATGGGTGGCTCCCTGGAACCCACCGGCGGTACATAAAAATATCCCATTGCATTGCCCAACACAGCTGAGGTAGTAATGTTGTGCTTAATGCAGGTGGGCTTCGGCCCACACTGCATGCCCCAGTCTGACTGGGATTCTTTAGAAGTGGAAACAGATGCATTTATAATTCTCTGTGGACCCACAGCATGGGTGGGTGCCAGGAAGCCACCGGCGGTACATAAAAATATCCCATTGCATTGCCCAACACAGCTGAGGTAGTAATGTTGTGCTTAATGCAGGTGGGCTTCGGCCCACACTGCATGCCCCAGTCTGACTGGTAATATGTACCTTAAGGCCGCCTGCACACGAGCGGAAATCCCGCCGCGGGATTTCCCGCGGGATTTCCGCCGCTGAAAGTTTGCATAGGAGTGCATTAAAATACGCACTCCTATGCAGACGGCCGCGGTTTGGCCGCGCGAAATCTCGCGCGGCAAACAAACCGCGGCATGTCCTAATTTTCTGCGGGGCACGCACTCACCCGGCCGCCGGCTCCGGTCTCATGAAAGAGCCGGGGCCGCCAGGCGCGGGTGAGTACGCGCTCGTCCCTGCAGGCTCTCGGGTCGGATCGCGCGGCGAGAATTCTCGCTGCCGGATCCGACCCGCTCGTCTGCAGGCGGCCTAACAGTAACCTCGTTGGTGGTAATGTGGTGGTGACTGCGGACCTGGTAGCGCGGTTTAATGTAGTTGGTTTTCGGAATGTGGCCAGGATTAAGTGGGCCGTGGCGGGGGGATGGTGGTGGTGCTCTCTTGTTGTGTCGTTAAAGGTGAAATTCTTGGACTGCCACCAGACGGACCAATGCAACGGTATTTGCCAAGAATGTTTTCATTGTTGGAGAATGAGGGGGATGTTTTGGAGGCACTATGTGTCCTCTACACGTGTCCGTTGTTATATGCACCTTAACAGTAACAGCGTTGGTGGGAAATGGCCTCGCCGCCATCATGTCTTTGTGAAGCCTCTGTTTCCACACCCCAGTGACATACCATTAGCAGCGGTATAGGCAGAGCCCAGAATTATTAACATTTCAGCGGTAGCATTAGGGACAGGCCCCACTAACATATCACTAGCAGCAGTATAGGGGGAGCGCAGTCAAAGTTCCATTTCAGTAATAGTAGCACTCAAGACAGGCCCCAGTAACATTCCCATTGCAGCAGTTTAGGGAGATAACAGTCTCTTTCACATTTCAGTAGCTGCAGTATAGACAAGGCCCCAGTTACATTTATGTAGCTAAAGTGTAGGCCAACCACACACACCTTTCTGTACCATGAGTGCAGGCGAAGAACATAGAAATTACTATGATTACACTGTAGGTGAGGGCCCAAAAAAATTGGTGTACCAACAGTACTAATGTACCTCAGAAAAAATTGGCCATGCCCAACCAAGATGGCAGGTGAAACCCATTAATCGCTTTGGTTAATGTGGCTTAAGTGGTAACTAGGCCTGGAGGCAGCCCAGTTTAACGAAAAATTGGTTCAAGTTAAAGTTTCATCGCTTTTAAGAGCATTGAAACGTATAAAACCTGCTACCTGGCCCTCGGAACTGCGCCTTCTGCCACTAGCGCTGTCGGATGGGAATTTTACCATCAGCTTGTCCGCCAGGGTCCTGTGGTATAGCAACACTCTTGAACCCCTTAACTCTTCGGGAATGAGAGTGGAAAGGTTCTCCTTATAGCGTGGGTCGAGCAGTGTGTACACCCAGTAATCCGTAGTGGCCAGAATGCGTGCAACGCGAGGGTCACGAGAAAGGCATCCTAACATGAAGTCAGCCATGTGTGCCAGGGTACCTGTACGCAACACATGGCTGTGTGCACTAGGAAGATCACTTTCAGGATCCTCCTCCTCCTCCTCCTCCTCAGGCCATACACGCTGAAAGGATGACAGGCAAGCAGCATGGGTACCGTCAGCAGTGGGCCAAGCTGTCTCTTCCCCCTCCTCCTCATCCTCCTCATGCTCCTCCTCCTCCTCCTGAACGCGCTGAGATATAGACAGGAGGGTGCTCTGACTATCCAGCAACATACTGTCTTCCCCCGGCTCTGTTTCCGAGCGCAAACCGTCTGCCTTTATGCTTTGCAGGGAACTTCTCAAGATGCATAGCAGAGGAATGGTGACGCTAATGATTGCAGCATCGCCGCTCACCACCTGGGTGGACTGCTCAAAGTTTCGAAGGACCTGGCAGATGTCTGCCAACCAGGCCCACTCTTCTGAAAGGAATTGAGGAGGCTGACTCCCACTGCGCTGCCCATGTTGGAGTTGGTATTCCACTATAGCTCTATGCTGCTCATAGAGCCTGGCCAACATGTGGAGCGTAGAGTTCCACCGTGTGGGCACGTCGCACAGCAGTCGGTGCACTGGCAGATTAAACCGATGTTGCAGGGTGCGCAGGGTGGCAGCGTCCGTGTGGGACTTGCGGAAATGTGCGCAGAGCCGGCGCACCTTTCCGAGCAGGTCTGACAAGCGTGGGTAGCTTTTCAGAAAGCACTGAACCACCAAATTAAAGACGTGGGCCAGGCATGGCACGTGCGTGAGGCTGCCGAGCTGCCGAGCCGCCACCAGGTTACGGCCGTTGTCACACACGACCATGCCCGGTTGGAGGCTCAGCGGCGCAAGCCAGCGGTCGGTCTGCTGTGTCAGACCCTGCAGCAGTTCGTGGGCCGTGTGCCTCTTATCTCCTAAGCTGAGTAGTTTCAGCACGGCCTGCTGACGCTTGCCCACCGCTGTGCTGCCACGACGCGAGACACCGACTGCTGGCGACGCGCTGCTGCTGCTGACACATCTTGATTGCGAGACAGAGGTTGCGTTGGAGGAGGAGGAGGAGGGTGGTTTAGTGGAGGAAGCATACACCGCCGCAGATACCACCACCGAGCTGGGGCCCGCAATTCTGGGGGTGGGTAGGACGTGAGCAGTCCCAGGCTCTGACTCTGTCCCAGCCTCCACTAAATTCACCCAATGTGCCGTCAGGGAGATGTAGTGGTCCTGCCCGCCTGTGCTTGTCCACATGTCCGTTGTTAAGTGGACCTTGGCAGTAACCGCGTTGGTGAGGGCGCGTACAATGTTGCGGGAGACGTGGTCGTGCAGGGCTGGGACGGCACATCGGGAAAAGTAGTGGCGACTGGGAACTGAGTAGCGCGGGGCCGCCGCCGCCATCATACTTTTGAAGGACTCCGTTTCCACAACCCTATACGGCAGCATCTCAAGGCTGATAAATTTGGCTATGTGGACGGTTAACGCTTGAGCGTGCGGGTGCGTGGCGGCGTACTTGCGCTTGCGCTCAAACACTTGCGCTAGCGACGGCTGGATGGTGCGGTGCGAGACATTGCTGGATTGGGCCGAGGACAGCGGAGGTGAGGGTGTGGGTGCAGGCCAGGAGACGGTAGTGCCTGTGTCCTCAGAGGGGGGTTGGATCTCAGTGGCAGGTTGGGGCACAGGGGGAGAGGCAGCGGTGCAAACCGGAGGCGGTGAACGGCCTTCGTCCCACCTTGTGGGGTGCTTGGCCATCATATGTCTGCGCATGCTGGTGGTGGTGAGGCTGTTGGTGGTGGCTCCCCGGCTGATCTTGGCGCAACAAAGGTTGCACACCACTGTTCGTCGGTCGTCAGGCGTCTCAGTGAAAAACTGCCAGACCTTAGAGCACCTTGGCCTCTGCAGGGTGGCATGGCGCGAGGGTGCGCTTTGGGAAACAGTTGGTGGATTATTCGGTCTGGCCCTGCCTCTACCCCTGGCCACCGCACTGCCTCTTCCAACCTGCCCTGCTGCTGCCCTTGCCTCCCCCTCTGAAGACCTGTCCTGAGTAGGCGTTGCAAACCAGGTGGGGTAAGTCACCTCATCGTCCTGCTGCTCTTCCTCCGAATCCTCTGTGCGCTCCTCCCTCGGACTTACTGCCCTTACTACTACCTCACCGATAGACAACTGTGTCTCATCGTCATCATCCTCCTCACCCACTGAAAGGTCTTGAGACAGTTGGCGGAAGTCCCCAGCCTCATCCCCCGGACCCCGGGAACTTTCCAATGGTTGGGCATCAGTGACAATAAACTCCTCTGGTGGGAGAGGAACCACTGCTGCCCAATCTGAGCAGGGGCCCGAGAACAGTTCCTGGGAGTGTTCCCGCTCCTGAGCAGGTGTCATTGTAGTGGAGTGAGGAGGCTGGGAGGAAGGAGGAGCAGCAGACAGAGGATTCGGATTTGCAGCAGTGGACGGCGCAGAACTGTGGGTGGACGATAGGTTGCTCGAAGCACTTTCTGCCATCCACGACAGGACCTGCTCACACTGCTCATTTTCTAATAAAGGTCTACCGCGTGGACCCATTAATTGTGCGATGAATGTGGGGACGCCAGAAACGTGCCTCTCTCCTAATCGCGCAGCAGTCGGCTGCGATACACCTGGATCAGGAGTTCGGCCTGTGCCCACACCCTCACTTGGCCCTCCGCGTCCTCGGCCGCGTCCACGTCCTCTAGGCCTACCCCTACCCCTCAGCATGCTGTATTACCAGTGATTTGATTTCCCAGGCAGGAAATAAATTGACGCAAGCCTGCTGTTAAACGTAGCTGGCTGCGTATGATTTCTTTACGTTCTCCACCCACCACACACGTACCCAGAACGCTGAGGACTGTCAGAGGCAGGCCAAATAGAATGTTTTCCCTTTTTTTTCAAGGAAAGGCCCACTGCGTATATTCAATCAATAATAAATATGTCTTCTGGCCCTGCAAATGTGTCACAGAACTGCAGGGTTGCAGAGTTATTAACTACAGCAGAGCGGTGATTTTTCCCAGGCAGGAAATAAATTGGCGCAAGCCTGCAGGCCAAATAGAATGTTTTCCCTTTTTTTTTTAAGGAAAGGCCCACTGCGTATATTCAATCAATAATAAATATGTCTTCTGGCCCTGCAAATGTGTCACAGAACTGCAGGGTTGCAGAGTTATTAACTACAGCAGAGCGGTGATTTTTCCCAGGCAGGAAATAAATTGGCGCAAGCCTGCAGGCCAAATAGAATGTTTTCCCTTTTTTTTTTAAGGAAAGGCCCACTGCGTATATTCAATCAATAATAAATATGTCTTCTGGCCCTGCAAATGTGTCACAGAACTGCAGGGTTGCAGAGTTATTAACTACAGCAGAGCGGTGATTTTTCCCAGGCAGGAAATAAATTGGCGCAAGCCTGCTGTTAAACGTAGCTGGCTGCGTATGATTTCTTTACGTTCTCCACCCACCACACACGTACCCAGAACGCTGAGGACTGTCAGAGGCAGGCCAAATAGAATGTTTCCCTTTTTTTTTAAAGAAAAGGCCCACTGACTATATTCAATCAATAATATATGTCTTCTGGCCCTGCCTACACAATTCTGTCCCTGTAGTATTACTGCAGGGCGCAATGCTCTGCACAGCCGATTTTGAAAAAAAAAAAAATGCAACACTGCTAACAGCAGCCTGCACAGTACTGCACACGGTTAAATGTGGCCCCAAGAAGGACCGTTGGGGTTCTTGAAGCCTACACTCACTCCTAACACTCTCCCTGCCTAACCACCACTTCTGTCCCTGTAGTATTACTGCAGGGCGCAATGCTCTGCACAGCCGATTTTGAAAAAAAAAAAAAAGGGCAACACTGCTAACAGCAGCCTCCACACTACTGCACACGGATAGATGTGGCCCTAAGAAGGACCGTTGGGGTTCTTGAAGCCTACACTCACTCCTAACACTCTCCCTGCCTAACCACCACTTCTGTCCCTGTAGTATTACTGCAGGGCGCAATGCTCTGCACAGCCGATTTTGGAAAAAAAAAAATGGGCAACACTGCTAACAGCAGCCTCCACACTACTGCACACGGATAGATGTGGCCCTAGAAAGGACCGTTGGGGTTCTTGAAGCCTACACTCACTCCTAACACTCTCCCTACAGCAGCTCCGGCACCAGCAGCACTTTCCCTCAGCTAACTCACAAGGCATCTGAGCCGAGCCGCGGGAGGGGCCGACTTTTATACTCAGGTGACATCTGATCTCCCCAGCCACTCACAGCAGGGGGGTGGTATAGGGCTTGAACGTCACAGGGGGAAGTTGTAATGCCTTCCCTGTCTTTCAATTGGCCAGAAAAGCGCGCTAACGTCTCAGAGATGAAAGTGAAAGTAACCCGAACACCGCGTGGTGCTCGTTAAGAGTAACGAGCATCCCAAACACCCTAATATTCGCCCGAGCATCAAGCTCGGACGAGTACGTTCGCTCATCTCTATTAAGGAAGTTTTCCAGGCGCAAAATGGAAATTCTGAAAATGTTGGACTCCAGAAACTACAGCTAAGTTGTGGCAATCGGCACCTTTTATCTGCCGCTTTAGACTCTCTTCTTCATCCCATGAAACTGCTGATCTGCTGCTGAGTTTACATGCATCACTTCCACAGTAAACACAGCAACGGACTATTACCTACAACTTCCAGCATACATAGAGCTCATCTCCCGGCCAGCACTGTAGCTTCGCCAGCAGTTCAGCGATCCTACAACGTACTGGCACCAACCTTCCTCTCAGAATGCCAGAGAAAGCTGCTGAAGCAGACAGACAGGACCCTCCGGCACTCTGAACTGCACATGAGGAATACAGCACAGTGCTTGTGCTCCTGTCCTCCCATCATGCACTGCTCACAGGAAGTTGGAGGCTATGAACAGGGGAGGAAGTAGCAAATGTGAACAATATGTCAGAGAAAGTGGAGAAATTTTTCAAGTGGAAGGTGACATAAATAGAAAATGAAGAAAGCAACTAGACCATGTAAGTTAACCTATTAGAAAATGACTTATTGTGATGATGTACATTAGATTTTAATATGTTAGTCTGTGCCCGGAATACCACTTAAATCTCAGGATGTATCAAACCTGGAAATGTGTAGGTGTTAACGCTTTCCAATCCACTGTCTGACGTCTTCCTAGATTTTGATTGAAGCTTGTACAGCTACAATGTCAGAAGATGTCCAACAGGGTATTCTTACCCTTTATTGCCAGCTACTCCACTGTTAGAGCCTCTCTGGCACTTAAGAAGATATGGAATTGTGAAGGCTATGAGCATAAAACTTATATATATATATATATATATATATATATATATATATATATATATATATATATATATATATATATATATATATATATATATATATATATATAATTCATTCTGTCTCCTATGAACATCTTTGATATACACTTCTGAAGTTTTGGGTCTAAAACATACATATATATTTCATTCTGTCTCCTATGAACATCTTTGATATACGCTTGTACATTTATGTGCTGTTTGCACAGCAAGATTGCATTGTTACAGGAATTAGAAATAGAGAATAGTACTCAGCAAAAGTATATATCTTACATTCTTTCTTATCTTCTGTTACACTGTTTAAAGGTCAGTGTGCAATAGTGTCCAGTAAAGACAATGCCTTAATGTTTAGCTGCTATCTATTTAAAAACACATGACCGGCTGAAATGGACACTTATTTTTTTTTTTTTCAAATCCAAATTTTTATTAAGTTTTAACAATTTTAACATAAGGTACAGACAAAGTACAGGTCGACATGACCTGAGTTGACATCTCCTGGCTAATTAGCAGATAAGATTCACGGTAAACAACAATGTAACAATTTAGCTCTTTATACAGCAGCGTGGTCGTGTCTGGACATACGGGGAGACATACAATGACTTACGTATGTGGGGGGGGGGGGGGAAGGGGGGTCCGGGATGAGTAGGGGAGTAAGGGGGGTGTAGTAAGATTAGTGCAAGCCTGCACTCTCCAAAAAAGGGGGGGGGGGGGGCCCTCTCCGGAAGGGCCAAAAGAGAGGGCTCTGCCTCCGCCTCTCCTCACTCGGGGGGACTAGAGGGGGAGCTCTGAGCGAATTCTACGCCATGGTCCCCAGGTCTCAATAAATTTATCGTGTGTGCCATTAGACCAGCTGGACAGTTCCTCTAGGTTATAGGTTCGGTCCATTCTGTCCCTCCATTGAGAGAAGAGTGGAGGTGACTTCTGCAACCACAGGGGTGGGACAAGTGCCTTGGCCCCGTCAATCGCGTGTGCCAATAGTCTGTGCCTAGCAGGGCTAAAGTCCCCCGAGGGCTTCCACAAGAACATCACCTCTGGGGATAGAGTAAAGTTAGGGAGAATTTTTTTGAGCGATTCCGCTATTTTCTGCCAGAAGGTGGACAAAAGTGGGCAGGACCACCAGATATGTAAGTATGAGCCTGTGCCACTCTCGCATCTCCAGCATTTGTCTGTGGAGGCAAGCTTGTGGTCCGACAGCCACTGTGGGGTCCTATACCATCGGGCCAAGAGCTTGTAGTGCGCTTCTTGATTGATCACGCAAGAGGATAGACCATGTGCGAACCTTAAAATTAGTTGAATATCAGAAGAGGAGAGGGTTATATTTAATTCCTTCTCCCAAGAGGAGAGGAATGCCGGCTTACAGGTAGATGAGGGCGGGAAGCAAATCCTGCGAAGGCACGCAATTCCTCTGGAGGAAGGACTGCCCGCTCCCAGCGCCCTCTCAAAGGTTGTGAGGGGCCTGGTGGATAAGAAGGCCTTTCTGAAATCAACAAAAACACCTTCTATTTGGGCCCGTTGGAGGAAAGGCAGTGGCTGGCCGGGCAGTAGAGATTCCACAATTTCCCTGGGGATCAAATGTCTCCGCGATTGCAGCTCACTCAGGGGCTTATTGCCAAATTTTTGCCAGAGCTTGACCGTACAGGGGTCCGACGGGAGGCCCATAAGGCTGGGGAGAGAGCATAGTGGGGACACCGGGGAGGGCATTGGTGCCAGAACCTCTACCATGGAGTCCCAGGCCCCGCATGGTCCCTTTAGAAGCGTATTAAATTTCGGGTTTCTGTAAACAGCTTTTTTGGGATACCACAGGGTGTCTGACAGGGAAGGTCCGTACATGGCAGCGAGCATCCGAGACAGAAGAGGGTCTCCTGCTGGCGTGGCCAGTCTCGACCAGTAGCTAATGTGGGATGCGATATAAAAGTCAGAGATGTTCGGAAGACCCATTCCTCCCTCTTCCCTCCTCCTTGTCATAAGGCTATAAGGCAATCTAGAGCCCTTTTGTCTCCAGACAAATTTAGTAAACATCTTGCGGAGGGAATTGAAAAAGCTAGTTGGGAGGTGTATTGGTAACGATCTGATCTGGTAGAGGATTATTGGGAGTAAATAGGTCTTTATTATATTTTTCCTCCCAAACCAGGAGATATAGGGAAGGTCATAATTATGTAGTAAGGTTTTAATTTTGGTAATTAGAGGGAGAAAGTTTGCCTTGAAGAGGTCTCCTATCTTCTTTGTCAATTTCACTCCCAGGAAGTCTATTGCGTTATTGGACCAGGCGAACGGGGAGTCAGACGCCAGGTTTGCACAGCGAGCCTTAGGGATTGACACGTTAAGGACTATTGATTTATTAAAGTTTACTTTGAAGTTTGAAAGTAACCCAAAGTGTTCTAAACAGGCGGTGAGTCTGGGGAGTCCCGTTTCCGGGTTAGTAACTAAAAATATGATGTCGTCCGCGAAGGCGGCCGAGGATAGGGTGCAGTCTCCTGCCGTTAGTCCCCGTATCTCCTGGTCCTGTCTGACATATTGAAGAAGAGGCTCTAGGGCCAGGACGAACAGGGAGGGGGACAGCGGGCAACCCTGACGCGTGCCGTTTTTTATTTCGAAGGGGGGTGAAAGTATATTATTTATTTTCAAACGGGCGAATGGCTTGGCATACAAGGAGAATATGGCCGCGACAAAGGAGGAGGGGAAGTTAAAGTGAAGTAGGACAGATTTCATATATTGCCAATCTACTCTGTCGAACGCCTTTTCGGCGTCGGTGCTCACCAGTGCGAGAGGGATTCTTTTTTCTTGGGCATAATGCATTGCGTGTAGGACGCGAATGCAGTTATCCCTCCCCTCCCTCCCCTTCACGAATCCAGCTTGTTCCCTGTCAATCAGACCCGGGATGAGTCCCTCCACACGCCTGGCGAGAAGTTTAGCCCATAATTTGGCATCGAGGTTAATGAGGGAGATGGGTCTGTAGCTTCCACACATCTCCGAGTCCTTATTCTCTTTCAAAATCAAGGTGATGTGGGCCTCTTGCGTCTGTCTCGGAAGCTCACCGCCACTCAGGAGCTCATTGAACATCTCTGCGAGTCGTGGCACTAACGTGTCGCGAAAGGCTTTATAGTATGTGAGGGGGAGACCATCGGGGCCCGGGCTCTTTCCCGGGGGGGAGGAATTTATCACCTCTTCAACCTCTGCTTCCGTTACTGGGGCCAGAAGTTGATTGGCAGTTTCCGAGTCTAATTTAGGGAGATTTAGCTTTTTTAAAAATTCCTTTATTTGTTTATTAAGGTCGTTTGTTTCGTTTTGGTCTACCTGGGGGCGTAAGTTGTAGAGTTGGGAATAAAAGTGTTGGAATTCGGCAGCGATGTCTGGGGAGGAAGTAACTCGGTTGCCTGAGTGGGTTTTTATTGAATCAATTTGATTTTTGGTGCGTGCCTTCTTAATCATTGCCGTCATATATTTACTTCCTCTATTGCCCTGGGCAAAGGCTATATGCTTAAGGTATAGGCATCTTTTATTGAATCTTGTTTCTAGACAAAGATTTAGTTCCTTTCTGGTAGCAGAGAGTTTCGAAAGATTTTCTCCGCTAGCAGAGAGTTTGGCAGTGTATTCTAGCTTTGCTATCTGCTTCAAAAGTTCATCAATGTCTTTTTGTTGGTTTTTCTTTTTTCTAGATCCAAGGGCTATCAACACTCCTCTGATAAACGCCTTGTGCGTTTCCCACACCACTGGCGCCGACTGATCGCCGCCTCCATTAATTTCGAAGAATTCCTTCAGTTGGTTGGAAATCGCTTCTTTGTCCTCAGCGGAGTCTAGGAGAGAGGTGTTCAACCTCCATCTCCACTCCCTGGGGGTGCAACAAAGAGGACTTAGGTCCACGTGCAGTGGCGCATGGTCGGACACCGTGGTGGGGGCGATAGAGGAGTCCCTTAACAGGGGAAGAAGGGATGAGGCTATAAAGATATAATCCAGCCTCTGGAAGGAGGCATGGACATGCGAAAAGTAAGTATAGTCTTTAGTAGAAGGTGAGCGTTGACGCCATGCGTCCACCAGACCCATCTCGGAAAGGACTCGCTGCAGGTGTCTCAATTTAGGGTACGAGATTTGGGAGCGGCCCACCGATGAATCCAGTAAGGGGTTTAACGTGAGATTCAGGTCTCCTCCCAATATAATGGGGCCTACTGCGAATTCCTTAAGGAACTCCAACTGCCCCGCCAGCCAGGCCACTTGATTTGAATTTGGGGTATATAGGTTGGCTAGGGTAACCTGGAGGTTATTTAGGCGGCCTCTTAGAAAGATAGCTCTGCCCTCTCCATCATTGTGTTGTGCCTCACACTTAAATATGGTGGACCTGTGGAAAAGGATAGAGACCCCTTTAGAGGCTGATGTCGGGTGGGGGTTGTGGAAGCTCTGGGGAAACTGTCTACCAGGCAGAGAAAGGCACTTACCCTCCCTGTAGTGGGTCTCCTGTAGGAAGGCAATCTTGGTCCCGTATTTTTTCAGGAGCTGTGCTATGTTGTGCCTTTTAAAGGGAGAATTGAGCCCTCTCACATTGAACGAGGAGAGGCGGAAGCGGTCGTCCCCAGCACGCGGCGGGGGAGGCATCTCAGGTCCAAGATGTAAGCTGTTGTGAGAGAAGTCAGAATGTTAAGCACAACAAAAAGCAACACTTAATCAGTGGGGTGATAAGGGGTAACCGGAGGGGCAGGAATTAGGGACACACACTGCGGGAAAGCGGGAGACACAAAGAGGGTACAAACACTGCAAAGAAACGCAAAGTATTAAGGTTGAAAGACCGATTCGTCCTAAGACGGTCAGGGTGGGGGGTGTGCAAGACGGCGTCCTCCACTACAGTGGGTTCTGGGACTCGTAAGCTCACCAGATGGAGGCCGGGGTGCACTAAACCTGCCCTGGACGACTCCTAAGGACCATTTTAACAATAACAGTAACAGCAAGAACAAGTCTAAGCGGTAAAGGGTAAACGGGTTAGGAGGATGGAAGGAAAGAGTACATGAAAAGAAAGGCCTGATACTCGATGTCCGACGGGCGAAGAGTCCGCGGGGGGGTCAGCCAACGGGACGGCAGCCCTTCCGGACGATGGAAAATGGAGGTGGGAGCAGGACCCAACAGTCGCCGCCAACCCCGCGTGAAAACTGGGTACAGTCCAACCGACAGCATCTCAAAAAAGAAAGAAAAACTCTGTTTCCATAAACCCAGCCTGAAGAGAAGGAGGAATTTCTTATCCCGACAACGGGCAGGCTGGTGTTGCTCCTCATTCCCCCGCTGGGGTGGTGTCCCGGCTCTTTTTCTTCTTGCTCCTGGGAGATTTCGCCGGCTGAACCACACCCCAATCTGTGGAAGATGGCAGGTTTGGGAGTTTTGGCAACTCCGGAAGTGGTAGCCAGCACGGGAGGTCCAACGGTTCTATCTCCAGAAACTGCCAGCATGCCGGGAGATCCTCCGGATCACGAATATTCAGTCGGCGGCCCTTGTATGAAATGCCCAATCCGAAGGGGAATAACCAGGCGTATTTAATCCCCTTTTCTCTCAGAGCGTCTAAGAGCGGGTGAAACAGGCGACGCTTTGCCAAAGTAGACGGGGCCAGGTCCTGGAAGATCTGTATCGGAGCTTCGGAGTATTTCAGATCTCTGTAGTTTCTCGACGCCCTCAGAATAGCAAAGGCATCCTGGAAGGAGAGGATTTTACATACGACGTCCCGCGGGGGGTCTGTGTTAGCCGGGAGGGGTCTAAGGGCTCTATGCACCCTTTCAATCACAATGGGGGCTGCCCTCTCAGCACCAAGAAGGAGTGCAAAAATTTCTTTGGTCACCTTGTGCAGGCAGTCCGCCGCCCACGACTCCGAAAGCCCCTTGATGCGAACATTAGAGCGTCTATTCCTATTCTCTAAGTCCTCTTGCATCAAGAGGGCTTTATTGATCTGGTTCTGGTGTTCTTGCAGGATGCGTGCAACTTCTGTGGAATGAGTAACAATGGCGGACGAGGAGGTCTCCAGCTCCTCAACTCGCCTGCCCAGAAGCCTCATGTCCTCTTTTATTTCGCCCAGCTCTGTCATAATGGGGCTCAGGGCATTCATGATCAATTCCCTCATGAAGCCCTTAGACACTGCTTCATTATCTTCGCTGTCCGATACAGCCCCCTCCTCCCCCTCCTTACTATGAGCTGCAGCCGATAGTGGAGCCGGCGCCATCTTGGCTGGAAACAGCGGGGAGCGCGGGCTCTTCTCCTTCAGGTATTTCTGCATATCAGATTGCCCTCTGCTCACCCGCGGAGTCCCTGACAGTTCCGTGGCTCTCTCCTTCCCGGTCCTCCTCATTTCTGCGCTGTTAGTAGCCGCTGAAAGTCCTGTATTGGAGTCTTGCCGCGGGAGCAGTGAGTTCACGCGGCCATTCTCCTCAGCGGTCAGGCTCCGCCCCCGAAATGGACACTTATTGACAATAGACCACTCTCCTTTAAAAATACTATATAAAGAAAGAGGTTTTGTAATAAAGGTAGATAGCTTTAAGACACGGTCATGATGTCTGTGTCCATTGCTTTCTCATGGCGGCCGCCATAACCACCTCTGATTTGGAGCCTCACAGCATATTGGCGGAACATTGAATTTCCCTAACAGAATGCTTTGTAGGTTGGCATTTTGATGTTAAAATTATTTGACATAATTTACTAACAAAAAAGAATACATTTTATATATCTGTAGTTAATATTATCATCTGCCACAAGTCTATGGACAGTATTGATTTATATTGATTGAGCTGGGAAACTAACCGATTGCATAAAGTAACTATGGAAACATAGCTACAGTTAGGTTAGGTTCACATAACCATGTTGGCCTGCTGGCCGTGTGCATATGTCTCGCGAACACAAAGCAATTACGCAATGACATGCATACTTGCCGCATACCGCCAATCCCTATACACTATCTTGGCTTATATCCGTGCATTATATGTGCATTTTTCCTTGATCACACGATTCTCAGAGTAATCTCAACATCATTACATGAGAAAACTCTGCACAGATAGCAGTGAAATACTGCCCGTCTAGAACCATTAACCATGTCTTATTTGAAATCACTCACATTGCACAATTTTCCAATTCTAACGTGGATTCACACTGAAGCTGATTCACAAAAATGTATTCACTTGATTTTATGTTGCACTACAGGGTCATATGTCTAATTCCATATAGGAAAGAAATTGTGAAAGGGACGGTACTTGTTTTTACTTGGCCATTCAGTGTCATCGGAAAAAGGTGTTTCATGAAGGCGATGAGATTAGAAATGTGGATTTCATCTGTGCTTTGCCCATTAAATAAAGACACACAAAGCCTAATTACTGACAAATCTGTTCTCAGGAAAGATTGCATAATATGAAGCATACCTGGAAGGAACAATTTTCACAAGCTATGATATATAGCTGCTTGAAGACAGAAAAGGTTACGGCAGCATTGCTAAAGATCTGGTTGTACATTAGTCCATAGTTAGACAAATCATGTACAAATAAACAAAATTCAGGACTATTTCTACTCTTGCTAAGAGTAGATATCCTGTTAAGATCACTTCAAGAGCATAATGGACACGCCTGAAAGAGGTGAGAAGGGCCCCAAGGGTAGCAGAAAACTTTACAAACTGCAAAAACTTCTGTTCATGTATCCTCTATTAGAAAAACAATGTACAAGAATAGTGGTCATGGAAGGACACCACAAAGGAAGCTGCTGCTGTCCCCAAAAACATTGCAGTCCATCTCAAATTTGCTAGAGACCACCTGGATATTCCACATTTCTTCTTGTAAAATATTCTATGTACATGCAGTGTGCGGCCTATAAGAGCCAAGAATGGTACATGTGGGTTTTCTCTTCCCAAATTTTAACATTACATTTTGTAACTTTGCCCATAAGGTGGAAAACCACTTACCGTAATCACTAAATACTAACCATTCCATGAAATTTTCGATTTTCAATGCAGTTTTTTTATCCTCTCGCAGAAAGAACATCGCCCCACTTTGTTGTTCGGTTTCAGGACCTGTAGCTATTGCAATTGGTAAGGATAACATCACAAACGTTTGCACAGAATCTTTCACACAGCTGCTTGTAGGATGTCTAATTCTCAGCTTGCTCTGATGGTGAATTTCTGAGGACTTCATGTGAAACTTGCATGGACATACTTCACAGTTTCTATGCTTAATGGTGGACGGAGCGAAAATTTTTGCTTACAGATGCCACCTTTTTCCTTAGGGTGCCTTCACGCGAGCGTGTTTTATGTGCGTGCATACGTGCACACAAAGACACACGTCTACTACAACCACTACATTCCCTATTGTGTGTTCACATCTCCGTGTTTTACAGGCATGCACCTGTAAAGATAGGTCATGTGTGCACCATAGGGAATGCACGCATTGAAGGCAATGGTCTGCCGGCACCCCTGAAGTGATTTTCAGGTAAGAGCTTTAAATATAAGCTCTTCCCTGATAATCATCCCTTTTAGTGTATGCGGCAGATGTTTTCTTCATCCCTGTGGGGAATAAGACTTCCTTGCTGCACCTGTCACAGATGTGACAGATGCAGCAAAAGAGTTCTTCATCCCCGCGGGAAATAAAGAATTCCCTAGCGCAGCTGTCACAGATGACAGCTGCAGTAGAGGATCCAGCTGCCGGCTTCCCTTGATTGTTTTTTTAAGAAAGGGCTTTAAAACAAGCCAAACTGGTGTAACCCCCCCAATACAAACTCACCTTTCTTCAGCTGCTGGTGCTGTATCCTGTTTGTGCTGTGCCCGGCTCTACACTGAAGTTCTTTCAGCAGGTGGGGAATAAAAATCCCGGCCTGCTGAAAGAGCTGCTTCTGATTGGCTGAATCCCTGACTGCTTCTTTCACTGCCTGTGATTGGATGAGCGCATATGTGGGACGCGTGACATCAGCAGTGGGCGGAGCTGGAGGTGTCATGCAGTAAACAAGAGGCGTTCCAAACACCTGTAACTGTGCACTGCATACGGCATAGCGCCTGTTCGGCAAGAGGCTGGGTCGGGGAAAGGGAGTGAAATAAAAAAATGTAGGAAAAAAATTCTGCCTGCTTTCAGGGCCAGACCCTCACTGGTCCTTTAGTGCCTAGTGGAAAATTTGGCCCTGGTCATAGAGGCTTTCTTTTTCTCATCTACTTATTTAAAATAAAATGGCATGCTCTGAGTGTACATAATATACTGTATATGAATTGCAATCCCATGTACCATCACAGACAACACAATCCCTCTTTCTTCATTTTACTATGAAACATATCTGTAGGTCTATTATTTTGTACGCTCTGAGAATATATTGTCCAGAGCCCCTGCATGGGATTTAATTTATTAAACCTTTTATCCTGGCTGTTTAATAGTCTGTCCAAGATGATGACGTTTTACCTATCAGCACAGGATTGGACCTTTCATGTGACTGTTTGATTTACGTATCTGTTCAGGATGATGACCATTTCACTCCTCAGCACAGAATTGGGTCCTTTTTCTGACTTAAGTCTCCGTATTATGTAGTCGTTCCAGATATCAACCTCTTTACTATAAAGTGATAACTTTAGATATTACTATGACCATTCATCAGTCTTGAGGCAACAGTTCCCTGTATAATATAAACAGTGACCATATTATCGTTACTCCTACTCAATAGATGAACTGACTACCCCAGGACAGTGGCTCAAAATATTGTCTTCAACATGAGCCCATATCCCTGGATAGCCCATGCACACTGTGCTAGACCAGTTATAAACTGAGCTAATTCCATTGGGATAGAGTGATTATACTACTGATCTCTTTATTTTAGCCCTTAATGGTTTATATTCTAAGAACCTTTCTATAAACTAAGTACTAGCCGATAAATTAGGACATATAATCCCTATTTTGCTAGTTTAACTATCATTAGTAGCTTTCAGATTGTACTCCCGCTCCCCTTTTCCCCATCAACCCGTTTCTATAGCTAAATATAGAGCAGCTATTTCCTCAGGATGGAGTATGTGAGAGATAATAAACAGCCTATTCAGCCGTGATAGATAGAGATACTGAGTAGCCTTTATGGCCGTGATATGATAAGACACGTTGAGTAGCCTTTATGGCTGTGATAGATTTCAACAGAGATATGCAAACTTCCATCAAACTCACTATAAACAATTAACTAGGTGGTCGGGTCCTCAGCTATCAGACACAGCCGAGAACTCAAAGGAGAAGGCAGAAGTGGTTTTCAACTTTACAAGCTACCTAGCGTTCAGTGAACTCTATGAAGGGAATGCAGGAATTGGCAGTGCCATTTACTGCACAGTACCCATCGATAACGTGACCACAGGTCAGAGCTGCGGGGTCTTAGCAGACCCAGACCAGCTCTAACAGGGACTATTGACACACTACGGCAATGTTTTCCCCTGTAACCGGGGCTACAATTAAAGATGAGCGAACACCAAAATGCTCGGGTGTTCGTTATTCGAAACGAACTTCCCGCGATGTTCGAGGGTTCGTTTCGAATAGCGAACCCCATTGAAGTCAATGGGCGACCGGAGCATTTTTGTATTTCGCCGATGCTCGCTAAGGTTTTCATGTGTGAAAATCTGGGCAATTCAAGAAAGTGATGGGAACGACACAGCAACGGATAGGGCAGGCGAGGGGCTACATGTTGGGCTGCATCTCAAGTTCACAGGTCCCACTATTAAGCCACAATACCGGCAAGAGTGGGCCCCCCCCCTCCCAACAACTTTTACTTCTGAAAAGCCCTCATTAGCAATGCATACCTTAGCTAAGCACCACACTACCTCCAACAAAGCACAATCACTGCCTGCATGACACTCCGCTGCCACTTCTCCTGGGTTACATGCTGACCAACCCCCCTGCACGACCCAGTGTCCACAGCGCACACCAAGTTGTCCCTGCGCAGCCTTCAGCTGCCCTCATGCCATGCCACACTCATGTCTATTTATAAGTGCGTCTGCCATGAGGAGGAACCGCAGGCACACACTGCAGAGGGTTGGCACGGCTAGGCAGCGACCCTCTTTAAAAGGGGCGGGGCGATAGCCCACAATGCTGTACAGAAGCAATGAGAAATATAATCCTGTGCCACCGCCATCAGGAGCTGCACACGTGGGCATAGCAATGGGGAACCTATGTGCCACACACTATTCATTCTGTCAAGGTGTCTGCATGCCCCAGTCAGACCGGGCTTTTTAATTCATAGACACAGGCAGGTACAACCCCCTATTGTGAAGTCCCTGTGGACCGACAGCATGGGTGGCTCCCTGGAACCCACCGGCGGTACATAAAAATATCCCATTGCATTGCCCAACACAGCTGAGGTAGTAATGTCGTGCTTAATGCAGGTGGGCTTCGGCCCACACTGCATGCCCCAGTCTGACTGGGGTTCTTTACAAGTGGAAACAGATGCATTTACAACTCCCTGTGGACCCACAGCATGGGTGGGTGCCAGGAAGCCACCGGCGGTACATAAAAATATCCCATTGCATTGCCCAACACAGCTGAGGTAGTAATGTCGTGCTTAATGCAGGTGGGCTTCGGCCCACACTGCATGCCCCAGTCAGACTGGGGTTCTTTACAAGTGGAAACAGATGCATTTACAACTCCCTGTGGACCCACAGCATGGGTGGGTGCCAGAAAGCCACCGGCGGTACATAAAAATATCCCATTGCATTGCCCAACACAGCTGAGGTAGTAATGTCGTGCTTAATGCAGGTGGGCTTCGGCCCACACTGCATGCCCCAGTCTGACTGGGGTTCTTTAGATGTGCTTTCAGATGCATTTATAATTCTCTGTGGACCCACAGCATGGGTGGGTGCCAGGAAGCCACCGGCGGTACATAAAAATATCCCATTGCATTGCCCAACACAGCTGAGGTAGTAATGTCGTGCTTAATGCAGGTGGGCTTCGGCCCACACTGCATGCCCCAGTCAGACTGGGGTTCTTTACAAGTGGACACATGTAGGTTACACTCCGTGTGCACCTACAGCATGGGTGGCTCCCTGGAACCCACCGGCGGTACATAAAAATATCCCATTGCATTGCCCAACACAGCTGAGGTAACGTCAGCTGTAATGCAGGTGGGCTAAAAATTAATTTGATTACACTGTAGGCGAGGGCCCACAAAAATTGCTGTATCAACAGTACTAATGTACATCCAAAAAATTGGCCATGGCCAGCCAAGAGGGCAGGTGAAACCCATTAATCGCTTTGGTTAATGTGGCTTAAGTGGTAACTAGGCCTGGAGGCAGCCCAGTTTAACGAAAAATTGGTTCAAGTTAAAGTTCCAACGCTTTTAAGCGCATTGAAACTTTTAAAAATTGTTCAGAAAAATTATTTGAGTGAGCCTTGTGGCCCTAAGAAAAATTGCCCGTTCAGCGTGATTACGTGAGGTTTCAGGAGGAGGAGCAGGAGGAGGAGGAGGAATATTAGACACAGATTGATGAAGCAGAAATGTCCCCGTTTTGGATGGTGAACGAGAACGTAGCTTCCATTCGCGGGTGCAGCCTACGTATTGCTTACGTATCCTTGCTGTCCGCTGGTGGAGAAGAGAAGTCTGGGGAAATCCAGGCTTTGTTCATCTTGATGAGTGTTAGCCTGTCGGCACTGTCGGTTGACAAGCGGGTACGCTTATCTGTGATGATTACCCCAGCCGCACTAAACACCCTTTCCGACAAGACGCTAGCCGCAGGACAAGCAAGCACCTCCAGGGCATACAGCGCTAGTTCAGGCCACGTGTCCAGCTTCGACACCCAGTAGTTGTAGGTGGCAGAGGCGTCACGGAGGACGGTCGTGCGATCGGCTACATACTCCCTCACCATCCTTTTACAGTGCTCCCGCCGACTCAGCCTTGACTGGGGAGCGGTGACATAGTCTTGGTGGGGAGCCATAAAGCTGTCCAGGCCCTTAAAGACTGTTGCACTGCCTGGGATGTACATGCTGCTCGATCTCCGCACCTCCCCTGCTAACTTGCCCTCGGTACTGCGCCTTCTGCCACTAGCGCTGTCGGATGGGAAGTTTACCATCAGCTTGTCCGCAAGGGTCCTGTGGTATAGCAACACTCTCGAACCCCTTTCCTCTTCGGGAATGAGAGTGGGCAGGTTCTCCTTATAGCGTGGGTCGAGCAGTGTGTACACCCAGTAATCCGTTGTGGCCAGAATGCGTGCAACGCGAGGGTCACGAGAAAGGCATCCTAACATGAAGTCAGCCATGTGTGCCAGGGTACCTGTACGCAACACATGGCTGTCTTCACTAGGAAGATCACTTTCAGGATCCTCCTCCTCCTCCTCCTCCTCCTCAGGCCATACACGCTGAAAGGATGACAGGCAATCAGCCGGTGTACCGTCAGCAGCGGGCCAAGCTGTCTCTTCCCCCTCCTCCTCATCCTCCTCATGCTCCTCCTCCTCCTCCTGTACGCGCTGAGAAATAGACAGGAGGGTGCCCTGACTATCCAGCGGCATACTGTCTTCCCCCGCCGCCGTTTCCGAGCGCAAAGCAGCTGCCTTTATGCTTTGCAGGGAATTTCTCAAGATGCATAGCAGAGGAATGGTGACGCTAATGATTGCAGCATCGCCGCTCACCACCTGGGTAGACTCCTCAAAATTACCAAGGACATGGCAGATGTCTGCCAACCAGGCCCACTCTTCTGAAAAGAATTTAGGAGGCTGACTCCCACTTCGCCGCCCATGTTGGAGTTGGTATTCGACTATAGCTCTACGCTGTTCATAGAGCCTGGCCAACATGTGGAGCGTAGAGTTCCACCGTGTGGGCACGTCGCACAGCAGTTGGTGCACTGGCAGCTTAAAGCGATGTTGCAGGGTGCGCAGGGTGGCAGCGTCCGTGTGGGACTTGCGGAAATGTGCGCAGAGCCGGCGCGCCTTTACGAGCAGGTCTGACAAGCGTGGGTAGCTTTTCAGAAAGCGCTGAACCACCAAATTAAAGACGTGGGCCAGGCATGGCACGTGCGTGAGGCTGCCGAGTTGCAGAGCCGCCACCAGGTTACGGCCGTTGTCACACACGACCATGCCCGGTTGGAGGCTCAGCGGCGCAAGCCAGCGGTCGGTCTGCTGTGTCAGACCCTGCAGCAGTTCGTGGGCCGTGTGCCTCTTATCTCCTAAGCTGAGTAGTTTCAGCACGGCCTGCTGACGCTTGCCCACCGCTGTGCTGCCACACCGCGCGACACCGACTGCTGGCGACATGCTGCTGCTAACACATCTTGATTGCGAGACAGAGGTTGCGGAGGAGGAGGAGGAGGGTGGTTTAGTGGAGGAAGCATACACCTCCGCAGATACCACCACCGAGCTGTGGCCCGCAATTCTGGGGGTGGGTAGGACGTGAGCAGTCCCAGGCTCTGACTCTGTCCCAGCCTCCACTAAATTCACCCAATGTGCCGTCAGGGAGATGTAGTGGCCCTGCCCGCCTGTGCTTGTCCACGTGTCCGTAGTTAAGTGGACCTTGCCACTAACCGCATTGGTGAGGGCGCGTACAATGTTGCGGGAGACGTGGTCGTGCAGGGCTGGGACAGCACATCAGGAAAAGTAGTGGCGACTGGGAACTGAGTAGCGCGGGGCCGCCGCCTCCATGATACTTTTGAAGGACTCCGTTTCCACAACCCTATACGGCAGCATCTCAAGGCTGATGAATTTTGCTATGCGGACGGTTAACGTTTGAGCGTGCGGGTGCGTGGCGGCGTACTTGCGCTTGCGCTCCAACAGTTGCGCAAGCGACGGCTGGACGGTGCGCTGAACTACACTGGTGGATGGGGCCGAGGACAGCGGAGGTGAGGGTGTGGGTGCAGGCCATGAGGCGGTAGTGCCCGTGTCCTGAGAGGGGGGTTGGATCTCAGTGGCAGGTTGGGGCACAGGGGGAGAGGCAGGGGTGCAAACCGGAGGCGGTGAACGGCCTTTGTCCCACCTTGTGGGGTGCTTGGCCATCATATGTCTGCGCATGCTGGTGGTGGTGAGGCTGTTGGTGTTGGCACCCCGGCTGAGCTTTGCGCGACAAAGGTTGCACACCACTGTTCGTCGGTCGTCAGGTGTCTCTGTGAAAAACTGCCACACCTTAGAGCACCTCGGCCTCTGCAGGGTGGCATGGCCTGAGGGGGCGCTTTGGGAAACAGTTGGTGGATTATTCGGTCTGGCCCTGCCTCTACCCCTGGCCACCGCACTGCCTCTTGCAACCTGCCCTGCTGCTGCCCGTGCCTCCCCCTCTGAAGACCTGTCCTGTGTAGGCGTTGCACACCAGGTGGGGTCAGTCACCTCATCGTCCTGCTGCTCTTCCTCTGAATCCTCTGTGCGCTGCTCCCTCGGACTTACTGCCCTTACTACTACCTCACTGCAAGACAACTGTGTCTCATCGTCATCGTCCTCCTCACCCACAGAAAGTTCTTGAGACAGTTGGCGGAAGTCCCCAGCGTCTTCCCCCGGACCCCGGGAACTTTCGAATGGTTGGGCATCAGTGACGATAAACTCCTCTGGTGGGAGAGGAACCACTGCTGCCCAATCTGAGCAGGGGCCCGAGAACAGTACCTGGGAGTGTTCCCGCTCCTGAGCATGTGTCATTGTAGTGGAGTGAGGAGGCTGGGAGGAAGGAGGAGCAGCAGACAGAGGATTCGGATTTGCAGCAGTGGACGGCGCAGAACTGTGGCTGGATGATAGGTTGCTCGAAGCACTTTCTGCCATCCACGACAGGACCTGCTCACACTGCTCATTTTCTAATAACCGTCTCCCGCGTGGACCCATGAATTGTGCGATGACTGTCGGGACGCCAGAAACGTGCCTGTCTACTAATCGCGCAGCAGACGGCTGCGATACACCTAGAACAGGAGTTCGGCCTGTGCCCACACCCTGACTTGGCCCTCCGCGTCCTCGGCCGCGTCCACGTCCTCTAGGCCTACCCCTACCCCTCAGCATGCTGTATTACCAGTGATTTGATTTCACAGGCAGGAAATAAATTGGCGCAAGACTGCAGGCCAAATATAATTTTTTCCCTTTTTTGAAAACGAAACGCCCCACTGCCTCTAGTGAATGAATAATCTAAGTTTAATAACTGTGCTGTGGCCCTGCTAATGTGTCACAGAACTTGAGGGTAGCAGAGTTATTAACTCTGGCAGAGCAGGTATTTTTTTCCCAATTAAGGAAAGCAAATGGCGAAGCCAGCAGTAAACCGTAGCTGGGTGCGTCTGATTTTTTAACGTTGTACACGCAGCTCACACGTGTCCACAGCCCTTAGGACGGACAGAGGCAGGACAAATAGATTTCTTTTCCCTTTTTTTACACCAAAAGGACCCACTGCGTATATTCAATGAACATGAGAAGTTTAATAACTGTGCTGTGGCCCTGCTAATGTGTCCCAGAACTTGAGGGTAGCAGAGTTATTAACTCTGGCAGAGCAGGTATTTTTTTCCCAATTAAGGAAAGCAAATGGCGAAGCCAGCAGTACACCGTAGCTGGGTGCGTCTGATTTTTTAACGTTGTACACGCAGCTCACACGTGTCCACAGCCCTTAGGACGGACAGAGGCAGGACAAATAGATTTCTTTTCCCTTTTTTTACACCAAAAGGACCCACTGCGTATATTCAATGAATAATAACTGTGTTGTGGCCCTGCCTACACAATTCTTTCCCTATAGTATCAATGGAGGGTGCAATGCTCTGCAGAGGCGATTTTGAGAAAAAAAAAAAAATGCAGCACTGCTAACAGCAGCCAGCACAGTACTGCACACGGTTAAATATGGCCCTAGAAAGGACCGTTGAGGTTCTTGAAGGCTACACTCACTCCTAACACTCTCCCTGCCTATCCAACACTTCTGTCCCTAATGCCAGGTGCAACGCTCTGCAGAGGCGATTTTGAGAAGAAAAAAAAAGTCACTGCTAACAGCAGCCAACACACAGGTATTACTGGCCCTAATAAGGACCTTTGGGGTTCTTGAAGCCTACACTAACTGCTATTTCTCTCCCTACAGCAGCTCCGGTACCAGCAGCACTGTCCCTCATCTAACTCACAAGGCATCTGAGGCGAGCCGCGGGAGGGGCCGACTTTTATATTCGGGTGACATCTGATCTTCCCAGCCACTCACAGCAGGGAAGGGCTTAAACGTCACAGGGGAAAGTTGTAATGCCTTCCCTGTCTTTCAATTGGCCAGAAAAGCGCGCTAACGTCTCAGGGAAGGAAGTGAAAGTAACCCGAATACCGCATGGTGTTCGTTACGAATAACGGGCATCCCGAACACCCTAATATTCGCACGAATATCAAGCTCGGACGAATACGTTCGCTCATCTCTAGCTACAATGAATGCCCGAGTTACAATGGAAACACATGAAATAAAAAAAAGTCAGGGGGACAGAGATGTTAAAAAAAAAGATCTAAAAACAAGTAACAAATTACAAAGTAAAAAAAATACATGAAAAAAAGAAAATGACTCACAGACGACGTCAACATAAATAGTCACTATATCTGCTGTGTACTCTGAGATTATACAAATTATATATCAAAACATCCAAAACAAAATAGCAAACCCATTCCTGTACTTTATTTTATACATTTACATTTTTTATTTTACATTTTGTGCACATTACTCCTAATAAAATAAAAAAAATGGAAACAACTTTCAGAGAAAAAAAGCATGAAAATTAGCACTCTATGTGGCAAAAAAATGCAACAAAAATAATTTCGACAGACCAGGGGAAAAAATGGCCAAAAAACCAACCACATGCATAAAATTGCTAAAAAGTGTCTAGTCCTTTAGGACCAAAACACTCTGGTCTATAAGGAATTCAGGCTACAAATGTTCCACACTTTGGGTTGATTGCTCATACGTTTGTGATATGATTTTGAAATGTCTTACTATTGGAATTGGATTGAAAGGTATATTTACAATTTTCAAACTTTTTGTAATTTGTCATAATTCTTCATTATAGATGAGCGAGCATACTCGTCCGAGCTTGATGCTCGTTCGAGTATTAGGGTGCTCGAGATGCTCGTTACTCGAGACGAGCACCACGCGGTACTCGTCTCGATTAAACGAGCACTGACCATTGAATTCAATGGAGCCGGCAATACAGCCGGCTCCATTGAAAGCAATGGGCTGCCGGCGAGCGCGGGATGAATTTTCGGGAAGGGCTTAAAAATATAAGCCCTTTCCTGCAATTCATCCAGAAATGTGTAAAAACAAAAAAAAATTATACTCACCTGGTCCCGGCAGACGGAGTTCAGCCGCGGCCGGCAGTTCTCCTGAGCTGCTGTGAGTAGTATTCAGCAGGTGGGGATTTAAAATCCCCGCCTGCTGAATTAGCTGCCTCTGATTGGTCACAGCCTCACCAATCAGAGGCAGCTCTCACTCACCCATTCATGAATTCATGAATGGGTGACTGAGTGCTGACTCTGACTGGCTCAGCGCAAGGACCAATCAGGGGCAGCTCTCAGCTGTCATTCAGCTGAGAGCTGCTCCTAATTGGTCCCTGCGCTGAGCCAATCAGAGGCAGCACTCACTCCCCACCTGCTGAATACTACAGAAAGCAGTTCAGGAGAACTGCCGGCCAGATGCGGCTGAACTCCGGCTGCAGCGGAAAGGCGAGTATACAATTTTTTTTTTACACATTTTAGGATGATTTTCAGGTAAGGGCTTATATTTTTAAGCCCTTCCCGAATTTTCATCCCGCGCTCGCCGGCAGCCCATTGCCTTCAATGGAGCCGGCTGTATTGCCGGCTCCATTGAATTCAATGGGCTAACATCGTTCTTCTCTGCCACAGCTGTTACAGCTGTGGCAGAGGAGAACGATCTTTATGCTGACAGTGCGGGGGGGCGGGGTCTCGCTCTTGCCACTATTGTGGCTTAATAGTGAGACTTCAGAGCCCGAAATGCAGCCCTGCATGTTGCTCCTCTCCTACCCTATCCATTTCTGTGTTTTTTACATGACTTTGGTGATTTGCTAAGATTTTCACAAATGAAAACCTTAGCGGAGCACCAGTCATATACAAAAATGCTCGACTCGCCCATTGACTTCAATGGGGTTCGTTACTCGAAACGAACTCTCGAGCATCACTGAAAATTCGACTCGAGTAACGAGCACTCGAGCATTTTGGTGCTCGCTCATCTCTATTCTTCATGCATTCTCAAATTCTAATCTAAAGTTTTTGTGGTGTTCTGTAGGGAGACCATGGTATTACTCAAGGGATCCGTATACGACAGAAGCCATGAAGACATAGTTTGAGTATTTCTTATTAAATGCCAAATGAGTTTGAAACTAGAGATGAGCGAACGTACTCGTCCGAGCTTGATGCTCGTTCGAGTATTAGCGTGTTCGAGATGCTCGTTACTCGAGGCGAGCACCACGCGATGTTCGAGTTACTTTCACTTTCATCTCTGAGACATTAGCGCGCTTTTCTGGCCAATAGAAAGACAGGGAAGGCATTACAATTTCCCCCTGTGACGTTCCAGCCCTATACCACCCCCTGAAGTGAATGGCTGGGGAGATCAGGTGTCACCCGAGTATTTAAATCTGCCCCTCCCGCGGCTCGCCACAGATGCATTCTGACTTAGATCAGGGAAAGTGCTACTGATGCTGGAGCTGCTATAAGGAGAGTGTTAGGAGTTATTTTAGGCTTCAAGAACCCCAACGGTCCTTTATAGGGCCACATCTGACCGTGTGCAGTACTGTTGAGGCTGCTTTTAGCAGTGTTGCACTTTTTTTTTCCGGGCGTGGAGAGCATTGCGTCCTCAGTCTGCAGTCATTGTACATAGTATAGGGCCAGAACTGGTGAGGCAGGGACAGTGGGAAAGGTGAAAGAGATATACTGTCTATATAGGCAGTGGGCTTTTTCAAAGAAATTTGGGAAAAAAAACTATATTTGGGCTACCTGTGACCGTCCTCAGTGTACTGCATGTCTGCTGGGGGTAGTAGTCCTAATTAATACGCAGCTAAGCGTTACAGCAGGCTTGCGCAAAAGTGTTTCCTGGCTCTGCGTTGCCTGTTACATCACCGCCGTCATCCTGTCCACATTGAAACAGTATACATATATACGCTGCCTACAGTATCTGTCTACTGTCTCAGCTCTACCTTTCAAAAAATAGAAGCAAAATACTTAAGGCCTAATAGTGGCCTTTGGACACTTGACTGCTTCTGCGCTGTGAATTCCACTAGCTCAGTTATACGCACCTAAGTCTCACTGCAGGCGTGCGCAAAAGTGTTTCCTGGCTCTGCGGTGCCCGTTACATCACCGCCGTCATCCTGTCCACATTGAAACAGTATACATATATACGCTGCCTACAGTATCTGTCTGCTGTCTCAGCTCTGCCTTTCAAAAAATAGAAGCAAAATACTTAAGGCCTACTAGTGGCGTTTGGCCACTTGACTGCTTCTGCGCTGTGAATTCCACTAGCTCAGTCATACGCACCTACGTCTCACTACAGGCGTGCGCAAAAGTATTTCCTGGCTCTGCGGTGCCCGTTACATCACCGCCGTCACCCTGTCCACATTGAAACAGTATACATATATACGCTGCCTACAGTATCTGTCTACTGTCTCAGCTCTACCTTTCAAAAAATAGAAGCAAAATACTTAAGGCCTAATAGTGGCCTTTGGACACTTGACTGCTTCTGCGCTGTGAATTCCACTAGCTCAGTCATACGCATGTATGTCTCACTACAGGCGTGCGCAAAATTCTTTCCTGGCTCTGCTGTGCGTTCCGTAAGCGAAGTCAGCCTCCAACCACAGGCCAATAAGCGGCACATTTCATTACAGCGTTCTGTTTCTGCTCTACTCGTAATACACCATGCTGAGGGGTAGGGGTAGGCCTAGAGGACGTGGATGTGGGCGAGGGCGCGGAGGCCCAAGTCAGGATGTGGGCACAGGCCGAGCGCCTGATCCAGGTGTTTCGCAGCCGACTGCTGCGGGATTAGGAGAGAGGCATGTTTCTGGCGTCCCCAGATTCATCTCACAATTAATGGGTCCACGCGGTAGACCTTTATTAGAAAATGAGCAGTGTGAGCAGGTCCTGTCGTGGATGGCAGAAAGTGCATCCAGCAATCTATCGTCCACGCAGAGTTCTACGCCGTCCACTGCTGCAACTCTGAATCCTTTGGCTGCTGCTCCTCCTTCCTCCCAGCCTCCTCACTCCATTACAATGACACATTCTGAGGAGCAGGCAGACTCCCAGGAACTGTTCTCAGGCACCTGCCCAGAATGGGCAGCAATGGTTCCTCTCCCACAGGAGGAGTTTGTCGTGACCGATGCCCAACCTTTGGAAAGTTCCCGGGGTCCGGGGGATGAGGCTGGGGACTTCTGGCAACTGTCTCAAGAGCTTTCAGTGGGTGAGGAGGACGATGACGATGAGACACAGTTGTCTATCACTCAGGTAGTAGTAATTGCAGTAAGTCCGAGGGAGGAGCGCACAGAGGATTCGGAGGAAGAGCAGCAGGACGATGAGGTGACTGACCCCAACTGGTTTGCTAAGCCTACTGAGGACAGGTCTTCAGAGGGGGAGGCAAGTGCAGCAGCAGGGCAGGTTGGAAGAGGCAGTGCGGTGGCCAGGGGTAGAGGCAGGGCCAGACCGAATAATCCGCCAACTGTTTCCCAAAGCGCCCCCTCGCGCCATGCCACCCTGCAGAGGCCGAGGTGCTCAAAGGTCTGGCAGTTTTTCACTGAGAGTGCAGACGACCGACGAACAGTGGTGTGTAACCTTTGTCGCGCCAAGATCAGCCGGGGAGCCACCACCACCAGCCTCACCACCACCAGCATGCGCAGGCATATGATGGCCAAGCACCCCACAAGGTGGGACGAAGACCGTTCACCGCCTCCGGTTTGCACCACTGCCTCTCCCCCTGTGCCCCAACCTGCCACTGAGATCCAACCCCCCTCTCAGGACATAGGCATTACCGTCTCCTGGCCTGCACCCACACCCTCACCTCCGCTGTCCTCGGCCCCATCCACCAATGACTCTCAGCGCACCGTCCAGCCGTCGCTAGCGCAAGTGTTTGAGTGCAAGCGCAAGTACGCCGCCACGCACCCGCACGCTCAAGCGTTAAACGTGCACATAAGTATGATGGCGGCGGCGGCCCCGCGCTACTCGGTTCCCAGTCGCCACTACTTTTCCCGATGTGCCGTCCCAGCCCTGCACGACCACGTCTCCCGCAACATTGTACGCGCCCTCACCAACGCGGTTACTGTCAAGGTCCACTTAACAACGGACACGTGGACAAGCACAGGCGGGCAGGGCCACTATATCTCCCTGACGGCACATTGGGTGAATTTAGTGGAGGCTGGGACAGAGTCAGAGCCTGGGACCGCTCACGTCCTACCCACCCCCAGAATTGCGGGCCCCAGTTCAGTGCTGGTATCTGCGGCGGTGTATGCTTCCTCCACTAAACCACCCTCCTCCTCCTCCTCCAACGCAACCTCTGTCTCGCAATCAAGATGTGTCAGCAGCAGCACGTCGCCAGCAGTCGGTGTCGCGCGGCACGGCAGCACAGCGGTGGGCAAGCGTCAGCAGGCCGTGCTGAAACTACTCAGCTTAGGAGAGAAGAGGCACATGGCCCACGAACTGCTGCAGGGTCTGACAGAGCAGACCGACCGCTGGCTTGCGCCGCTGAGCCTCCAACCGGGCATGGTCGTGTGTGACAATGGCCGTAACCTGGTGGCGGCTCTGCAGCTTGGCAGCCTCACGCACGTGCCATGCCTGGCCCACATCTTTAATTTGGTGGTTCAGCGCTTTCTGAAAAGCTACCCACGCTTGTCAGACCTGCTCGGAAAGGTGCGCCGGCTCTGCGCACATTTCTGCAAGTCCCACACGGACGCTGCCACCCTGCGCACCCTGCAACATCGGTTTCATCTGCCAGTGCACCAACTGCTGAGCGACGTGCCCACACGGTGGAACTCTACGCTCCACATGTTGGCCAGGCTCTATGAGCAGTGTAGAGCTACAGTGGAATACCAACTCCAACATGGGCGGCGCCGTGGGAGTCAGCCTCCTCAATTCTTTACAGAAGAGTGGGCCTGGTTGGCAGACATCTGCCAGGTCCTTGGAAACTTTGAGGAGTCTACCCAGATGGTGATCGGCGATGCTACAATCATTAGCGTCACCATTCCTCTGCTATGCCTCTTGAGAAGTTCCCTGCAAAGCATAAAGGCAGACGCTTTGCGCTCGGAAACAGAGGCGGGGGAAGACAGTATGTCGCTGGATAGTCAGAGCACCCTCCTGTCTATATCTCAGCGCGTTGAGGAGGAGGAGGAGGAGGAGCATGAGGAGGATGAGGAGGAGGGGGAAGAGACAGCTTGGCCCACTGCTGAGGGTACCCATGCTGCTTGCCTGTCATCCTTTCAGCGTGTATGGCCTGAGGAGGAGGAGGAGGAGGATCCTGAAAGTGATCTTCCTAGTGAGGACAGCCATGTGTTGCGTACAGGTACCCTGGCACACATGGCTGACTTCATGTTAGGATGCCTTTCTCGTGACCCTCGCGTTACACGCATTCTGGCCACTACGGATTACTGGGTGTACACACTGCTCGACCCACGGTATAAGGAGAACCTTTCCACTCTCATACCCGAAGAGGAAAGGGGTTCGAGAGTGATGCTATACCACAGGACCCTGGCGGACAAGCTGATGGTAAAATTCCCATCCGACAGCGCTAGTAGCAGAAGGCGCAGTTCCGAGGGCGAGGTAGCAGGGGAGGCGCAGAGATCAGGCAGCATGTACAGCACAGGCATTGGAACACTCTCTAAGGCCTTTGACAGCTTTCTGGCTCCCCAGCAAGACTGTGTCACCGCTCCCCAGTCAAGGCTGAGTCGGCGGGAGCACTGTAAAAGGATGGTGAGGGAGTATGTAGCCGATCGCACGACCGTCCTCCGTGACGCCTCTGCCCCTTACAACTACTGGGTGTCGAAGCTGGACACGTGGCCTGAACTCGCGCTGTATGCCCTGGAGGTGCTTGCTTGTCCTGCAGCTAGCGTCTTGTCAGAGAGGGTGTTTAGTGCGGCTGGGGTAATCATCACAGATAAGCGTACCCGCCTGTCAACCGACAGTGTCGACAGGCTTACACTCATCAAGATGAACAAAGCCTGGATTTCCCCAGACTTCTCTTCTCCACCAGCGAACATCAGCGATACCTAAACAATACATAGGCTGCACCCGCGGATGGAAGCATTGTTCTCTATCACCATCAAATCGTGGACCTTTTAGCTTCATCAATCTGTGTATAATATTCATCCTCCTCCTCCTGCTCCTCCTCCTGAAACCTCACGTAATCACGCCGAACGGGCAATTTTTCTTAGGCTCACAAGGCTCAGTCATATAATTTTTGTAAACAATTTTTATACGTTTCAATGCTCATTAAAGCGTTGAAACTTGCACCTTAACCAATTTTTATTTTAACTGGGCTGCCTCCAGGCCTAGTTACAAATTAAGCCACATTAACCAAAGCGATTAATGGGTTTCACCTGCCCTCTTGGTTGGGCATGGGCAATTTTTCTGACGTACATTAGTACTGTTGGTACACCAATTTTTTGGGGCCCTCGCCTACAGTGTAATCCAATTAATTTTTTGCCCACCTGCATTAAAGCTGACATTACATCAGCTGTGCTGGGCACTGCAATGGGATATATTTATGTACCGCCGGTGGCTTCCTGGCACCCACCCATGCTGTGGGTGCACACGGAATTCCCATTGCGGAGTTGTACCTGCCTGTGACTATTTATAAAAACCGCGGTCTGACTGGGGCATGCAGACACCTTGAGAGAATGAATAGTGTGTGGCACATAGGTTCCCCATTGCTATGCCCACGTGTGCAGCTCCTGATGGAGGTGGCACAGGATTGGATTTCTCATTGCTTCTGTACAGCATTGTGGGCTATCGCCCCGCCCCTTTTAAAGAGGGTCGCTGCCTAGCCGTGCCAACCCTCTGCAGTGTGTGCCTGCGGTTCCTCCTCATGGCAGACGCACTTATAAATAGACATGAGGGTGGTGTGGCATGAGGGCAGCTGAAGGCTGCGCCGGGACACTTTGGTGTGCGCTGTGGACACTGGGTCGTGCGGGGGGGGGGGGGGGGGGGTTGGGCAGCATGTAACCCAGGAGAAGTGGCAGCGGAGTGTCATGCAGGCAGTGATTGTGCTTTGTTGGAGGTAGTGTGGTGCTTTTCAGAAGTAAAAATTGTTGGGAGGGGGGGGCACTCTTGCCGCTATTGTGGCTTTATAGTGCGACCTGGGAACTTGAGATGCAGCCCAACATGTAGCCCCTCGCCTGCCCTATCCGTTGCTGTGTCGTTCCCATCACTTTCTTGAATTGCCCAGATTTTCACAAATGGAAACCCTAGCGAGCATCGGCGGTATACAAAAATGCTCGAGTCGCCCATTGACTTCAATGGGGTTCGTTACTCGAAACGAACCCTCGAACATCGCAAAATTTTCGTCCCGAGTAACGAGCACCCCAGCATTTTGGTGCTCGCTCATCTCTATTCAGTACACAACAGGGTGGATGAAGGTAGCAACACTTCCAAGCTCAGAACAGTAGTGGTCCACCACTGAGAAGTTAAAGGATGATGTAGCTTCTTAAAAAAAAAATCATAAGAATTGATAAGGCACAATCTAGTAAAGCTAACCTAACACTATGAAAGCTGTAATTTAATAATGGCTGTGCACCACAAACAAGGCACAAAAAATGGCATATAGACTTTTATGAGCCATACCTGTGGAAAGATTTCCAACTTTTTGCCCTTTTCCCACTGACTTTACAGATTTTTTTAAATAGTACTGGGCAACTTGATGCCTGACAAATTTTCTACACATTACGCAAGAAACTGGCATAAATATAGCATATATAAAAAAAAGAGAATAGCAGATGTAGATCAAACTATCTAGAACAGGCAAAGCCAAGGAAGCACCAGTGTCGCAGCTTGTCGGTCGCGACAACGTCGTGGCATAGTGGCTTTTACACAGGCTAAGACCGGTTGCCTGGTTAAGCAGGTCAAGGGTTAATGCATCATGTGCAGTATCGGATATTGCTGTCTGCCTTGCTGCATGACTGCATGTTGGATTAGCCATGCCTGAGAGTAGGGTGGAGATTTAGTACGCTATTTACTCTGCCATGGTTTCAGGTGCAGAGTAACTATTTATTCTCTGCCCTCCTGGTGATCAGTGCTGCTTATTTTTGGACACAGTGGAGTACATGGAGTTGGAGCTTTACTGTGCCCGGTGTTCTGCAACTGCAGATAAGTAGCTGTTGGGTCTTTTCCAGTTGGTTTTGATGTTTGTCTATTCAGTTTACGTTGCGTGTCGGTGTGTTTCTCCAGGAGTTCTTCATTCAGGCCCCAGAAAGAAGACCGCTGGACCGTCTTTTTCGAAACGATGTGCTCGCTTTAGATAGGGACCTGTCATCCTCCCAGCAAGGTTAGGGCCAGGCTTCCTTCCTCCCCTGGAGCTGGTGCCACCGTCCCACATTATGGTGTTTACATTTTATCTACCATTTGTACATTCCCTGTCAATGTGCGGTGTGGTGTACTCTGGTGTTGCATGGTCCGTACTATTGAGATTATCACCACCACGCGTCCGTGCTGTGGTTATCATTACACCCCCCCCCCCCCCCCCCCCCCCCCCCCTCCCTGTCCGCTCTGCACAGACATGACAACCACATTCATGTAGCGGTGTATGCCTCTTAGGAAACTTGTTGCGTCTTACTCCTTTAGGCATTGCACTAAGGGCTCATTCTCATCTGCATTAGGGCTCAATCATTAGAGCTTTCCATCTCTCTGCTTATTTTTTTTTAGCAGAGAATCAGAATTAAAATGAAATTAAACATTTAGTTTTTTACCCATTGATTTCAATGGGTTATAAAAAAAAATGGAAAGTAAATGCAAAGTTTTAGTTTGCTTCTATTCTCCTAGGTTTCCATTTTTTTTAACACAGTCTGCAGCTACAAAAACAGAGACAAAAGCAGGAACGGATGCATAACATAGGTGTGAATGAGCCCTATGACCAGTATATGAAACAGCTGACTTAGTAAATTTGCTCATTAATATTTGATCTGCTCCATCATTCAGAACTCTTACCATCATGCATCCCCATACTCCAGTTCACCACATGGATATACTTTCTGTTAGAT
Source organism: Eleutherodactylus coqui (assembly GCF_035609145.1). NCBI lineage: Eukaryota > Metazoa > Chordata > Amphibia > Anura > Eleutherodactylidae > Eleutherodactylus > Eleutherodactylus coqui. Next base: position 250,497,798 of record NC_089839.1, on the reverse strand, counting down.
GCACGGACAGGTGCAAGTACATTGTAAACAGCAATAGAAACAAAACTCCGGCACTTCTTACCATCACACTTCACAATTTTTTTCAGTCATTGGTGGTAAACACTACAATTGTTGGATTATTTTACTATCATCCAAAAACACAATAATAATGTTGGCCAATGCAGGAAACATTATTTATCACAACAGAAATTATTTTCTGTGTAGAGAATAATCCACATTGTGTGAATATATCTTCTTGTAGGCCTTTCCTGACTGTAAAATAAATTGGTGGCCTCATTGTATCAGGGACAATTCTTTGGTTAGTCTATGGCCAGTGTAGAGGGCTAAGACAATTGTGACCAAAGTTTATAAAATGTAAGGTAAAAGTCATTGAATTTTGTAACTTTTCCACCCAAAAACCTCTTAGAGTGTTTATACCGCTCAGATATTGATCCGATTTATCTGAAACATCTGTATGTAAACCATGACAAGACATGTTAAATTATTAACCCTATATTGGTAAAAAGTCCAATTGAACAGAACATTTCTAATATCTTTTTAAAGAAGTAGTCAGTCTTTTGTGCACCATTTAAAGGGATTCTGTCACCATGTTTATGCCTCCTGAACTCAGGACAGCTATGCACAGTGCCCCTGTGCATGATTTACTTAGAAATGTTGTGGCTAGAGATGAGCGAGCACCAAAATGCTCGGGTGCTCGTTACTCGGGACGAATTTATCGCGATGCTCGAGGGTTCGTTTCGAGTAACGAACCCCATTGAAGTCAATGGGCGACTCGAGCATTTTTGTGTATCGCCGATGCTCGCTAAGGTTTCCATTTGTGAAAATCTGGGCAATTCAAGAAAGTGATGGGAACGACACAGCAACGGATAGGGCAGGCGAGGGCTACATGTTGGGCTGCATCTCAAGTTCCCAGGTCCCACTATTAAGCCACAATAGCGGCAAGAGTGGGCCCCCCCCAACAACTTTTACTTCTGAAAAGCCCTCATTAACAATGCATACCTTAGCTAAGCACCACACTACCTCCAACAAAGCACAATCACTGCCTGCATGACACTCCGCTGCCACTTCTCCTGGGTTACATGCTGCCCAACCCCTCCCCCCCCCCCCCCCCGCATGACCCAGTGTCCACAGCGCACACACTGCAGAGGGTTGGCACGGCTAGGCAGCGACCCTCTTTAAAAGGGGCGGGGCGATAGCCCACAATGCTGTACAGAAGCAATGAGAAATATAATCTTGTGCCACCGCCATCAGGAGCTGCACACGTGGTCATAGCAATGGGGAACCTATGTGCCACACACTATTCATTCTGTCAAGGTGTCTGCATGCCCCAGTCAGACCGTGGTTTTTTATAAATAGTCACAGGCAGGTACAACTCCGCAATGGGAATTCCGTGTGCACCCACAGCATGGGTGGGTGCCAGGAAGCCACCGGCGGTACATAAATATATCCCATTGCATTGCCCATCACAGCTGATGTAACGTCAGCTTTTATGCAGGTGGGCAGAAAATTAGTAGGATTACACTGTAGGCGAGGGCCCCAAAAAATTGGTGTACCAACAGTACTAATGTACGTCCGAAAAATTACCCATGCCCAACCAAGAGGGCAGGTGAAACCCATTAATCGCTTTTGTTAATTTGGCTTAATTGGTAACTAGGCCTGGAGGCAGCCCAGTTAAAATAAAAATTGGTTCAGGTGAAAGTTTCAACGCTTTAATGAGCATTGAAACGTATAAAAATTGTTTACAAAAATTATATGACTGAGCCTTGTGGGCCTAAGAAAAATTGCACGTTCGGCGTGATTACGTCAGGTTTCAGGAGGAGGAGCAGCAGGAGGAGGATGAATATTATACACAGATTGATGAAGCTAAAAGGTCCACGTTTTTGATGGTGATAGAGAACAATGCATCCATCCGCGGGTGCAGCCTACGTATTGTTTAGGTATCGCTGCTGTCCGCTGGTGGAGAAGAGAAGTCTGGGGAAATCCAGGCTTAGTTCATCTTGATGAGTGTAAGCCTGTCGGCACTGTCGGTTGACAGGCGGGTACGCTTATCTGTGATGATTCCCCCAGCCACACTAAACACCCTCTCTGACAAGACGCTAGCCGCAGGACAAGCAAGCACCTGCAGGGCATACAGCGCGAGTTCAGGCCACGTGTCAAGCTTCGACACCCAGTAGTTGTAGGGGGCAGAGGCGTCACGGAGGACGGTCGTGCGATTGGCTACGTACTCCCTCACCATCCTTTTACAGTGCCCCCGCCGACTTAGCCTTGACTGGGGAGCCGTGACACAGTCTTGCTGGGGAGCCATAAAGCTGTCAAAGGCCTTATAGAGTGTTCCAATGCCTGTGCTGTACATGCTGCCTGATCTCTGCGCCTCCCCTGCTACCTGGCCCTCGGAACTGCGCCTTCGGCCACTAGCGCTGTCGGATGGGAATTTTACCATCAGTTTGTCCACCAGGGTCCTGTGGTATAGCATCACTCTCGAACCCCTTTCCTCTTCGGGCATGAGAGTGGAAAGGTCCTCCTTATACCGTGGGTCGAGCAGTGTGTACACCCAGTAATCCGTAGTGGCCAGAATGCGTGTAACGCGAGGGTCACGAGAAAGGCATCCTAGCATGAAGTCAGCCATGTGTGCCAGGGTACCTGTACGCAACACATGGCTGTCCTCACTAGGAAGATCACTTTCAGGATCCTCCTCCACCTCCTCCTCCTCAGGCCATATACGCTGAAAGGATGACAGGCAAGCAGCATGGGTACCCTCAGCAGTGGGCCAAGCTGTCTCTTCCCCCTCATCCTCATCCTCCTCATGCTCCTCCTCCTCCTCAACGTGCTGAGATATAGACAGGAGGGTGCTCTGACTATCCAGCAACATACTGTCTTCCCCCGGCTCTGTTTCCGAGCGCAAAGCGTCTGCCTTTATGCTTTGCAGGGAACTTCTCAAGAGGCATAGCAGAGGAATGGTGACACTAATGATTGCAGCATCGCCGCTCACCATCTGGGTAGACTCCTCAAAGGTTCCAAGGTCCTGGCAGATGGCTGCCAACCAGGCCCACTCTTCTGTAAAGAATTGAGGAGGCTGACTCCCACTGCGCCGCCCATGTTGGAGTTGGTATTCCACTATAGCTCTACGCTGCTCATAGAGCCTGGCCAACATGTGGAGCGTAGAGTTCCACCGTGTGGGCACGTCGCACAGCAGTCGGTGCACTGGCAGATGAAACCGATGTTGCAGGGTGCGCAGGGTCGCAGCATCCGTGTGGGATTTGCGGAAATGTGCGCAGAGCCGGCGCACCTTTCCGAGCAGGTCTGACAAGCGTGGGTAGCTTTTCAGAAAGCGCTGAACCACCAAATTAAAGACGTGGGCCAGGCATGGCACGTGCGTGAGGCTGCCGAGCTGCAGAGCCGCCACCAGGTTACGGCCGTTGTCACACACGACCATGCCCGGTTGGAGGCTCAGCGGCGCAAGCCAGCGGTCGGTCTGCTCTGTCAGACCCTGCAGCAGTTCATGGGCCGTGTGCCTCTTCTCTCCTAAGCTGAGTAGTTTCAGCACGGCCTGCTGACGCTTGCCCACCGCTGTGCTGCCGTGCCGCGCGACACTGACTGCTGGCGACGTGCTGCTGCTGACACATCTTGATTGCGAGACAGAGGTTGCGTAGGAGGAGGAGGAGGGTGGTTTAGAGGAGGAAGCATACACCGCCGCAGATACCACCACCGAGCTGGGGCCCGCAATTCTGGGGGTGGGTAGGATGTGAGCAGTCCCAGGCTCTGACTCGGTCCCAGCCTCCACTAAATTCACCCAATGTGCCGTCAGGGAGATATAGTGGCCCTGCCCGCCTGTGCTTGTCCACGTGTCCGTTGTTAAGTGGACCTTGCCAGTAACCGCGTTGGTGAGGGAGCATACAATGTTGCGGGAGACGTGGTCGTGCAGGGCTGGGACGGCACATCGGGAAAAGTAGTGGCGACTGGGAACCGAGTAGCACGGGGCCGCCGCCGCCATCATAATTTTGAAAGCCTCAGTTTCCACAACCCTATACGGCAGCATCTCCAGGCTGATAAATTTGGCTATGTGCACGTTTAACGCTTGAGCGTGCGGGTGCGTGGTGACGTACTTGCGCTTGCACTCCAACACTTGCGCTAGCGACGGCTGGACGGTGCGCTAACAGACATTGCTGGATGGGGCCGAGGACAGCGGAGGTGAGGGTGTGGGTGCAGGCCAGGAGACGGTAGTGCCTGTGCCCTGAGAGGGGGGTTGGATCTCAGTGGCAGGTTGGGGCACAGGGGGAGAGGCAGCGGTGCAAACCAGAGGCGGTGAACGGCCTTCGTCCCACCTTGTGGGGTTCTTGGCCATCATATGTCTGCGCATGCTGGTGGTGGTGAGGCTGGTGGTGGTGGCTCCCCGACTGATCTTGGCGCGACACAGGTTGCACACCACTGTTCGTCGGTCGTCTGCACTCTCAGTGAAAAACTGCCAGACCTTTGAGCACCTCGGCCTCTGCAGGGTGGCATGGCGCGAGGGGGCGCTTTGGGAAACAGTTGGTGGATTATTCGGTCTGGCCCTGCCTCTACCCCTGGCCACCGCACTGCCTCTTGCAACCTGCCCTGCTGCTGCCCTTGCATCCCCCTCTGAAGACCTGTCCTCAGTAGGCGTAGCAAACCAGGTGGGGTCTGTCACCTCATCGTCCTGCTGCTCTTCCTCTGAATCCTCTGTGCGCTCCTCCCTCGGACTTACTCCAATTACTACTACCTGAGTGATAGACAACTCTGTCTCATCGTCATCGTCCTCCTCACCCACTGAAAGGTATTGAGACAGTTGCCGGAAGTCCCCAGCCTCATCCCCCGGACCCCGGGAACTTTCAAAAGGTTGGGCATCGGTCACGACAAACTCCTCCGGTGGGAGGGGAACCATTTCTGGCCATTCTGGGCAGGGGCCTGGGAACAGTTCCTGGGAGTCTGCCTGCTCCTCAGAATGTGTCATTGTAATGGAGTGAGGAGGTTGGGAGGAAGGAGGAGCAGCAGCCAGAGGATTCAGAGTTGCAGCAGTGGACGGCGCAGAATTCTGGGTGGACGATAGATGGCTGGATGCACTTTCTGCAATCCACGACAGGACCTGCTCACACTGCTCATTTTCTAATAAAGGTCTACCGCGTGGACCCATTAATTGTGAGATGAATGTGGGGACGCCAGAAACATGCCTCTCTCCTAATCCCGCAGCAGTCGGCTGCGATAAACCTAGATCAGGAGCTCGGCCTGTGCCCACACCCTGACTTGGGCCTCCGCGTCCTCGCCCGCGTCCACGTCCTCTAGGCCTACCCCTACCCCTCAGCATGGTGTATTACCAGTAGTGCAGAAACAGAACGCTGTAATTAAATGTGCCGCTTATGGGCCTGTGGTTGGAGGCTGACTTCGCTTACGGAACGCCAGGAAATAATTTTGCGCAAGCCTGCTGTAACACTTAGCTGGCTGCGTATGAATTAGGAGGAAAACTACACCCAGCACAGACCCAGTACACTGAGGACAGTCACAGGCAGCCCAAATAGATTTTTTTTCCCAAATGTTTTTGGAATGGCCCACTGCCTATATTCAATAAATATGTCTTCTGTCCCTGCCTCACCACTACTGGCCCTGGAGTATGTAAAATAACTGCAGACTGTTGCACTGTGGACAGGAATACAGCGGTGATGTAACTGCCAACACAGAGCCAGGAAATAATTTTGCGCAAGCCTGCTGTAACACTTAGCTGGCTGCGTATGAATTAGGAGGACAACTACACCCAGCACAGACCCAGTACACTGAGGACAGTCACAGGCAGCCCAAATAGATTTTTTTTCCCAAATGTTTTTGGAAAGGCCCACTGCCTATATTCAATAAATATATGTCTTCTGTCCCTGCCTCACCACCACTACTGGCCCTGGACTATGTATAATTACTGCAGGGCGCAATGCTCTGCACGGCCGATATACAAAAAAAAAAATGTGCAGCACTGCAAAAAGCAGCCTCCACACTACTGCACACGGTTAAATGTGGACCTAAGAAGGACCGTTGGGGTTCTTGAAGCCTAAAATCACTCCTAACACTCTCCCTATAGCAGCTCCGGCACCAACAGCACTTTCCCTCCTCTATGTCAGAACAAATCTGTGGCGAGCCGCGGGAGGGGCCGATTTATATACTCGGGTGACACCTGATCTCGCCAGCCACTCACTGCAGGGGGGTGGTATAGGGCTTGAACGTCGCAGGGGGAAGTTGTAATGCCTTCCCTGTCATTCTATTGGCAGGAAAAGCGCGCTAACGTCTCAGAGATGAAAGTGAAAGTAACTCGAACATCGCGTGGTACTCATCACGAGTAACGAGCATCTCGAACACGCTAATACTCGAACGAGTATCAAGCTCGGACGAGTACGTTCGCTCATCTCTAGTTGTGGCACTTCAGAATAAATGCACTTTGACACTTGATTTGGAGCTAATCATGAATCTACAACATGTGAACATATAAATATACTCTAATTCAGATTTTTAGAATTTATCAGTAACTAAAAATCTAAGAACTGAATGTGCCCAGATCAGGCGAATACTGTTGTCAGCAGCAGTATTTTAATTCAACTACACTGAAACATATATGGCAGCAAAAAGAATCAGAATGCCAAGGATCTTAAAGGCTAATTTGAATGAGCCGTGAGAATCATTGACACTAATGGTTCGTGTCTTTGTTGGCTTGATGATCCGTTCACGCTGAGTAAGAATTGCTTTCCTTGCATCCTTCCACTTCCCGGGTCCACTCAGGCGGTACTGGTATGGAGTGCATGGGCCAAAGAACATCTCCCAGGCCAGCTTAGGATCAGACAGAAATAGCTTCTTCACATTAGGCTTGCAGCCTATCTCTTCTGCCACTTCATCCATATAATCCACGTAATCGACTTGTATGGTATGACGCTCACTTTCGACATACCTGTATAAAATATATAGCAGATATTTTTCCATTGAATTGTACATTATACACACAAAATGTTATCTCTACGGTATAAAAAAGAGGCAGCAGAAGTGATACTAGGGCGGTAAGACAGAAAAGACCACCAATCAAACTTTTTTTTTCAATCCGGTGGATAGGTGATACAAGTCAATTTTGGTACATTTAAGATAAGACTATTCTTTACTGTACTAATAAGTATGCTGCCATTTTTCATGCTTTTCTTTCCCAAAAGAAGTGCAGAGAAGTAGATTTTTTTAGGGGTTGTATTTGTACCTTTATAGGTTCCATGTTAATTCATAAGGGATTTAGGGCATTTGATAATTGCTAGTTACTTCATAATTCTGTTGGATCTTTGGTGGTGTTGTGCTTTTAATGTATATATTAATAGTTGCAATTTAGATAATGTCCGCACCCCTGGCATTTTGATAATAAGAGCCACCAAAAACCCTATAAGGCTGGGTTCACACAGGGCGGAATCCCTCTGTAAATCTCGTGGTTTTGCCGCAGCGAAAAAACATGAGATTTCCGCCAAAACCCGCGGGTTTTGAAGCAGCTTGGATGCATGCTTTTCCATTGTGGCCGGCGCTCCCCTAGAGAGGAGCGCGGCCGCAACGAAAAAAAAATAGACATGCTGCAGCGGGGGAATCCGTGCCGCAGCACTGTCTAATTCCGGCTTTGCCGAGACGGATTGGCCGTCCCGTGTAGACGAGATTTTTGACAAATCTCGTCCACATGGTTGGCCAAAGCCGGGATTAGCGGCCGCAAGCGGATTTGCCGCAGCGAAATTCCGCACAGAATTTCCGCAGCAATTCTGCCCTGTGTGAACCCAGCCTAAGGCCTCGGTCAGACGGACATTTTTTCGCGCGATTTGCGCATGCGTCTGCAATGGTATCGGACACATGAGCGCTTTTTATGCGCTCGTCCGATAAATTATAGAACAGAAATCGCAGATCGCACCTATCTGCGCTCTGCGATTCCTGTTCTCTTCTCTATATGCGCTCAATGGGCCCGGCGGCAGCAGCGCCGACCCCATTGAGAACATATAGTAGACAAATCATTCTCCTCTGCCACAGCTGTAATCCCCGCCTGCTGCATGAGCTGCCTCTGATTGGTCACAGCCTCACCAATCAGAGGCAGCTCTCACTTACCCATTCATGAATTCATGAATGGGTGAGTGAGTGCTGCCTCTGATTGGCTCAGCGCAGGGACCAATCAGGGGCAGCTCTCAGCTGTCATTCAGCAGGCGGGGATTTTAAATCCCCGGCTGCTGAATACTACTCAGAGCAGTTCAGGAGAACTGCCTGCCGGCCGCAGCTGGACTCCGTCTGCCGGGACCAGGTGAGTATATATATATTTTTTATTTTTACACATTTCTGGATGAATTTCAGGGAAGGGCTTATATATTTAAGCCCTTCCTGAAAATTCATACTGAGATCGCCCGCAGTGCATTGCTTTCCATGGAGCCGGCTGGATTGCTGGCTCCATTGAATTCAGTGCGCTGGACAGCGCTGCACTGCTCCGGCCCGTTTCTATTGAAACGTGGCTAGGAGCAGTTTTTTCGGGCGATTTTTTTTTGGCCCCGGTCACGCGATTTGCGGATGCACATCCATCATGCGATCCGCAAATCGTGGGACAAAAACGCCTGTGTGACCGAAGCCTAAAAATGCACAAAAAACGCATGAAACACATGGAATTTTTTAATAGCGTTTGAAATTGATGCAAAAATAGTGTGTGTAATGAATGTTTAAAGAGGTTTTCCAACTACTTAAAATTGCTTCAAAGTCACTCGGTCCTTCCAGGTTGCTGCTGACTAGAACATGTGACTGCTGCAGCCAATCACTGGTCAGAACATTGACCTTCTATATCCCTTAATTTCCAGCAGTCACATGTTCTGGTCAGCAGCAACCAGGAAGTACAGACTGGCTGCAAAACAATATTAGATAGTGGGAAATCTCCTTCAGCCTCTTTTGGATAAGGGTGTTTTGGTCCTAGAGGGCCAGACACTTTTTAGGGATTTTACACATCTGGTCACTTTACTGCTTTATTTTTTTTTTGTCAGCTACCAAAGTTATTTTTGCTGCGTACTTTTTTCTGGAACATATGGGGCTATTTTTTACATCTTTTTTCACTGACTTTTTCCTGTCTTTTTTTTTATGTTATTGGTGGTAAAAAGCTAAAAAATATATATTTCTTAAATTTATATCTATTTAATTTATTAATTAGTATATTTACACTAAAATAAAGTATGAGACTGGGTTACTGATTTTGTTTCGGTTGTTTTGATATATAATTAGTATAGTTTTGGATTACAGGGCGCTTATTTCAATGGTTTTGGTTGGTGTCAGCGGTGGGTCCTTTTTCTTTTTTTAAGTATATATTTTTATTTCATTCTGTAATTTTTTTTTTACTTATCTTTAGAACTAATTTTTACCATCTATGTCCTCCATGATGCCATATAAGACCTCTTCGGATCATTTACCTTGTACTTCTTTTTGTTTATTTCACATTTTCCATTGTAGTTGAGGCATCCATAGGAACCCCAGTTACAGGGGAAAACAACCCCTGTAGTGACAGTAGTCACTGGCAGAACTGATCAGGGTCTGCAAGGACCCTGCAGCTCTGCTGTAACAGGGGATACCGGCAGTCATGTGATCATGATCATGTGATATATGTTTACCAGGAGACACAACTTTGTGAGCAGACAGCGGAGGAACAAGGTGTAAGGCTAATATGACAGTGACAATCCCGGACTTTGTGTCCCAGCTCCTATGAGTCCATAGTTTTAGTTTATGGGGTTTATAGGAGCTGACAGAGTCCTTTTAGTCATGAGCTATATTTATACTACAGATACCAACCTCTTCTGCATGACTTCTCTTCTCTTTGTAATTTCAGCCTTCATTTCGCTCTTGGACGGTAACTTGTTTAAACCTACAAAACATCATTGCAAACATTTTGAACAATGTATCAACCAGCATATAAATCATATATCTAGTCATGAGTATTTTAGCATATTTGGACAAAGTATTACCTTTGAAGACTCTTGTTGCCCAGCGAGCCTGAATCTCAGAAATTGGCATTATGGCCCCAACTGGTTGTATGTAGCCAATGAAAGCTACAGTTGATTTTTCCATCTCTGGTGGAAATACCATTTTATACAAAGGGACTTGGTTTTTATCTACTTTTATGACCGATTCATCAAAGAATGAGAAAAAAAAATTGTATCCTGTGGCAAAAATCACAACATCTATGTCTTTCTCCACCGACCCATCTTCAAATATCACGTCCCTCTCCAGAAACTGTTTAATGTTGGTCTTCATCAGCACTCTGCCAGAGATAATGCGATTGGGGAGATCATCACTGGCTGTAGGATGTTGGCTGAGAAACCTGCATAGTTCAATAGCAAAGATGTAATTAGTTATTATTGAACAAGAAACATGACCTGAACCTGACATTTCATGAAATTCAAATGATTTCTCTTTCTAAGTATATTATTGTTTCCAATGAAAACATTTTTCAAGGAACACAAATGTTTAGGCTCTTTTGAAATCTACATTGGGCATTTAGTTTTCCTGTCCTTTCACAGGAACAGAAAAATGAAATGCAAGCCAGAGAATGGATCTATCACACAATTAACATGAGGATTATCCAATGTACCTCATTGACAGTAACAGTGTCCATTGAGATCCATTTTGCATTGCCATCTGCAATGAAGGCTCTTCACCTAGTGTCCAATGCAGATGTCAACAGAGCCTTAGATGGGTTGTTTCCATACAGTCATCATCTATACTCCAGAGAGAGTAACTACAAATAGCATGTCTTATATTGAGGACCTGACACAGACAGTTGGTAGATCTGAATAGAAATTGTGTGATGTTGTCTCCACTTTAATGGCTCTGAAAAGATAATTAACCTGTTAAGGACTAAGCGTTATAAACATACAGTACTTGGTCCCTGAATTTAGTGCCATGCCATAGTAAAAATATGGTGCGGGATTAACGCTCTTGCAATCTAGCAGGAGCAGATCGGGTACTTAGCTGTCACAGCTCAGGACCATAAAAAGATACATTTTTACTTTTTGCACACATTATCCCTAAATAAAACAGAAAAAAATGGAAAAAAAAAACAGTCAAAAAAGTTATTTAAAAGTAGCATTATATGTCACAGAAAAACACAGTAAAAATCATTTTGGCAGCCCAATGAAAAAAATATGCCCATAAAACCACCACATGCATAAAATTGCTAAAAAGTATCTGGTCCTCTAGGACTGAAACACTCTGATAATCAAGAGGTAAATATTTGGGACATCATTAACCCCTGCTTAGGGGCACTGGTTCAGGGGTGTATGGTGCTACCTGGCAATTCTCTTTACAAAATTCTCAAGGGAAAACAATGGTCCTTGATTCCCAGTTAATAGAGGGATTGTGAGCAGAGAACCAAGGGATCATGAGTATCACCGGAATTTAGGGGACAGTGAGCTGGAAGCTGATTGTTTCTTGATGGACCGGTTTCATACGGAGTTCCAGTTTGACTGTCTCCTGGACAAATGTCCTAAGGCCAAGTGTGACCCATCCACCGTTTCCATTTCAATTGGTATGGGTTTAACTCTGGTGGCAATGTCTTTGTCAAGAGCAAATTTTAAATCCACAAAGTTTCCTCCTGATCCTGAATCCAGCATCGCTGAACACTGCATCATCTGATCTCCCGTGAAGAGCTCTATTGGGAGAATAATGGCCGAGCGGGGAAAGGGTCTTCACATTGTCTTGAATTACCAGTGCAAAGATGTGTTTGGTGACATCCCCTCATTCTGTGATGGTTAGATTGGTTGTGACCTTGACGTTGACTGGGGCAAGAGTCCTTTGAAACTTGTTTGGACAGTTTAAAACATAATGTTCTGAGTCTCCACAATAAAGGCACAGATGCAACACGGCAGTTTTCCTTTTTAGCGGTGGAAAGGGGTTTGTGGATGACATCGACCTGCATCAGTTCTTGTGCTGCTTCAGTCCTCACTGGAGGATTCAATATGGATTGGCTAAAGGAATAAGGGGTGTTATTGCCCCATCCCGCAGTTTCTCTTTTCATTATTTGGAAAGTCTCTGGTCAATCTGGATGCACAGTAGAATGAAGTCTTCCAGTTGTCAGAAGTCTCTACTATGGCAAATTATCCTCTACCCATTCTGATAATCCCCGATAAAATTGGCTCTGTTGTGCAGCTGGATTCCACATGGTATCAGTCGCCCAGCGACAAAATTCTCTCTATACTCTGCAACAGAACGTCGCCCGTCATAGGTTATGTAACCTCCCTTCGGAGGTGGCACAGTGGATCGGATCATCAAAAATTTGACCTATAGTGGTTGTGAAGGTATCAAGGCTGTCAAGCAGATTACTATTAGTCTATATGTACGGCGAGGCCCAAGCAAGCGCCTCCTCAGTGGGGAGGTTAATTATGAAAAACACCTTCTTCCTGTCACTGCTAAACAAGGTGGGTTGTACCTGGAAATATACCCCGCATTGATTTAGGAAACCGCGGTACTGCAGCACAAACGATGAGCGATGAGTTTAACTATGACAGGGCAGTGTAAATAGCAGCCATTCAGTATTGAATGGCCACTATATTAACTAAATGGAGAGGGGCTGTGAGAACTGCAATCTGCACCTGCAGCCCTGCTGTGAGCCAGCAATACAAGCTTCCGTGCAGGAGCACGGGAGCGTGTATGTGCGGGGATGACTGTCGGCATTGCTTGCCCGACATTCGTCCCGTCTAAATGGGGTTTTACAACTTATTAATGATGCAACATACGATTCCGCCCACTGGGTTGTCCTGCACCCAAAGATGAACCACACTGGCTCTGACAGCATGGGATCCCTCAGCATTAAAATCCAGACTGCTTGTTGCAAAATGAATGATAAATACTGGAACCCAATTCCCTCATCCCATCTTCACTACTCCTCCATCCACAAGATGACTGACTAGGCAAGGCAATGTGACCATAAATGTCCCTCAGCTTCTTTCATTGCACTTGTGCACCATGTATTACTATGGAGGAAGCCGAGTCACATCTATGGTCACATGCCTCTCTATAGTCAGCCATCTTATGTATGGAGGAGCAGTGAAGACAAGATGATGGGGCTTCATGTGCTTAGCAGAACCAAGCAGTGCATTAATAAATGTACATTAATAAGTTACTCAGAATTACATTTACAAAGCAATTTTTAATATCAATTGTAAAGTGGCCGATAGTATTTGATAGCTTGCATGTTTTTGACCATTAAGAAAACCCCTTTAAAATATATATACAGGTTAGAACAACAGGAGCCTAATGTCTCCCAATGTGCATTAGAATGTGACCTACAGCAGCCATAATGGGGACATCCTTTTTTCTCATGGTTCATGCAGATCACCAAGCAATAATTCTTCATAGAATGTTATCCCACCTAAGGGTAACGTTGGATGTTGCTAGAGATGACAGCTGTATCCGGGAGTGACATTAATAGAGGTTTAAAGTGATCTGCTATCTTACCAAATACTGGTTTCCAAATACTATAGATTGTGTGTAATTGGTGTCAGAATTCGGCCTTATTTTGCTTAGTAAATCCTCCACATTGTTCATTGAGGGCTTCATATTTTCATAAAAAAAGAAAAGTAAATAGTACTTTTCACCTGTGTCGGGGTTTTAGACCAAAGTTTTCATGGTTAACTCTGGAGTTGGCTTTATATTCTATCAGAGTGTTTACTAGAGATGGGAAAGCATCTTGAAGTACTGCATTGAATCTTGTGTTAACGATAATGTCCACTGGAAGGCCACCATCATATACACGATTCAACAGCCACACTCCTCTCCTGGTGCTGAGAAAAACCTGAAAGATAAAGGAGTAATTTAGTGCAGTAATTTCAGCACCATAAATGAAAATTATTACTGGATCTGCAAATCTTATATAACAGCTTCCAGCAATACTGCATGATATAGGCATCAGTGATAATCATCTCGGTATACTATAGCACTGGAAGGTCTTTAATTGAAAGTGGAGTCAAAAGAAAGTGTCTCTTCCAGAAACAGTGTCATAGTAGCTTTGCAGCTTATCCCTATTTAAAGTGATTCTGTCATGAAAAAAAAAAAAAATATAAACTTACCTATTCCTCCCCAGGCAGTCTCCTTACCAGATCTTTACCTCACCGATCTTCTCCTGGAGCTCCTCCAGTCACGTCACCTCCAGCCGGCCAGATCATCATCTTCCTGTGATGAAGCATACATTGCCAGCATTCTGCTTCCCGCAGGGACATGTAGGCTATGTCACTAGTGACGTGGTGTTTACTGCCTAGCACGGAATGCCAAATGCTCAGCAGCCTGCTTTAGCGTGACTGTGCATGTGCGAAGTCTTGCTGCTATTGTTTCCTATATTATATGTAACACTAGTGGCGAGATATCGGGAATGCGTGCTAAAGCAGGCTGCCGATGTTTCAGCATTCCCTGCTAGGCAGTGAACGCTACGTCATTAGTAGTGTTTACTGTCCTGCAGGAAGTGAACTGCAGCTAATGGACACTTTAAAATAGGAAGAAGAGGATCCTGTTGGCTGGAGGTAACATGACCCAGGAGACTGTAGGAACCAGGAAAAGATGGGTGAGTAGAAGATACGGTAAGAAGACTTCCTGGGGAGGAATAGGTAAGTATTGATTTTTTTAATGACAAAACCCCTTTAAGTAAGTTGCACTGAACTGCAGTACTAGATAAAGCTCAGACAGGACTGGGGGTAGAAAAAGAAAATACTTTATTGTAAGCAACCCCTTTAACTGCTACATAAATGATTGACCATAAACAACATCTAAAAAGTCAAATGATCAGGCATACACATGAGACCTTTGCTTTTAGCTTATCAGATGATAACAATGAGGTCACAGCATACTAACATTAATGGTGAATCTAAGGCTTCCTTCACATCTGAACTTGGTGGTTCGGTTTTCCCGCTCTGTTTGAAGAGCAGTAAATGGAAACCCCCTGACTGAATGGATCCTCCTTATGAAGGAACCAAACCCCATTGACTATAATGGGGTCCATTCAGGTTTCCACAAAGCTGCCCAGCATTTTGCCAGAAGAAGAAATCCTACATGTAGCTTTTTTTTTTTTTAACAGCATTTTGTGCTGGATCCAGAGCAGATGTAAAGGCATCCTAAACCCTAAGGCTGGGTTCACACAGGGCGGATTTGCCGCGGAAATTCCGCGCGGAATTTCACCGCGGACGCTAATCTCGGGATTAGCCAGCCATGTGGACGAGATTTCTTAGAAATCTCATCCACACGGGACAGCTAATCCACTGCGGTAAGTAAGGCTGGAACCGCGGCTGCGGAGGCCGCAGCCGCGGTTTCAGAATATGCAACATGTCTATTTTTTTTTTTTTTAGTTCCGCCGCGCTCTCCTCTATGGGAGCGCCGGCCGCAGCGGAAAAGCGAGCGGCCGGGCCGCTTCAAAGCCGCCGCGGGGTTTTCCGCGGCGGTTCTCCCGGCGGAAATCTCGCGTTTTTTGCTGCGGCCAAACTGCGGGATTTCCGGCAGGAATACGCCCTGTGTGAACCCAGCCTAACAATCCAGCTCTGCATTTTACACTACAGGTGTCTAACCTTTTGTACTGTCAGAGTCTCAATTAATACAGTGTAAAATTTGGCACTCAGCAGGTTGTCAAGGCATTACATCATCCAAATTAGCATTGTTCGAAGCTTAGGATATATCTATAATATTGTCAGTGTGGACGTAACCAGTGCACATGCTATAAAAGGTCCCATGTAGCTGCCAAACTGCAAGTAGGCAACAGGACATCTGCTTTAATAACAAGAAATTTCTCATTCTTCTAACTTTTTTTCATATTTACCTGTTTAGCTACTGCGCTGATTTCCACGGCCAGATCAACGCCTGTATTTCCAATACCGACCACAATTACTCTTTTGTCCTTAAAATTCTCAGGTGATTTGTAGTCACGACTATGAAAGTATTGGCCTTTGAAATTTTCAATTCCTGCAAACAGAAAGAAACTAAAATGATTTATTTATTTTTTTTTAATTCAGGAGCTTTGATTAATGACTACTGCTTATTAACCCCTTAATGACATGGCTTATTTTAGGCTTAAGGACGCAAGGATTTTTGGCGGATTTTCTTCTCCATTTATCATTCTTTTAATTTTTCAGTCGACGCGGCCGTATAAGGGCTTGTTTTTTGCGTGGCGAACTGTAGTTTTTGATGGTGCCATTTTTGGGTACACTTGACTATATTGTAAAACTTTTATTTTTTTTATGATAGCAGGGAGAGAAAACGCATCAATTCTGCCATAGATTTTTTTTTTTTTTTTTACAGCGTTAATCATGCAGCATAAATAAGACAATCCATTTTTTCTGTGGGCCAGTACGGTTACAACGATACCAAAATTTTTTTATTTTTTAGGTTTTTCCACTTTTCTGCAATAAAAACCCTTTTTAGGAAATCTTTTTTTTTTCCAAATCGCTGCATTCAAGGTCCTGTAACTTGTTTATTTTTTTATGGACGGAGCACTATGAGGGCTTATTATTTGCGAGACGAGCTGTAATTTTTATTGGTAGCATTTTGGGGTAAATACGGCTTTTTTGATCACTTTTATTGCGTTGTTAGTTTTTTAGCTTTTTTTAACGCTATTTTCCGTGCACACTCAAAAGCATGTGCAGCTTATTGTACGCGTCGTTACGGACGCGACAATAACAAATATGTGGGGTTTTAATTTGTTTAATCTTTTTTTATGCTAATATGAGAAAAAAAGCATTAAAAAAGGGTTTTTTACTTTTTCTTACAATTTTTTAATTCATTTAAAAAAAATTTTCTTTTTTTTTTTTTACACAGCTTATGTCCCCCTGGGGGACATTCACTACAGTACTGCCCATTGCTGTGATAAGGCATGGCAGGGCTACTGCCCTGCCATGCCTTATCGCTTATACAGCGATAATAGGCATTGGCAATACAGGACACCAGTGTCTGGCGTCCTGTTGCCATAGCGACAGACCAGGCTCTCGCGATAACATCGTGAGAGCCGGCCGAAGACACAGAGGGAGCTCTTTCCCTGCCGCGATCTACTTAGATCGTGGCAGGGAAGGGGTTAACAGCGGGGCGCACATCTCCGATGTCCCCCCGCTGTTGCAGCGGGACGCCGGCTATGACTGACAGCCGGCTCCCGCTGCGGGATAATATGTGATCCCGCGCTATCCCCAGGACATAAGTTTACTTCCTGTTGTGGGAAGTACCCCGCTCCCAGGATGTAAACTTACACCCTGGAGCGGGAAGGGGTTAATATATATTCAGATTAGGGAAGAAATGACATAGTTGTGAATTAAAAACAAAATACTGTATTTAAATTACTTTCAGCCAAATTGCATCTAAGGCCTGTGTCACTCGGGCATATTTGTGCGCACGAAATTTAGGCAAGCAATATGCAGTGAATACAACCCATTGATTTCAATGAGTTCATTCACATGCGTGTATTTTGCAAGCACAGTTGCACAGGAAAATAGAGCAGATGTGTCACGTCGGTGCGGCTCACACGCAGGGTGATGTTCACAACTACTGCAGTTGATACTACTATGCACTGTAGAACAGTGCACATCACAACAGGAGTACATAAACCAGTAAGAAAAGACCGTGCGACACAAAAAGTTCTACGCTCAGCACGGCATCAGAAAACATACACACAGCAGGAAACAGATGCACACCATGCCCTGCTGAACAGTAGCACCACTCCAGAGAGAAGGAAGCCTGTCCCTAACCTAGCAGGGGGGTGAAGGGTTCCTGTTTAGAAGCAGAGTAATCGCCTCAATAGAGGTGGCCCCATGGTCTTCATCCTGGGCCCTGATTGTCCCTATAGAGGCCCCCGGAGCGATGAACCAAACAGCAAAGAAATACATAAATGAAAATGAAATATAACTGAGAAGGAAAAAACTCCAAATACTCGCTATGGAATGGAATAAGCAGCATACACAAGAAGGGGTGAGAATATAAAGCTACTCCACACCTGAGAACTAGTACAGCAATTCGAGAAGCACACCTCTACTCTTCTCTCTGACATGACTAATCCAGCATGCATCCATGCAGCAAAGAAAGACAGCATAGCCGTCTCCTCACATGGTGCATTTACTCTTATCCTGCATAACAAGGTGACAGGTCTTGGCCTGCATCGAGACCACCATGCCTCGATGCTGTCATAAATCGACAGGACGCGACGATATGGAACTAATTACAGTAATTGACCATTTCAATTGCAGTAAGCATTATTAAATTTTTTTTTTCACATGCAAAAAGTAAAGTAAAAAACATACTTTCTCATAAACTTCTCAAAACATATCGCCCCTTTAAGGGGATAACCTCCAAAATATATAATACACTCATCCATAATAAAGAGATCCCCTCCTATATCCCCAGCTGGGAGAAAGACTTAGGCATTACATTCTCTCAGGAGGAAACCCAAACTATTTTAAATAATTCACATTCAAGCTTATTCTCAGTAAAATACCAAGAATTGAATTACAAAAAAATTTCCAGGTGGTACAAGACCCCAGAGTTGCTCCACAGAATTGACCCAAAATATCCCTCGACCTGCTGGAGATGCTCTAATGCAGTGGGATCTCTCTCACATATTTTATTCTCATGCCCATCTTTAACCTCCTTCTGGCATGAAATACAGAAGATTCTAAAATTAATTCTGGGTTTCGAAGTAAAGCTCACACCAAAGATGCTTTTACTAAACATGTTTCCCATGAGGCCGCCTGAAGGGAGAAACCCACTACTCCCATTTCTTCTAGATGCAGCAAAAATATTAATACCGAGACATTGGAAGGATGTAGACCCCCCCCAACATTTATGAATGGTTGAACGAGGTCATATGGCCGCAGCACTGCCGGTCCCATTGAAAGAAATAGGATATCATCACAGACTTTTTCCACAGCTGTGACAGCTGTGGCAGAGAATTCTTTCATCCCTGCGGTCCCCACGGGGGTGAAGGCATCCCCTGCCATAGCTGTCACAGTTGTCACCGCTGTATCAAGGGAGCGCAATGTTCTCCCTATGTTTTCAATGGGGCTAGCGCTGCCGCCGCTGGCCCCATTGAAGACAATGGGCGATATTGCCCATTCTTCTTTGCGATGCGAGATTACATTGAAAACATCGCAAAAGAGAATGAAACCATTGAAAAGCATTGGTTTCATTATCATGCGTTTTCACTTACTCTCACATCGCAAGTGGATGTTCACCCTTAAATGTTCTTGTGAAAAACAAATCCTGTTGACCAGTGTAATTAATAACTTTTTTTTCTAATTACTTTTGCATTTTTTAAGTCCCCATAGGGAACTTGAACTTATGATCGTCTGATCACAAGTGTAATGCAACGCTTTATTATTACACAAGTAGGGTATGTATGCATGCCTGTAGATTTGCATGTGGGTAAAATTGTAGCCATACGTGTTTATAAATATGTAAAATTGTGTGTGTTCGGCTGCTTATACACGTGCATTAAGGCTCAGTTCAGGGTTTTTGTCTCTCTGCTCCATTTTTGGAGGAGAGAAACTGAAATCAAACTGAAAAAAATGACCTTTTTTTCCCATTGATTTCAATGAGGTGACAAAAAAAACCCAGAAAGACTTCTATTTGCTTCCCTTCTGTCAAGTTTTCATTTTTTTGTGTGGAAAAATAACACTGCAGACTATGCCATTACGGATCCTGCTAGCTCAGTCCCCTCACTTCGCTAGGGAGGGATCACTATGGCAACCCATCTAGCCTTACCCCCTCTAAAGCCCCACCCCCACTCTCAGGGAAGCCCTGGCAAAGCCCTCTAGCTCTATCCCCTATCTCTCCAAATATAAGGAGATATGTAAGAGATCCCCTGTTGCTCTGCCCCCTCTCTCCTCTCTCTAGGGGATTCCTAACCTGCTTTGCGATCTTCTCCTATTGATTTCTATGGGGCCAGCACTGCTGCTCATTTAGCTGTACGAAAAAACTCAAAATTCTGATGGTCTGTGAGCACAGCCCCGAGTGATGAGTTCTCTCGAGAAGGTGTATCCATTCAGAGAAAACTACCTGGATGACTAGAAGTTCCTTATTCCCAATGTCATAGTTTCTTTCAATGGGTGATAAGATGTATGATAGAAATGTACATGGATGCAGCTGCATTTTGGCTTTGACTTGTTGGGACAGGATAGCACCCACTGCCGAATCAGAGGCGTCAACTTCGATGACTAAGCGTAATTCTGGATTTGGGTGGACCAGTATCGGTGCTGACGTAAAGAGGGTCTTTAATCTTTCAAAGGTATCCTGCACCTCTGGAGACCCTGACAACACTTGTGTTTTCTTTGTGAGAGCAGTGATAGGCAGGACGTTTTGTAAAAATGTGCAAACCAGACAAAGCGTTAAGTTCTTGGGAACAAGCCAATCCACAACAGCCTTAATCTTAATAGGGTCCATTCTCAGACCATTTGGAGAGATTATATACCCCAGAAACTGCATACGAGTCTGTTCAAATTCACATTTCTCTTGTTTAATAGAGGCGGTTCTTTCAGAGTCGCTCCAAGACCAACCGGACGTGGTTACGTTGTTCTTCTAAGTTGTCAGAGAAAAGAAGGAAGTCATCAAGGTAGGCCACCACAAATCGATTCAATAGATCTCGAAAAAGATGGTTAATGAAATGATGGAAGGTGGCAGTAGCATTGCAAAATCCAAACGGCATGACTAGATATTTAAAGTGTCCATATCTTGTTCTGAAAGCGGTTTTCCATTCATCCCCAGGGCGGATCTCTACCAGATTGCATGCTTCTCTGAGGTCCAGTTTACTAAAGATTTTGGCTACCCAAAGCCTCTCCAGCAGTTCTGGTCTTAACAGGAGAGGATAGTGATTTTTTTTTTAACTCGTTTTATTGAAAACATTGTATTTTGTACATCAACTGAATAAAAAAACTTTGGTTACATCATTAGCTCATTACATTCCTAACAAGTGTTTTAGTACATTCTATTGACATATTCCTTTGTTACATTTTCCCCTGGTAATATAGTTTCTTTGTGGTGTCGGCGGAGGGTGTGTTCCTTTGTTGGCTCTACTAAGTGTTTCTAGGCGTCACTGTTCTCAGCAAGTTATGGAACTGGTTCTGTGTGTACACCGTACTTGATGACCCACACCATCTTTCCCACATTTTATCGAATTTTTCAGGGCATTTTCTATTTTTATATACCATTTTTTCATATGGCAGAACGGCGTTGATAATGCTCTGCCACTTTGTGAGTGTCGGGGGGCGCCTGTCCATCCAGCGTAAAGCTATTGCCTTCCGGGCGTAAAATAAAACCTTTGTAAGAAATATCTTGTCATGGTACTGCCATTGTTCTTCGTCTAAGATCCCCAACAGGCATATCGCAGGGTCGTGTGGTACTGGTATTCCCAGTATTTGTGTTAGAAACTCTATGATCTCTCTCCAGTATGTCTGAATATCTACGCAATTCCATATTAAATGGTTAAAGTTTGCATTGGGCATTCCACATCGGTGGCAGCGGTTGGTGGTTATCCGATTCATTTTATGAAGTCTGCTCGGTGTTAGATAACATTGATGTAAGATATATAGTTGTGTTAGTTTGTTGTTTGCCGCCGGTGATACTGTGGTGTATATGGACATGGCCGTTTCCCAATCCTCACTAGTGAGGGTGGGAATAAGTTCTCTCCATCTCTGCATTGCTGTCATTGAAATGTCGGGAATTTTAGCATGCAGTAGATGGGTATACAGCACTGAAATCAGGCCTTTGGGTCCTTGTGTTCGCAGTATACCTATTAATGGATACTGAGAAAATATTTGTCTAGGTCCTGGAAACTGTGCGGTCAGTGCGTGTCGGAGTTGCAAGTATCTAAAAAATCCCGCCCTTGGGATCTGGTACAGCTCTTGCATTTGTTCAAAGGAAACCAGCGTTTGGTCCCTATAAACATGCTCTAGTGTGGTGACTCCTGAGTTTATCCAGAATTGTTTACCTGGCAGATTCATCAAGTGTGGTAATGCCCTGTTGTCCCACAGGGGAGTCTCCAAGGGGGTGTTCTCTTGTCTTGTTAGTGATTTGCATATCTGCCACACGTTCACTGCCAGTCTGTGGACCGGCAGCATTTGTTTGGTTATCAATCTTGGTTTTTCCAGGAGGATCCACAACGAAGTCTCCTCGAGGAAGTACATGAGATGGTGCTCGGAGTTAGGGAGAGGCGCACCCGACAGCCAATGACGGAGATACCTGACCTGTCCCGCCAAATAATATAGTTTAAAATCTGGCAACGCCATACCTGCAATTTCTTTAGGGTGTTGTAGGGTATCCAGTCGTAGTTTGGCTCTAGAGTTTCCCCATATGAATGACGTTATTAATGAGTTTATTTTTTTAAAGAATTTCTGTGGTATAGTTGTTTCTGTATGCTCTAGGCAATATAGGTATTTAGGGAGTATTATCATTTTTATGAGGTTTATTCTGCCTGCTACAGATAGTGGTAGGGTGCCCCAGCTTTTCAACTTTTGCTGCAGAGTTGTCAGTAGGGGAGCAATATTTAACTCGAGGCTCTGGGTGTGTTCTCTGGTGATATGTATACCAAGATACTTAAATCTGGGAGTGATTTGTAAGTTACAAAATACATCCCCCGTCAGCCATCCCTCTGATCTTAGGGGCATGAAAGCGGATTTTTGCCAGTTAATGCATAGGCCTGAAAAAATTCCAAACCTGTCTATTAGAGATATGGCCAGTGGTAGGGTGTTTCTAGGATCTGACATATACAATATTATGTCGTCCGCATACAAGCCTATTCTATCCTCTCTGGGTCCGATCTGAACGCCTTTGTATGAGTTGTGTTGTCGAATTCTCAGGGCTAAGGGTTCGATTGCAATTGCAAATAAAAGGGGGGAAAGTGGGCAACCCTGTCGTGTCCCCCTGTGTAGTGGGAAGGAAGTGGAGACCAAGCCGTTTACCGTTACCCTAGCGGTCGGGGCTTTATACAGGATAGAAACCCATTTTATAAACGTTTCTCCAAACCCGAATTTACGCAGCACCTCTATCAGGTACTGCCACTCGACGGAGTCGAACGCTTTAGCCGCGTCTAGTGAGGCCAGGGCCCAGTCTGATCTCCATCTCCACCCCACCTGTGTGATTACCTGTGTTCTTCTGATATTGTCCGATGTCGATTTACCCGGGATAAAGCCAGATTGGTCCGGGTGTATAATTTTCCCTATTATTTGGTTTAGTCGGGTCGCTAGTATTTTTGTAAGGATTTTATAGTCCGTGTTTAATAGAGAGATCGGCCTATACGAGCCGCACTCCTCTGGGTTTTTGTCTGGTTTAAGTATGAGGACTATGTTGGCCTCTAGCATCGACTCTGGGAGGTGACACTTATCAAGGATGTATTTGTATAGAGTAAACAAGTGTGGGATTATTTCTTTTTTGTAATGTTGGTAGATTTCCACTGGTAGCCCGTCCACTCCCGGGGTTTTGTTTTTAGCCATCTCATTTATTGCTTCTTCAACCTCTTCCACTGTAATGGGAGAGTCAAGTAGGGACTTATAATCGTCTTGTATTTCTGGAAATATTATGTCATTTAAGTAGGTCTCTAGTTCTGCCGGTGTGTAATTTACCCTTGATTGGTATAAGTCATTGTAGAATTGCTGAAATCTATCTAGGATTTCTTTCGGGTCTGTAAGCATTACTTCCTCGGTTGATTTAACTCGCAATATGGTTGGGGGGGCGGTTTCCTGTCTCGCCATATAAGCAAGTAGTTTACTGGATTGGTTTCCTTGTTCAAAAAAGGACT
Source organism: Eleutherodactylus coqui (assembly GCF_035609145.1). Lineage (NCBI taxonomy): Eukaryota > Metazoa > Chordata > Amphibia > Anura > Eleutherodactylidae > Eleutherodactylus > Eleutherodactylus coqui. The sequence goes on along the minus strand of NC_089839.1, from coordinate 250,474,034 downwards.
GTCGGGTAAAGAAAAGATTCCTCTGGGCTTTCTCTTTCAGGTATAATAAGTAGTCTCTGCCTGTCTGAAGCCATTTATCTCTTTTAGTGTCTATAGGGTCAGCTATATAATCTCTTTCTAGTTGTTGGCATTGCTCTGCTAAAAGTTCACCCTCCCGTGCCGTGGCTCTTTTGACAAATGAAATTGAGGACCTTAAACAGCCTCTAAGGTATGATTTAAATGCCTCCCATACTAGATTTGTATCTCCATGCGTCTCATGTGCCTCATAGTATATTTGGATCTGGTCCGGTATGCGGTCATTAGGTCCAAATAATGAAAGCCAGAATGGGTGCACCCTTGGTCTCTTGATTGTGATTGGGCCTGGGTTTTTAAGGGTCATACGTATTGGCGAGTGGTCTGAGATACCTCGAGGTAGGAACTCTATTGAGTCTATTTTAGGGAATAGTGAAGGGGATCCGAATATATAGTCTATTCGACTGAGAGCGTGGTTGTGGGCTGCATGGCAGGTATACTCTTTTTGCTGCGGATGAAATGTTCGCCATAGGTCTAGCCAACCCGTTACCGAGATAATAGAGGCCAGGCGAGTCTTGTTTGCATCTCCCTCCCCCCGAGCACCACCCCCAAATCTATCCAAGGTGGGATCCATCACCATGTTCATATCTCCCATACAGACGACTGTTGCGTCTGGAGAGAATGATGCAAATTGAATGCCGTCTGCTAGGATGGTTGTTGTCGCCGGTGGCGGGTTATAGCAACATAGTAGGACATATGGGTCATTGTTGATTTTAGCTCTTACAAAAATATATCTGCCCTCTGTGTCTCTCCTAATCTGTTCCACCTCCCATCTAAGTGTTCTTCTTATTAGTAGAGACACCCCCCTGGAGTATGATGTGTGGTATACATGCGCGGACCATTGTACCCATGGCTTCAGCAAGACTTTTGTGGTTTCAGGTGTAAGGTGGGTCTCCTGCAAGCACAGGACATGTGGTCGCCAGGAGCGCAGCAACGTGTTCATCGCTGCTCGCTTCCTGGCAGACCCCATGCCCCTGACGTTCCAGGATACAAAGATCATCTCCGCCATGGGCTAAGAGATGTTAATCTGATCCGGATACATAGTAACATAGTAACATAGTATGTAAGGCCGAATGAAGACATTGTCCATCTAGTCCAGCCTGTCTATCCTACTGTGTTGATCCAGGGGAAGGCAAAAAACCCCAAGGCCAGAAGTCAATTAGCCCTTTTGGGGAAAAAATTCCTTCCCGACTCCCTAATGGCAATCAGACTGTTCCCTGGATCAACCCCTAATAGTTCCTACCTGCCTATATACCAGGATTGACACTTAACCTAAAATTTATATCCTGTAATATCCTTCTTCAGAAAGACATCAAGTCCCCTTTTAAACTCCTCTATGGATTTTGCCATCACCACTTCCTCCGGTAGAGAGTTCCACAGTCTAACTGCTCTTACAGTAAAGAACCCCTTTCTGTGTTGGTGATGAAACCTACTTTCCTCTAATCGTAGCGGATGTCCTCTTGTTACCGTCGCAGTCCTGGGTGTAAACAGATCGCGGGAGAGATCCATGTGTTGTCCCCTCATGTACTTATACATGGTTATTTGGTCGCCTCTTAACCTTCTTTTTTCTAGAGTAAATAGTCCCAATTTGGATAGCCTCTCTGGGTATTCCAGTCCCGTCATTCCATGTATTAGTTTAGTCGCTCTTCTTTGAACCCCCTCAAGCACTGTGACATCTTTCCTGAGCACCGGTGTCCAGAATTGTACGCAGTATTCCATGTGAGGTCTGACAAGTGCCTTATATAATGGAAGGATAATGTTCTCGTCCTTCGCCCCTATACCTCTTTTGATGCACCCCAAGACTTTATTTGCCTTTGCAGCGGCTGACTGGCATTGGTTACTCCAGCTCAGTCTATTATCCACTAATACCCCCAGATCCTTTTCCATATCACTTTTCCCTAGTGGTACCCCATTAAGTGAATATTTGTGACATCCGTTCCTCATTTTCCATGTTATTCTGCCCGTCAGGCGACCCCCCCCCCCCGACACTCAATTACATTTTTATCATATATCATGTAACAGTACTTCAGCACATTCTCAATATCATCATAGAGCACTTGATGTATACAACTTAAAAACATTTTGATAAACTACTATCAACTGTAACTCTCAATCAACTTGTAATTAAACAGATTTTAAGATTATCTTCTCTGTCACATACGTATTCGTGGCAACCTGTATTTAGGGGGTACCTACATAGTATAGCTTATTACAAGACTATACTTGTGGTATTGTTGTGTTGTTAAATCAGTTGTGTGGACCGGCATTGGTTTGGCTGTCATTTTCTGGGTGGGTCCCCTTGAGGATAGAAAGCATATGGGAAGGGGGTTCTAAATCACCCTGCAAGGCAGCGACGAGGGGGATCGGTGGAGGAGGGGAGGGGGGAAACGGGTGAGTCCCGCCGGGGCCGTAGGAAAGGAAGGCTCGTCATCTTCTCCTGGGAGTCGTAGATTACTTGTCTGCCACAAATAAAGAAAGTCTCAGTTCTGTGCCATTTGGCTAGAGTGTTCTTGTGGCGTGTTTAGAGGATAGTCTCTAGTGTGCAGTTAGGAACTATAAGGGAAATGTTCATCTTTGTGTATTTGTCTCTGCACCTAGAGAGGGGAAAATAAATGGTTATGTATACATTATGGCCCTTCTGGTCGTCGTCTGGTGTTCAGCCAATTTCCTGCTTCAATTGGTGTGGAGAAGAAGCGGGTACGGTCCCCGTCGATCACTCGCAGCCGGGCCGGATACACCATCGAGTACGGGAGCTGCAAATCTCTTAGTTGCTTTTTGACTCCGAAGAATGTTGCTCGCTGCTTTTGGAGATCGGCCGAGAAGTCCGGAAAAATGGACACAGTGGCATTGTCATGTCGCAGGGGCCCTCCCTTTCTGGCAGCTTGTAGGATTATATCCCTATCACGGGAGTTAAGCAGCTTTGCTAGTAGGGGTCTGGGTGGGGCTCCTGGTATTGGTGGCTTCATGGGCACTCGATGCGCACGTTCAATAACAAAGACTTGCGATAGTTCAGCATTGGGAAAGAGTTCTCGAAGCCAGCGTTCTATAAATTCTTCAGGTCTTTGCCCTCTGGTAGCCCCACTATACGCAAATTATTTCTTCGCGACCGATTTTCCAGATCGTCCGCTTTTTGTCTCCAGTATTCAGCTTTTTGCGTAAGATCTCGTATTGCATCTGTCATTGGGGCGACAGTATCATCTAGGGTAGATATTCTGTTCTCTGTGCTGGCAACACGTTCTCTTAGATTTTGGAGATCTTGTCTCAACAGACTCACATCCATTTTAACTTCATCAATTTTGCTGGTGAGCGTGGCTGTAGATGTTTGTATTGCGGTCAGAAGCTGTTCAGACAATTGTTGCAGTGTTTGCACCGTTCCCTCAGTTGGATCTGGGTTGTTATGCTTTGTTGCTGCAACTCCTGCCGCAGCGGGCGCAGCGGGTTCAGGGCTGGGCTCCTTCCGGGTTTCTCCTCTTGCGAAGACTTTAAGTTTGTCTATGGATGAGCTTTGTCTAGTGGGACCCATGTCGCAGTTGTTTGGTTTTCCGCTATAGAAGTTGAATTTTCTATGGGGGTCTGCTGTTGCCCCTGTTTTGCCCCTTCCCCTGGTTCTCTGGACTGTATGGTGTTTAGTCCACTTGTAGGTGGAGGGGGGGGAGGGGGAGGCCTCTCTCTATGTCCCCTTAAATGTGTCTTCTCACCGCTTTGCTTGCTAGCAGCGCTTGTGCGCTTGATGGTCACTTCGCTGCGGGTCTGGGGGCGTTGTTCACTGCGCTGCCTGTGCCTTCTATGTATCTATGGTGGCTCTGTCCTCTCCCTTCCCACTGCAGCGGTTCTATATTGGGTCCGGGGGTAGCTTTCGGCCCTGTTTTCGGACCTTTCTGTTTTGGTGCCACACACAAGATGGCCGTCGCAGCCGCGATTTCGCGGTCTTTTCCCGCCAGCAGCTTTTCTTATGCCCACCTCTCAGTTGCACCGTCCGGAGCTCGACCTCCTCTTCTGCCTCTCCGCACAACGCCGCGCCCGGGAGCAGTGCACTCCGATGTTCAGGGCCCTGCACCTCCGCCGCTGCCTCTCTCAAGATGGCCGCCGCAGCCGCGGTTTCGCAGACTTTTCTCCCGCCGGCGGTGCCCGCTATGCCGGCGCCGCAGACGTCCCTCCGGGGGTTTGTCTACCTCCTCTCTCCCCCCTCTCGAAGCAAAGTCGGGCTCGGAGTCCCCGCCGCCAACCGGTGTCCTCCGCAGTATGGCCGCGGCGGCTATGGGTCTCCGCTCTCCCCGCTGACGGTACCTCAGCTGTGGCCGTCCGGGAGCGCCGTCAGGGGCTCTATCCTCTCCTCCCTCTCTCCGTCGGTGCTATTCTGGGTCAGGGGACCCTCAGGATGTCCTCAGGATAAAGGTTTTTGCCGGTAAGTGGAGGAGCGCTCCTCACATGCGACCGGTCAGTTCAGCTACTTCGAGGATAGTGATTTTTAATAGTATTCTTGTTTAGTTCCCGAATGCACAGTCAAAGAGTAGAATCTTTCTTTATAGTGAAGAATATGGGCGCTCCATTCAGAAGACGAGGGCCAGATAAAACCCTTTAGATTTTCATCCAAATATTCCTGAAGGGCTTTTAACTCTAGTTCTAAAAGGTTATAGATACGCCAAAAGGGAATAGAAGATCCAGGTAGCAGCTCAATAGGATAGTCATATGGCCAATGAAGGGGCAGTTGATCAGCGTTCTTTTTGCTACTGATGTTGTTGAACAGCTGGTATTGTGGTCACAACTTTTCATTTTCTAGAGGAAAAGAGATGAGATGAAGACTGATTGTCTCATGATGACCCAGTTCAATGTACTTTTCCAGTTCACTTATCTCCTGAGTGACAGGCCCAGAAACCAGAGGGAATTCGCCACCGTATCTATGTCAACAGGTTCAGCTTTTGCTATGGCTGCAATATGGTTATCAAGAGCATATTGGCAGTCCATGAAGTTCCCTCCTGCTCCTGAATCTAACATGACAGTACCTAAGCTTTTACGTCTCTCCGTAATTATCTTGGTAGGGATAACAAAATGGAGGGATGGGTGATGCCTATCCTTGTCTTCTTGTGTGACAAATGGAATGGCTGGCAGAGCAGTATCCAACTCTTTTGGGGCAGAGCAGTATCCAACTCTTTTGGGATGGCAGAGTTAATTATGGTCTTAGCATGTGTGAGGGCGATGGTCCTCTGGAACTTATTGGAACAGTTCATAGTATAATGACCGGACACCCTGCAGTACAGGCATAAATTCTCAGAGCGGTGCCTCTCTTTCTCTGCCATGAGGAGGGGTTTGCAGATGGCATTAATCTGCATCGGTTCAGGTGAAGAAGCCACCCTTGATTGGGTGTTTAGGGTGAATGGGCTAAACGAATAGGAGGGGTTATTTTTTAAAAAACATACCTTCTCCTTTCACCTCTGATCAATGCAGATACTTAGCTAAATGAAGTCTTTCAAATCATCTGGGGTCTCGACTGGCCAGCTCATCTTTAACCCCATCCGAAAGTCCTCTTCAGAACAGACTTAGCTGTGCTGCGGTGTTTCACGTGGTGTCATTGCCCAGCAATGAAAATCCACCAAATACTCAGCGACTAAACGCCAGCCCTGTTGGAGATTATGCAATTTTCTTTCACCCGTTGCACAGAGGTTGGGGTCATCGAAGACTTGAACCATGGCCACAGTAAAGGTGCGGAGGTTATTAAGAAAGGTACTGTCATTTTCCAAATAAGGCGAGGCCTAAGCAAGAGTCTCCCTTTCGAGCAGGTTGATAATAAACAGTACTGCAAATGTTGTAGAAAGGAAAAAAGGTTAGCTCACCAGTCTTCTTGTGGGTTTCCTGTTTCTGCTGTTAATTGGAAGTTATTGCTTGTGTCCGGCTTGCTGTAAGTTCGTACAGCTGAAAATGTTATTTTCAATAGAGTAGATGTAGCCAGCTCAACGTGCTTATTCCTTTATTTGAAGTTTTCACATAAAAGCTTGAGACAAGAAGTTAAAATCTTTGTGTAGCGTGATGCAATGGCAATAGAGATGAGCGAGTATACTCGCTAAGGCACGTTACTCGAGCGAGTAGTGCCTTAGCCGAGTATCTCCCCGCTCGTCTCTAAAGATTCGGGGGCCGGCGCCGGTGACAGGTGAGTTGCTGCGGGGAGCAGGGGGGAGCCGGGGGGAGAGAGGGAGAGCGATATCTCCCCACCATTCCTCCCCACTCTCCCCCGCAGCTCCCCGCTCCCTGCATCTTTAGAGACGAGCGGGGAGATACTCGACTAAGGCACTACTCGCTCGAGTAATGTGCCTTAGCGAGTATACTCCCTCATCTCTACATGGCAACTAACGCGTTTCCACCGGCTTACAGTCTTTCTCAAAGTTAAATAAACATGACAATGGCTCACATTTAAAATTCTACAGCACCTCCTACAAGCTGAAGCTTCAGGTGATGCTTATCACTTTCAATTAATTTAAACACTTTGCTCTCCACCCTCTAGACTGGATCTTAACATTCCCACTGACTTTTTAAAGGACTATTATGATTTGTTTCTATACAGAGTATAAATCAAGGCAATATCCCCAACTCCACTGAGCATAAAGATCACATATAGGTTAGCATTTAACAAATTAGCATTGGCATTCATTGTCTTGCTCTGTGGTTTTGTCTGTCTCACTTTGCAATGATGTGCTGACTATGAAACAGACCTCTATTTACCCATGTATTTATGAGATGTATTGCCTGCAAACTACTATATTATGTGTCCTAACATTGGACAACACCAAGTAGCAATCCTTGTTGAGTACTGCATCACTGTTAAGCTTGTGCCATTAACTGACACTTATCAGTGGCAGATATATGCTACAGTTCTAGTGCCCAAACTTGTTATGCACATTGAGACATACAGGTTAACAGATTGAATATATACATTGGAATACCTTTATACCAAGATGAATAGCAGTTCCATGTTCTCTGCTCTCTCTCTACTGACAGGCATCATCTGATATCAATCAGAGCATACCACATGCCCTAGCCCTAAATCTGCAGAATTCTCAGGAATAAGGCTACCTTAAGCTCAAAGTTCAGCTATAGCCAGTATAGAGGACGATACCCACTAGGCTTAACTAATAGGATAGAAAGATAGAAAACAATAGTATGGCCGCCATTCCTGATGGTGGAGTGGTGGCCGTATCACCAGGGCTGGTGCCCATACTATTTTCTCTATCTTTCTATCCTATTAGTTAGGCCTAGTGGGGTATTGTCCTCTATCCTGGCTATAGCTGAACTTTGAGCTCGAGGTAGCCTGATTCAGGGTTAGGGCAGCGAATAATCCTTGAAGAATCTAGTTTACACTAGGAGTCTTAGATACTACAAGTAAATAGTAGTCCTAGGTTCAGGGCAGATACATCGAGCCAAATAGGGCAATTTATGAATATTCATTTGAGACTGCTTTGATAGAACATACCTGGGACTGCATAAATGCACCTATGTGTGTTACTGTAAATACATCAGGGGTCTCAGTTTAAATTACCACCGACACATATCAGCACTCTGTGACTGATGGTTGACTTGTGACCCTCTAAACAGCAACATAGTCACACTCATGGGTGCAACAAGACCTTTAAGCACTACTATTCTGATGCTTAACATCATAATTTCCTATGCTGTCACTACATTTTGATAGCCTTCTCCAGACTGGCAATTCAGTCTGGGGTTGATATACTGGGGTGGGAGCTTCACCATGCTTCCCCTGCATAATATTTTGACCACCTGGTTCCTGAAGAGTTCCAGGTCCAACTGAAATGCTTTGAATCTTTTTTAAAAGAACTATAGCCTGGTTGGACTCCTCCCACATAGGAGAGATCTGAAACCAGATACAAATGATCGTGCATCAGGCTATTGTTTTTTTTCTATTTGTTCTAATTGGGGTAATATTGGATATATCTAGACCAGCTCAGATATTTCAGTAAGCAGGCAGATATCGAAGACAAATATCACTCTAGGGTCCACTCGCTGTTGGTTTATAATTAATTGTGAGTACTTGGTTCTTTCCATTAGGGTCACCCAAACCAAGAGTATTGGTAGTGGGCAATGAGTTGAGACCACCAGCTGATTATGGTCCCTAAGTGCAGTGACTACTACACGCTCCATGTATCCACTGGGTTAGTGCAAATTACTGAGGAATCTTATACGAAGAGTTGTCCCAGAAAAACAATTTTCGGAAATCCCAAGTTTGATACGTTGGGACACGAATACATTGACATTCTATATTTGTTTGTCCGTCTGTTCTGTTAGTCCAAGGCCTAGAATTTGTAATGAATATTTAAAAAAATTGATTTTAGGGTATTTTTTTCTGTGATAAGTGCTATTTTATTAAGTTCCCTCTGCTGCAGTGAATTTGTTAAAGTGATTAGGTGGAGTGCATTTTGGGATGAGATGGGGCATGTGGCTGTAAAAATGTTGGACTGCGATTTTTGCCTCAGTATTCTAGTAAAAATTCAATAGGATGATGATAGCACCCAGCAAGACCATCTTAATTTCTAACATTGTATCCAAGCTGCATTGTGGTTGGTATTGCTTAGCTATAATGACAACACTAAAGAAAAATATGGCACTTTAATTAAAAAACACTGTGTATCCTACTAAATAAAAATATGACAAATCTGAAAGGGTTGATTATATAGTAGATTGAATTTACATACTAGAAATCCAGAATCCACTACTGTATGTTCCTTCTACAACATGTCAAAGAAGTAATGTAGGGGGCGTGGCTTAGCCAGCAGAGGAAGTGGTCGCACAGAAGCTCAGCTCCTGTGACCCGGGCCGAAAAAAACCTTTTTCAGGCATTTACGTCTGAGGGAGACACCGCGGAATACCTGCATCAGCAGCTCTGCAGGCTAAGGAGCAGGAGGAGATGCTCCAGACAGCTGAGAGACGCCGGCAGCGGTCGGGGCCTACTTCCGGTTGTGAAGCCGGGGACTAAATGTCCGGAGGGCCAGGAGGCGCGCGGCGCGCCGGAGGCGCGGGGCACCGCTAATCGGCGCCAGCGGCGGACTACCACCCGGAGACCGGAGAGGGACCTCCAGGAACAGGTTTGGAGGTGGTTGTGGGGTCCGCGCTCATCTTACAGAGCGCTGCACAGCGGAGGCCCGCGCAGAGGCGGGAAAAGAGGGAAGCGGCGGCAGCGGCACCCCTGAGACCGGAGGCAGGGGAAACCCCCCCGATACGGGCCCTGGGCATTACTGCTGGCACCTGGGGGTTATGAACAACTGACACCCGAGGGGTATAGAAAACTACCCAGCAGGAGTCTGCCATCGGGGCTGGGTGCTACTTTCCCCCCCTCCACCCCCCCTCTCTCCAGCCTCGGTATACATAAACTGCAGAAGCTGCAGTCTTCCATAGAAAGAGCAGAGCAAGCAAAAACTGACAAGTTAAAAAAAGCGCCAAACTACACAGTGAACTGGCAGCAATTCACTCCAAGCACGTTTAACTGAAATTGGCCTCTCTACTTTTCTACCCGACCCTCAAAGAGGGGATAATATCTTAACAAGCCAAAGCTTACACAGGCCTAGCCTGAATTTTTTCATCACTGCAGAACCTTGTGTCTGGTTCTGCAGAGCAGAGTTCCCTCTTCCAATCTTACTCAGAGGATCCCTACGAAACCGTGTAATCCAAAATTGACGATAAAGCAAAAAAGCTCCACAGGCCTAGCCTGAATTTTTTCATCGCTGCAGAACCTTGTGTCTGGTTCTGCAGAGCAGAGTTCCCTCTTCCAGTCTCACTCAGAGAATTCCTACGAACCCGTGGAATCCAAAATTGACGATAAAGCAAAAAAAAATAAAAAATAAAAAAAAGCTCCACAGGCATAGCCTGAATTTTTTACAGAACTGTAAACAGCAATTCTCTAGAACAAACATATAAAGAACCTCGCTCAGGCGTGTACCGCCCCACCGTACATTCTTGGGGTGTTGAAGCAGATTGTGAGACAACCTGCTCCAGTTGCATCGCCTAAACCCGTTTAGCACCTCATATCCACTAACATCCTGCAGTTAGTCGAACATTTCGTCTAAGGACCACACCTTCCAAATGGCCCCGTAAAAGGGCACGCTGAGTGAAGGGCCCCATCGCAAGATTAAGATTAAACCGTAACCCTCGCAATGGGTAAAAACAGCAGAGGCAAAAGCAACGACTCCATATCTACACCACGTCCTTCTAAGAGTCAATCAGATATGCAAAAATTCTTAGAAGAAAGAGTTTCAAGATCTCCGTTTCCCTCTAGCAAAAAGTCACTGACTCTAACAGCCTCAGCTCCGCAAAGCAGTGAGAGAGGAGAAGATTCCTCAGAGGAAGAAGATAATGGTCAAATATCAAAAAGCTTTATGAGGGAATTAATGTCCAACTCTCTACGGCCAATCAGAAATGACCTCACAGAAATCAAAGATGATATTAAGGCCATGACAAAAAGGGTGGAGACCCTCGAATCCTCCTCTTCCAAGATCATCCAACACTCCGTCGAAATAGCCCAGCTCGTAAGAGAACACCACCAACATCTAAACCAAGTGCTTATATTACAAGAGGACATTGAAAACCGTAATAGACGGAATAATATAAGATTGAAAGGTCTCCCAGAATCGTGGGCATCTGAAGCATTACCAAAGATTGCTGCAGAGCTGTTCACCCTGCTGGTAGGTCAAGACAGAGCATCATCTATCTCTATTGAGCGGATCCACAGATCCCTGAGACCTATGCCCACAGGTGCAGAACCGCCAAGAGATATAATATGCAAACTCCTAAACTTCCCAGATACACAAGCGATATTAAACGCCTCCAGAACCATCAAAGATTTACGGTATGAAGGGGCATCTATACAAGTGTATCAGGATCTGGCACCAACAACCTTAGCCAAACGCCGGCTGATGAGACCATTACTAGAGGCACTCCGGGCCAAAGACATTCGCTACTTGTGGCTCTTCCCATTCGGACTGGGAATAAATCTTAAAGGCCGAAGGATAAATATCCGTTCCCCTGAGGATCTTCAAAAATGCTGGCATCTCCTAGAAATCGAGCCAATCGAAATTCCGTGTTGGCTACCGCTACCTGAACCAGCGACTTTCCCAGAACTACCCAACGTGGACTCAGAGCCCCCCCAGGGGAGTTCACGATCCCCTAGGGAGAAAAAGAAAAGACCCAAGGAGGGTCCACCGAGGGAAGACACCTGAGAAGGAAGGGAGTTGCCAACTTTACTACTCTGAGAATAGGGGTCAATGACGATGTCTATGGAAACCCCTATAGTTATCTGTTGATATAAAAAGAAGGACTTCTTTCTTTACCTCTGCATATTCTGCATAAGTGATGGGGCCTGACCACATGGCACAGGCCCAGTTTAAGATAGTTATTTACTGTTTTGGTTCACCTATTTAATTATTGTCTCATTTGAGAGCTCACAGGTAGAGCTACCACACTCCCTGTATATATTCTGAGTACAAGAGCAGCTAGATTAGATCAGCTGCGGTGCCCTGACAGAGATCTCTCAACTGACACAACTTTGATCTTTTGTATAATCTACCTTGCCCCTCTTACCCGTGTCCCCTCTCCCGACCTTAACATTCCCACCTACCCACCCACCACCTGCTCTCGATAGGAAAGCATCTGATCTGTACAGAGTAAGACTTAACAGTTCTGATTTGTCTTGTTTCTCTCAAAAATACAGGCACGGTTCAGGAAAGGGCAATCTGAATGGCTCTCACCCGTGTTACTACGTTCAACGCCCGGGGTCTAAATTTGCCGCGCAAGAGACACAGTGTGATACAGCTGCTAAAAAAATGTAAGACAAAAATTCTTTTTATACAAGAAACACACTTCAAAAAGGATAGACAATTTACACTTCCGGGGTTGGGATTTCAGCAATATTTCCACAACTCGCACACAAATTCAGCATCTAAAGGAGTAACCATAGGACTCCATAAATCAGTCCCATTTAATCTAGACGCACAATACCAAGATGAGGAGGGCAGAGTCCTTTTTCTAAGGGGGTCCATTAACAATTTAAAGCTGACAATTGCAAATATCTATGCCCCAAATTCAGACCAGATCCCCTGGCTGATAACGCAGTTGGATATTCTTAAGCAATTTGCCAGTGGACATATCATATTAGGAGGAGACTTGAATATCACATTAAACCCGCTCTTGGATTCTTCTACAGGGCGCTCACAAATTTCACAGGTAAAATTAAAAAGGCAACAGCGCTCCATATTGGAGTTGGGGGTCCTGGACGCGTGGCGCTCCCTCCACCCCTCCACAAAGGATTTTTCCCACTACTCTCAAGTCCATGCTTCTTTCCAGAGGCTGGATTACATACTGACCTCCACGGGGCTCCTGACCCATTTGAAAAGGGCAACTATAGACCCCATCACTGTCTCGGACCATGCCCCGACTCATTTAGACATCAATTTACCGGACATTGCCCCGGGAGAATGGAGATGGCGTCTGAACGACTCCCTCCTGGACCCTCTGGAAGAAAGACTAAGAATAGGAGAGCACCTTGAAGAATACTTCAAGAATAACCTAGACGGTAGTGTAGAAACGCCTTTAGTCTGGGAAGCCCACAAGGCATTTGTCAGAGGGCTGTTGATAGCCCTGGGCGGCTCAAGGGTAAAAAAACAAAAACAAAAAGAAATTGATAGATTACTGCTTCAAATTACAAAACTCGAGCACACAACAAAACAATCCCAGACCAAACAGAACTTGGAAGAACTTATCTCCCTTCGTCACCGCCTCAAATGCCACTTAACTGAAAAGTTCAATAAAAAACACATCTATTATAAACATGCTGCTTACGCGCACGGTAACCGAGGCAGTAAGCTCATGACTTCGATGCTTAAGAAAAGTAAGACAAGGAATGCTATCCTAAGTATACAAACACAATCTGGATCGCGGGTTTCCACGACACAAGATATAGCCAAAGAGTTCCATCTCTTCTATTCAAAACTGTATAATCTTGAAGAGAGAGCATCCCCCCAGGCCAAACAGTTCCTAGCGGAGAGGATTGATGCGTTTCTGAGATCCTTAAAATTACCAAAATTGAGTGAAACAGAGGCGATATCCCTTCTGACCCCAATCTCAGGGAAAGAGGTGGAGGAGGTCCTGAATTCCTTTGCTCATGGGAAAAGCCCGGGGCCTGATGGCCTCTCAATTACCTATTACAAGGCCTTCAAGGAGCACTTAATTCCCAGACTCACCGAAACGCTCAACACCCTACTAAAAGGAGCCATTTTACCTAGACAAGCCCAAGAGGCTCATATCACCCTTATTTTGAAGGAGAATAAGTATCCTACACAGTGTGGCAGCTATAGGCCCATATCACTCATCAACTTAGATGTTAAGATATGGGCCAAATTGCTGGCGAAAAGAATGAGTGAATTCATCCCGACATTGATAGACCCGGAGCAAGCGGGTTTCGTTAGGGGCAGAGAGGGGAAGGGAAACTGTCACAGATTACTCCACGCAATCCAATACGCCCAAGCCCGTAAGATACCGTTGGCCCTAGTAAGCACTGATGCGGAAAAGGCCTTCGATAGGGTAGACTGGGTCTTTATGGAAAGAACATTACTCAGTTTCAACTTTCCCCCTGCCCTCATAGCGGCGATACTGACACTATATTCAAGCCCACATGCTAGGTTAAAAATAAATGAATCACTGTCCCCGCCATTTGAAATTAGCAACGGGACGCACCAAGGCTGCCCCCTGTCCCCCCTATTATTTATCCTCACAATAGAACCATTACTACAATGGGTGAGACAAGACCCGATCATGGAGGGGCTGAGAGTTCAGTCAGGCTCCCTGTCGTCAGCGGCATTTGCGGACGATGTCATGTTCGTTATCACTAACCCAGAGAGAAGCCTGCCGAGACTGGTCTCAATTCTACGAGACTTCGGATCTCTATCTAACTTCAAAGTTAATTTTGAAAAATCTATGATCTTAAACATAATGATCCCCGAAACTAGATGCAGGCTCCTGAAGGCTAGCTCCCCGTTTGTATGGTCCGAGGCAGTGGTGGACTATTTAGGTATAAAACTCACAAAAAGAACTGGAGACCATCGGTCGAAAAATTTCGACCCCCTAATTGCCCAAATAAAAACACTACTACGAAAATATGACCTTCCATTCCTCTCATGGTTTGGTAGGAAAAATATCCTAAAGTCCTATGTCCTGCCTGTGATATTTTACAAGCTACGTATGATTCCAATACACCTCCCGCTAGCCTTTTTTGAATCCATACGTAAGTTATTTTCAGGCTTCGTGTAGAGAAAAAAAGGGCCCAGACTGGCGTACAAGCTTATGACCAGGAGGAGATCGAGGGGGGGGGGATGGACTTGCCGAGCGTCCAGGACTACTATTACTCTACTCAAATCGGGTACTGGATGGATCTGACCCGTCCGTCAAGAGACCCGATTTTATACGACCTGGTGAAAGCGTCACATGGGGAATCCTTGACGGATGGCTACCAAAAAGGAGCGTTTATAGAGCTAAGGGATTCAACCCCCTCCTTAAAGGCCCCTGTGAAATCTGGGACAAAAGTAGAGAGTCATTGGCTCCTTCTCCCTCTCCCCTGACACCCACCCGAAGCTTGTGTAGGCTCCTTGAAATCCCCCCGGACCCAGGCTCCCAGAGTATCTGGAAACAGATACAGGGCAGTAGAGTGGAGGATCTGCAGACCCAAGCCCATAAACCACCAGAAGAAATTGCTTCCACACTGACCACCAACCCCAAACTTTCTCTCCTGCAGCGGACACATATAGAGAAAGTAATAAAAGAATTCTTGGCCAAACACAAATCGGTTAGACCTAAAACAGACTTCGAAAAAGCCTTAATAGAGGACAAACCTAGTGGTAGGAAAATCTCTAACATCAGGAGGAACTTCATAAACCCCTCTATATCCTCCAAACCGACCTTCCTAACGTCTTGGGAAAAAGAGTTAAAAATTACCCTCTCCACAGCGGAAACTAAGTTAATCCTAAAATTGGCATATGGCCTCTCTCCATGCGTTTTGATGCAAGAATGCCATTACAAACTTCTAGTTCGTTGGTATAAAACCCCCCAATGGCTACACGACTACAAACTTGCCCCTGATGATAAATGCTGGAGATGTAAGGCCACAACGGGCTCATATCTCCACATTTGGTGGGAGTGCACGGGAATCGCGCCCTTTTGGAGGGAGGTAGAAAGGGACCTTCAAGTCTTCTCGCCAGGCATAACAATTTCACCGGAAATGGTATTCCTTTGGAGGCCCTCGTCTAGCTTTCACCCGTTTAAAAACAAACTAATAGCATTCCTACTGGATGCTGCAAAAGCACTGATCCCTCTAAACTGGCTACAACAAACACCCCCAACTGTCTCACAGTGGAGGGAAAAAGCAGACATGATATGCTGTATGGAAGAGCTAACAAGCTGGAACAGGGGGACTAATGAGGACTTTATTTTAACCTGGCACCCCTGGAGAGAGGCCAGAAAGGACCACTAAGCTTACAGGAAGCTTCCCTGTGGGGAACAAAACACACCATAAAGACATAGTCGATAACTCCTTTGACATAGGAGGTTTTGGCAGGGACGAACGGGAAGGACCCCGGGCGTTGAACACGCTGAACACGTTGAACACGGTGACACATCCGCACCCCCTCCCCGCTAAGGGAAACCGGAGTGGAGTGAAGAGAATGAACCGGGTGAACAAGAACATGCATAGAGCCTTCCGGGAGCTTTACCGGTAACCAGACTATCCCCCCCTTGTGTGGTTTTGTTTTTTTTTTTTTTCTCCTACTCTGTTTCTCTTAGTGCTCCCTTGGTGCTTATCTCCCGCACCCCCTCCCCTTATTCCCACCTTCTCCCCCTTACATGTTTAATCTGTTCGACATATTAGGGCAGTTAACGGATGCAGCATGTCCCAAGTTACTTAGCAGCCCAAGATGTGTCTATACTAATTGGGTGGAGGCCGTAGACGGGAGCCGCCTCCTGGGCCACCAGCCAGGTCTAACATGGATAGGAAGGGTGGTTGTCGGTGAGACACTGCCCGGATCTTGCCGGAAACGCAGGATTCACCTGGCTTCTGCTGGAGGAGTTTAGAATCTCCTACAGAAATTAGGAGGATCTGGTTGACCCGGCACGAGAGACCCCCCCCCCCCCTCAGTAGATTACTGTTTTACCGCTTTACTGTATTATTTTGTAGCTATTGCAGCAATGACAAACGTTAAACGTTGTATGTATAAGCTTAAAAGAAATGTTTGTTTGATTTGTATGTTCTGAAAACAATATGGAAAACGAAAAAATCGTAATAAAAACTTGATTATAAAAAAAAAATAAAGAAGTAATGTAAAGACATTTACTTAATTTTCAATGATATACCACTGTATATTCAAAAGAACAATGTAGGATAGTAAGTGCTCTTTGGAAGTACCTGGAAAGGACTGAAGTTGTAGGTTTGGAGAGGTGTGATGACCAGTGCACACCAGTATGGCATCAAAGACTTGTGTCTCCTGTTTTCCCTCATGTTCTGTGGTAACATCCCACTGACCAGTAGTTGCAAAATCTGGACGCTTCTTAATACTGCAGACTGATGTCTTGTAAAATAAGATAACAAAAATATCAGTCTTGGTTATTTTTTTTTTTAAACAGCCTTCTAACATATGAGGAATATGGTATTGTATGCAAAATAGTGTCATCATAGTCTAAACACTCAGATCCCTACCAATGAAACCACTTTCATTTTTTTTATCCTTTTGCTGAAAATGGCAGATTAAATCTTGTATGTCTATATAGAGGGAAATAAAGTAATCCAATGTCCAAACAATGATTGTTTTATAGTAGATACTGGAGTATGTGTTTGGGTTTTTAAAAGCAACCTATGTATGTATAATGTTTTGCAGCCTCATGGGCCATAGACACAATGGACAGGAGGGTACCTATTGATCTCTTTCAGAGACTTTTCTAGGCATGTTCTGCGCATGTACAGAGGTCATTGTGCAGAGGAGGAAAATAGATAAGCTGTGACCATCACCTATTGTGCATTGCGGATGATGTGTTATCTACATAAGTGTTATCTTTCATTGGAATCCTTCCTGTGATGATAACAAGATGACTGCTGAAAAGTTTTCCTTGCAGAACACTTCAGTATGAAGTGCAGTAAACCCGCAGTTTAGGTTTTCACCCTTTTTATTCAGTATATTTGCCATGCATTTTGACACAACATAAGTGCTTTTTTAAGCATAAAAAACCACATACACAGTGCATAGTTACATATATATAAGTTAACTTAGAATGAGGAGTCCGTCTCGAGTACCACGCAATACATTCTCACGTCATCTAAGGTGGAGTCCATACGCTAGTCACGTGTCCTGTCAATGGAGTGCAACGTGCGCTCCAATGTTTAACACAACTTTATCACTCGTGCTTCTTACTAACATAAAAACACTCTGCATTAAAAACGTACCTTCTTACAGATTTAACTATGCTGATTGGTAACGATTGTCGGCACTAAGTCCATCTAAAGAGTCATTATCTTACTGATCCTCATCTTATACACCATGAAAATTATAATATAGTATAAAAATTGAAATTCACTGTAAAACAGTAGATTGGTAAAACAGTAAATTCAATACAATATAGTACATATAAACATTATATAAAAATTCATATTAAATTTTGTTATAAAATTTTTTTTATATATAAAAATTCCATATACCTTTAACAATAAGTTAATTAAAAGCATGTCAAATACAATCATACAGTGTAGATCAGGCAATCATGTAGTGTATTGCTGGATCTTTTCCAATACCTCATTTAATCCATTAGGGGTCAGAGTTTTTAATCTAAAAATCCAGAACATCTCCTTTATTCGCAGGTCTGTAATGGATTTTGTTTCTACTTGTTCTAAAAGGTGTCACTTTTAACCCTTTACCACGAAACCTTTCTATATTTTATTCATTTATTCCTTTCATGAGGAAGCTTGGGGCGAAACACGTGTCGGGATGCAGGTTGTAAGGTGGGATTTACACATTATGAACTGTTGCTTATATGCATAGATTTAATGCTTTGTATGCTTGATGTGTCATTTTACATGATTAAATGTTTGTTGATATATAATTTTGCATACCTGCACTTTTTGAGCATATAATTCTATGAACTTGATATGTTGTATGTAAAGATGAGCAAGCATGCTCGGTAAGGTCAGTTACTCGAACGAGACTCGCTCATCTCGAGTAACTGCCATCTCCTCCAAGCGTGCTCGGGGGGAGGGGGTTGGAGGCAACGGGGGAGAGCAGAGGGGAGCGGGGGGAGAGAGAGATCTATCTCCCCCACCCCCCCCCCCGCTACCCTACGCCGCCCCCCCCAAGCACGCTCGGAGGATGAGGCAGTTACTCGAGATGAGCGAGGCTCGCTCGAGTAACTGACCTTACCGAGCGTGCTCGCTCATCTCTAGTTGTAGGTCTTCCTTCTGCCTATCTGCTGCACATTGGAGACTCCTCTCTTTTGTACTGTAACATCTTTTTAATTGTAATGAATAAAATATAGAAAACGTTTTTTTTATGGAAGCTTTGCGTGCTGACCTACTATTTTTGGATAATGTATAACATTTTTTGTTTCACATGTGATTCTCTGTTTCAATGTTAAGGTTTCTTCTCCCAGTTTTTTATTCTTTGTTTTGTGCATTATATGTGGGCAGCACCTGCATCTCCTTTTTCCACATTTGTACAGTCCTGGTTTTAAATTTCCCAATAAATATGTTTCCAATGACTTTTTTTATTATTATTTTTGTACTTGGATTTGATGGGGCAAGAATGTTTTGGAGGGTTTTATTTCTTTTGAAAATTATTTTCGGTTGTTCTTTTAGTGTTTTTTCTAGAAATGGATCACCTTTAAGCATATTCCAATTTTTTACCAGAATTCTTCTTGTATCTACATTGTTATTGGTAAACTTTGTTATAAATGCACTTCCTTCCTCTTAGCAATTGTTTTCTTTTTTTTTTTTTTTATCTTTCTTTTTTTGGTTTATCAGTTTTCTCTTTATCTTCACTAGCTAGTCTGTTGTAGGCATTCTCAACTAGTTTAGTTGGGTAATGTTTTTCTTTGAAGCGAGTTTTGATGATTTTTGCTTGATCCTCAGTCTTCTTTTGATGTACAGTTTCTCTTGATCCTTTTTAACTGGCTATAGGGAATATTATTTTTCCAATGTTTTGAATGGCAACTATAATAATCCTCTTTCTTAAAATGTGTCTTTGTGAAAATACTGCTCTCTTTATGCATTAATACTAAATCTAAAAATACAATTTGATTCTTCTCAATAGTGTCAGTAAAACGTAAATACTATTAATATTACGTTTATCAATAAAGGATTTTAATTCCCTTTCTGTTCCCTCCCATGATTAAAATGTCATTTATGAATTTACGATGGAATTTAGTATGAGGATCTAAAAATGTTTCTTTTTCAAATTAGCCCATATAAAGATTTGCAAATGAAGGGGCGAATTTGCTGCCCATCGCTGTACCATTTGTCTGTATGTAAAATTGATTTTTATATACAAAGTAATTGTTTTTTTAAATAAATTCAATGGATTTGGAAATAAATAATATTTGATTGATGGGTATTAGTGGATCACTATTTAAAACCCATTGAACTACTATCACTCCGAGATCATGTGGAATGTTCATGTTAAGAGCCTCTACGTCTAACGTACACCAGATGTAGTTATCTTCCCTTCATAAATTCTTGATTAGTTCCAAGAGATTGCCCGTATCCTTCAAATAGATTAGACACATATACCTGTAACTGTCTGTCGCCTTTTCTGAAAGTCTACTTGTCGTTGAGTTTACCCCGGAGGATTCTGTGCACCCTTACGTATTTTTGTTAAGTCGTAAAAGTATGGGATCTCCGGTTCGATCTGACTAATATATTTCTCTTCTTTAGTTACCAATCAGAATAGTTAAATCTAAAAGGATGTACGTTTTTAATGCAGTGTTTTTATGTTAGTAAGATGCATGAGTGATAAAGTTGTGGTAAATATTGGAACGCAACAAATCTCCAGAAAGGTTGTTCGCGTATGAACTTTCTGACTCAAACTTTTGTTGGCGTGGCTGTGGACAAGGGGGCTCCTTAATCCATAACTGGTGGGATTGTCCAGTTTTTAAACCATTTGGGGATCAAGTAGAACAGGCAAAACAAAATATAATAGGAACCCCTTTCAGTATCTCCCCTGACTATGTGATCTTAGCCAGGCCCTCACCTGAGTATAAGCCTTCTAGGTCTAACCTAATCGCACACATTATATTGTCAGCTAAATCCCTAATTCCTTTAGATTGGCGGCAGTCCACTGCACCCACTTTGTCACAGTCCTTTCACAGTTTAGACAAATCTAAAATGATAATTCTTTATTAATTATATTTAAAAATTACTTAAACGAACACGGGGCACAACACAGAAGCCACTGGGTTGATGGAGATATGAGAGTCTCTTCAAGGACCTAGGTGCCACATCCTAATACTGCTTCCCTCTGTATACAATCATAGCAGAGAGGAAGAGCATATTATGGGAAGTTGGCAACGTACAGTACGTTGGGCTTTATTACTAATAATTTAGACGTTAATCTGCTTCTGTGACGGCGCACTTTGTCACAGTGGATCGCTAAGGTCAATGAAATTTGCAGATTTGAGGAGTTAATAAGTTGGGCCTCAAGAACACATGATAATTTCAGAACTATGTGGAAACCGTGGCGGGTCTGGTCCAGTAATGTCATTGTTAACTAATATAAAAATGGTGTATCTGATGCTTAAAATACCCTATTACCCATGTAGAGCAACAGAATTAACGCACACTTAATCCGAATTTCTATTCAATATTTCCTCTTTAAAGTGGAATCTTACCCCTAAACCTGCCCCCTCCCTCCTCCCTTTCCCCCCACAACCCCCCCTCCACACACACACACCTCCCCATCTCCTCTCCTTTATCTCAAACTTACCTTATTCTTTATTGTCAAGGATAAAAATTTCATAAATACTTAAAACCTGCTTTGGGAGGGGCGTGGCTAGCTAATGGAGAACTAAGACGCACGCTTGCCAAGCTCCCTGCTCCAGCCCGCTGAAAAAAGCACCCAGACCCGCCAGCACCCACTAAAAACTCACCCGATGGCAAGGGGAAAGAAGAGGGACACCTCAGGAGGGGACCAGAAGGCGCCGGTGGGCTTAATGTTGGCATTCCTCCGAGTCACCCACGAGGAGGCCTCCAAGATGGCACCGGAGCACAGCACAAGGGAGAAATCTGCTCCAGATGCCGGACATCGGTCCCACGCACGCTCAGCAAGCCCGGCGATCGGCAAGTTTGCCTATGCAGAGGTGACCTCCTCTGATAATGGAGGCAGTGGCTACAGCAGAAGCAAGGGGGAGAGAGACAGGAGAGCCGGGAGAAGCAATAGAGCCTGTCGGCTCTGCAGAGCTTGGCGTCGGACCCCTCCCCCCAGTACAATACATGCTAAGGATGGAGGAGGAGAGCCCCGGAGCTCTCAGCACAACACAGCACAGTGAATGCAGCTGCTCCCCTGCGATAGTAACCATAGAATCACACCAGGTATGCAGGGGACAGCGGCAGAAAACATCAGGGGATTGGCAGGAACAACAGATCCCAGCATATAGTGAAAGCCCCACTCATGAATCCCCCCAGGATGCACAATACCCAGAGGGGAAACAAGCCTGGGACCATAAACAAAAAATAAATCCACAGCATACTCCCCACAGAATGCTACCATTAAACCCTGGCTGACCACAGTTGCAGAAAGTGGCAGAAGACCCGAACCCCCCCCCCCCCCCCCCAGAAATGCCCAATAATAAAAACTCTGCCATCCACAGAGCCCTCCTCTCCACCTCAATCAGAGAGCGAGATTGGGAACCAAGCCTCACAGAGCCAAAACAATTACTCAGCACAAGGGGCCACAGACGTATCCTGGCTCCCCCTACCACAGTGTGCTCCCTACAGGCAAGACAAGGGAGACTCACCCTTGCTGAAAGGAAACCTTCAGTGCCAATTGAAGGCTCCACAGCGCCGTTCGACAACGCCGGACAGTCACTCCAGTAGTCCGCCCGCCTCCACTGCCGCCATCAGCCATGACACAACAACATGTACCACTAGACCACGAAAAGAGAGAGAAGAGTGGGATTGGAAAGAACACCTGAGAGCCATGCCAACCAGGCAAGAAAATGATACCTTATTCCATCAGATGGAAATGCAGCGTAAAAAAGATGTCACTGCCCTCCATCAAGAGATCCGCCAGGTGGGCCAAAGAGTAGAGATGATGGAAGAGACGCAAGAGAAAATAGTAGAAACCATCGACGCCCACACACAAGAACTGCATGCCTAATCCCAGTAAATCTCCAACCTATTTGCTCTTATTGATGACTTGGAGAATCACCACAGAAGAGACAACATGAGAATCAGAGGCCTGACAGAAGAGATCGAACCAAATCAGCTTGAGAAGTGGGCAGGGAATTCTTTAATAACATCCTGAAAAGACCGGCAGACACGACCATGGAAACGGACCGAATACATCGCTCCTTAGGCCCAAAGCCAACAGACCCTAACAGACCAAGGGACGTTATTTGTAGGATACACTTCTACAAAGACAAAGACCTAATCCTGTAGAAAACTCAAACAATAAAAGAACTGACATTTAGAGGAGCAAAAATCATGATCCTGCCGGACCTTTCCAGACGCACCCTACAATTGCGTAAAGCACTGAAACCCCTACTCCTAGTACTTCAGGAAAGAGACATTCCCTACCGGTGGAGCTTTCCATTGCAACTTATTGCCAGGAAAAACGGAAGACAAGCAAGCTTTAGAAGCCTGGGAAACCTCCCAGGATTTCTCAGTGCCTTAGAACTTCCCTTTGTGGCGCTCCCGGACTGGCCAACCTCATGCACCCTACCAATTCCGCCTCCAAGACAATCCTTGCAGACCATGGAAAGGCAGTCAAGCAAGCAACGCAAAGCCTCACACCGAAGAGTGAGAGAAGAACCTAGAAGCCCAACAGAAGACTGACCCTCGACTGTGACCCCATTAGAGAGAAGTGTCTCTTTTCCCTTTCTACATTGCTAATTCTGTGTAGCAAGATGGGTCTTGGAGCGGCGGCAGGTAGCTTCAGTTTCTAGAAAAATTCATACTTACCTCAAAGCAGGCAGGGGGTGGGGGGTGGGGGTTCTCCACAGGTTACCACTTACGCAGTTAGGTTAGACAGCATAGTTGATAGCTGTTAATTGCCTAAAATAGGCAACTTGAAGTTTGAGTTAGGGGCCATGAGTCCTGTTTGTTTGTTTTGTCCCTTGGTCATGTCCACCCCTATCCCTAGCCAAACCACACTTCCTCTTCCCTTCTCACCCTTCTGTGTCTTCCCTCACCCATCCCAGTCGTGCTCAGAGGGTTTAAAAAACAGACCTGGTTTACGGGTCCTGGAGCAGCGGTCACCATGGAGACTAACTTTTTGCACGTT
This sequence comes from Eleutherodactylus coqui, assembly GCF_035609145.1. NCBI lineage: Eukaryota > Metazoa > Chordata > Amphibia > Anura > Eleutherodactylidae > Eleutherodactylus > Eleutherodactylus coqui. The sequence goes on along the minus strand of NC_089839.1, from coordinate 250,450,446 downwards.
CAACATTAAAGGCTTAAATGTCCCACAAAAAAAGGAAGCAAATCCTCTACCATCTTCATAAAAAGGGGATCATGGTGGCCCTGCTTCATGAAACGCATTTCAAAATAGGAGAAGTCCCAATGTGTAAATCACAAAACTACCCACACTGGTTCCATGGGCCCGACCCGCTGAGGAGAGCAGGTGGAGTATCTATAGCACTTCACAGCACCCTACAGCACCAGGTGGTTTCCTCAAGTGTAGACCCTGAGGGCAGATTCCTTTTCCTCAAAGTAGAAGTGATGGGTATCATACTAACATTTGCCAATGTTTACCTTCCCAACCAGAACCAGACCTCGCACGCCTTCAGGATCCTCAGAAAACTATCTGAGTTTGCAGACGGCTCGAAGATTATCCAATCTGGTGCTAGACCCTGCCCTGGACACGTCCTAGGGTAAGTCCTCTGTCTTCCGAGCAGCACTACGGGCCCTTAGAAAAACATTGGACTCGCTACGCTTGGTAGATCTGTGGCGAATATTACATCCGGGTGTCAGGGACTATTCCTTCTATTCTGCTGTACATAACTCCTACAGCAGAATAGATCTAATTATGGTCTCTCAGGGTCTCCTGGATTGCTCTCCCAGCTGCTCACACGGGAACCTCTTGTGGTCAGACCGTGTTCGGAGGACTGGCTCCTGGGAGAGCAGCACAGAGTGGTCGCACCAGGAGATTAAACGATAATCTCCTTAGAGACCCTATCTGCATTTCAGACATTAAAGGAAAAATCCAGGACTTTGTAGATGCCCATCGAAACGATACTACTCCGCCCCCCCCCCCCCCCCGTGAAATGGGAAGCTCTAAAATGTGTTCTGAGGGGTGTCCTGATCTCTCATGGCGCACGCCTTAAAAAGGAAAGGTCCGCTACCCTAACAGCCCTCCTGACAGAACTAAACATTAAAGAGACAACCAATAAACGCCAACAAACAGATACCCTCAGGGCCCAAATCTCATTTCTTAGATAACAGATCCTGACTATCCTAGACCAGAGATCCCTAGTATATAGAGATAAATTAAGAAGAGGCTCATTTGAATATGGCGACAAGTGCGGTAGTTGGCTGGCCAGAACTCTACATCCTAGAACACCATTAACTAGAGATGAGCGAGCACCAAAATGCTCGGGTGCTCGTTACTCGGGACGAAATTTTCGCGATGCTCGAGGGTTCGTTTCGAGTAACGAACCCCATTGAAGTCAGTGGGCGACCCGAGCATTTTTGTATTTCGCCGATGCTCGCTAAGGTTTTCATGTGTGAAAATCTGGGCAATTCAAGAAAGTGATGGAAACGACACAGCAACGGATAGGGCAGGCGAGGGGCTACATGTTGGGCTGCATCTCAAGTTCACAGGTCCCACTATTAAGCCACAATACCGGCAAGAGTGGGCCCCCCCCCCCCCCCCCCCGACAACTTTTACTTCTGAAAAGCCCTCATTAGCAATGCATACCTTACCTTAGCTAAGCACCACACTACCTCCAACAAAGCACAATCACTGCCTGCATGACACTCCGCTGCCACTTCTCCTGGGTTACATGCTGACCAACCACCCCCCCCCCCACGACCCAGTGTCCACAGCGCACACCAAACTGTCCCTGCCCAGCCTTCAGCTGCCCTCATGCCACGCCACACTCATGTCTATTTATAAGTGCGTCTGCCAGAGGAAAAGCAGGCACACACTGCAGAGGGTTGGCACGGCTAGGCAGCGACCCTCTTTAAAAGGAGTGGGGCGATAGCCCACAATGCTGTACAGAAGCAATGAGAAATATAATCCTGTGCCACCGCCATCAGGAGCTGCACACGTGGGCATAGCAACGGGGAACCTATGTGCCACACACTATTCATTCTGTCAAGGTGTCTGCATGCCCCAGTCAGACCGGGCTTTTTAATTCATAGACACAGGCAGGTACAACTCCCTATTGTGAAGTCCCTGTGGACCGACAGCATGGGTGGCTCCCTGGAACCCACCGGCGGTACATAAAAATATCCCATTGCATTGCCCAACACATGTGAGGTAGTAATGTCGTGCTTAATGCAGGTGGGCTTCGGCCCACACTGCATGCCCCAGTCTGACTGGGGTTCTTTAGATGTGGAAACAGATGCATTTATAATTCTCTGTGGACCCACAGCATGGGTGGGTGCCAGGAAGCCACCGGCGGTACATAAATATATCCCATTGCATTGCCCAACACAGCGGATGTAACGTCAGCTGTAATGCAGGTGGGCTAAAAATTCATTTGATTACACTGTAGGCGAGGGCAGACAAAAATTGCTGTATCAACAGTACTAATGTACATCCAAAAAATTGGCCATGGCCAACCAAGAGGGCAGGTGAAACCCATTAATCGCTTTGGTTAATGTGGCTTAAGTGGTAACTAGGCCTGGAGGCAGCCCAGTTTAACGAAAAATTGGTTCAAGTTAAAGTTTCAATGCTTTTAAGAGCATTGAAACGTATAAAAATTGTTTAGAAAAATTATATGAGTGAGCCTTGTTGCCCTAAGAAAAATTGCCCGTTCGGCGTGATTACGTGAGGTTTCAGGAGGAGGAGCAGGAGGAGGAGGAGGAGGAATATTATACACAGATTGATGAAGCAGAAATGTCCCCGTTTTGGATGGTGAGAGAGAACGATGCTTCCATCCGCAGGTGCAGCCTACGTATTGCTTAGGTATCGCTGCTGTCCGCTGGTGGAGAAGAGAAGTCTGGGGAAATCCAGGCTTTGTTCATCTTGATGAGTGTAAGCCTGTCGGCACTGTCGGTTGACAGGTGGGTACGCTTATCCGTGATGATTCCCCCAGCCACACTAAACACCCTCTCTAACAAGACGCAAGCCGCAGGACAAGCAAGCACCTCCAGGGCATACAGCGCGAGTTCAGGCCACGTGTCCAGCTTCGACACCCAGTAGTTGTAGGTGGCAGAGGCGTCACGGAGGACGGTCGTGCGATCGGCTACGTACTCCCTCACCATCCTTTTACAGTGCTCCTGCCGACTCAGCCTTGACTGGGGAGCGGTGACACAGTTTTGCTGGGGAGCCATAAAGCTGGCAAAGGCCTTGGAGAATGTTCCCCTGCCTGCGCTGTACATGCTGCCTGATCTCTGCGCCTCCCCTGCTACCTGGCCCTCGGAACTGCGCCTTCTGCCACTAGCGCTGTCGGATGGGAAGTTTACCATCAGTTTATCCACCAGCGCCCTGTGGTATAGCATCATTCTCGAACCCCTTTCCTCTTCGGGAATGAGAGTGCAAAGGCTCTCCTTATACCGTGGATCAAGCAGTGTGTACACCCAGTAATCCGTAGTGGCCAGAATGCGTGTAACGCGAGGGTCACTATAAAGGCATCCTAACATGAAGTCAGCCATGTGTGCCAGGGTACCTGTACGCAACACATGGCTGTCTTCACTAGGAAGATCACTTTCAGGATCCTCCTCCTCCTCCTCTTCCTCCTCCTCAGGCCATACACGCTGAAAGGATGACAGGCAAGCAGCATGGGTACCGTCAGCAGTGGGCCAAGCTGTCTCTTCCCCCTCCTCCTCATGCTCCTCCTCCTGAACGCGCTGAGATATAGACAGGAGGGTGCTCTGACTATCCAGCGACATACTGTCTTCCCCCGGCTCTGTTTCCGAGCGCAAAGCGTCTGCCTTTATGCTTTGCAGGGAACTTCTCAAGATGCATAGCAGACGAATGGTGACGCTAATGATTGCAGCATCGCCGCTCACCACCTGGGTAGACTCCTCAAATTTTCCAAGGACCTGGCAGATGGCTGCCAACCAGGCCCACTCTTCTGTAAATAATTGAGGAGGCTGACTCCCACTGCGCCGCGCAAGTTGGAGTTGGTATTTCACTATAGCTCTACGCTGCTCATAGAGTCTGGCCAACATGTGGAGCGTAGAGTTCCACTGTGTGGGCACGTCGCACAGCAGTCGGTGCACTGGCAGATTAAACCGATGTTGCAGGGTCCGCAGGGTGGCAGTGTGCATGTGTGATTTGCGGAAATGTGCGCAGATCCGGCGCACCTTTCCAAGCAGGTATGACAAGTGGGGGTAGCTTTTCAAAAAGCGCTGAACCACCAAATTAAACACATGGGCCAGGCATGGCACGTGCGTGAGGCTGCCGAGCTGCAGAGTCGCCACCAGCTTACGGCCGTTGTCACACACGACCATGCCCGGTTGGAGGCTCAGCGGCGCAAGCCAGCGGTCGGTCTGCTCTGTCAGACCCTACAGCAGTTCATGGGCCGTGTGCCTCTTCTCTCCTAAGCTGAGTAGTTTCAGCACGGCCTGCTGACGCTTGCCCACCGCTGTGCTGCCACGCCGCGTGACACCGACTGCTGGCGACGTGCTGCTGCTGACACATCTTGATTGCGAGACAGAGGTTGCGTAGGAGGAGGAGGAGGGTGGTTTAGTGGAGGAAGCATACACCCCCGCAGATACCACCACCGAGCTGGGCCACGCAATTCGGGGGGTGGGTAGGACGTGAGCGGTCCCAGGCTCTGACTCTGTCCCAGCCTCCACTAAATTCACCCAATGTGCCGTCAGGGAGATATAGTGGCCCTGCCCGCCTGTGCTTGTCCACGTGTCTGTTGTTAAGTGGACCTTGGCAGTAACCGCGTTGGTGAGGGCGCGTACAATGTTGCGGGAGACGTGGTCGTGCAGGCCTGGGACGGCACATCGGGAAAAGTAGTGGCGACTGGGAACCGAGTAGCGCGGGGCCGCCGCCGCCATCATGCTTTTGAAAGCCTCCGTTTCCACAAGCCTATACGGCAGCATCTCTAGGCTGATCAATTTTGCAATGTGCACGTTTAACGCTTGAGCGTGCGGGTGCGTGGCGTCGTACTTGCGCTTGCGCTCAAACAGTGGCGCTAGCGACGTCTGGACGCTACGCTGAGAGACATTGCTGGATGGGGCCGAGGACAGCGGAGGTGAGGGTGTGGGTGCAGGCCAGGAGACGGTAGTGCCTGTGTCCTCAGAGGGGGGTTGGATCTCAGTGGCAGGTTGGGGCACAGGGGGAGAGGCAGTGGTGCAAACCGGAGGCGGTGAACGGGCATCGTCCCACCTTGTGGGGTGCTTGGCCATCATATGCCTGCGCATGCTGTTGGTGGTGCCTCCCCAGCTGATCTTGGCGCGACAAAGGTTGCACACCACTGCTCGTCGGTCGTCAGGCGTCTCTGTGAAAAACTGCCACACCGTAGAGCACCTTGACCTGTGCAGGGTGGCATGGCGTGAGGGGACGCTTTGGGAAACAGTTTGTGGATTATTCGGTCTGGCCCTGCCTCTACCCCTGGCCACCGCACTGGCTCGGCCTGTGCCCACACCCTGACTTGGGCCTCCGCGTCCTCGCCCGCGTCCACGTCCTATAGGCCTACCCCTACCCCTCAGCATGGTGTATTACCAGGGATTTGATTTCCCAGGCAGGAAAAAAATTGGCGCAAGCCTGCAGCCAAAATAGAATTTTTTCCCTTGTTTTTCAAAGGACAAGCCACACTGCGTGTATTCAATGAATACTACTAAGTTTAATAACTGTGTTGTGGCCCTGCAAATGTGTCAGAGAACTGCAGTGATGCAAAGTTATTTGCTACAGCAGATCAGGGATTTCCCATGCAGGAAAAAAATTGGCGCAAGCCTGCAGCCAAAATAGAATTTTTTCCCTTGTTTTTCAAAGGACAAGCCACACTGCGTGTATTCAATGAATACTACTAAGTTTAATAACTGTGTTGTGGCCCTGCAAATGTGTCAGAGAACTGCAGTGATGCAAAGTTATTCGCTACAGCAGATCAGGGATTTCCCATGCAGGAAAAAAATTGGCACAAGCCTGCAGCCAAAATAGAATTTTTTCCCTTGTTTTTCAAAGGACAAGCCACACTGCGTGTATTCAATGAATACTACTAAGTTTAATAACTGTGTTGTGGCCCTGCAAATGTGTCAGAGAACTGCAGTGATGCAAAGTTATTTGCTACAGCAGATCAGGGATTTCCCATGCAGGAAAAAAATTGGCGCAAGCCTGCAGCCAAAATAGAATTTTTTCCCTTGTTTTTCAAAGGAAAAGCCACACTGCATCTATTCAATGAATAATGTATGTCTTCTGGCCCTGCCTACACAATTCTATCCCTGTAGTATTAATGCCGGGTGCAATGGTCTGCACAGCCGGTTTTGAGAAAAAAAAAAAAATATGCAACACTGCTAACAGCAGCCTGGACAGTACTGCACACGGATAGATGTGGCCCTAGAAAGGACCGTTGGGGCTCTTGAAGCCTACACTCACTGCTAACACTCTCCCTGCCTAACCACCACTTCTGTCCCTATTGCAAGGCGCAATACTCTGCAGATCCAATTTTGAAAAAAAAAAAAAAAATACAGTGCTAACACAGTACTGCACACTATTAGATGTGGCCCTGAGAAGGACCGTTGGGGTTCTTGAAGCCTACACTAACTCCTAACACTCTCCCTACAGCAGCTCCAACACGATACCACTGTCCCTCAGCTAACTCACAAGGCATCTGAGCCGAGCCGCGGGAGGGGCCGATTTTTATACTCGGGTGACATCAGATCTCCCCAGCCACTCACAGCAGGGGGGTGGTATAGGGCTTGAACGTCACAGGGGGAAGTTGTAATGCCTTCCCTGTCTTTCAATTGGCCAGAAAAGCGCGCTAACGTCTCAGAGAGGAAACTGAAAGTAACCAGAACATCGCGTGGTACTCGTTACGAGTAACGAGCATCCCGAACACCCTAATATTCGCACGAATATCAAGCTCGGACGAGTACGTTCGCTCATCTCTACCATTAACCCATGTCCCTAAAGTACAGTCACGCCGAGGGCATCTGGTCCATAAGACAGAAGATATCTTGGAAGAATTTAGGACATTTTATAGTAAAATATATAATATTGAACCCGAGACTACTGGAACTGAGTCAACCAGAAATCCAGAGATAGAGACCTACCTTGCGGCTAATGCCCCAGGGAAAATCTCAAATATTGAGAGAGAGGACCTGGAGTTGGACTTTACCACCCAGGAACTGTCAGAAATAATCCAAAACCTGAAGGTAGGTAAGAGTCCAGGGCCAGACGGGTTTACCGCCAGATTCTATAAATTATTTCAAAAAGAGCTGTCCCCCCTGGCATTAGAAGCTTTTAACACGATCAGTAGGGGCCAACCCTTCCCCCCGCAGGCGCTACAAACGCATATAACAGTCATTCCTAAGCCGGGCAAAGACACATCAATTTGCGGAAACTTCAGACCCATCTCATTAATTAACTTATATATCAAATTGTTCGCCAAGCTCATAGCTAACAGATTCCAGCATATTATACCGCGACTTGTCCACAGAGAGCAGGTAGGCTTTGTCCCAGGCAGAGAGGCAAGGGACAACACCATAAAGACGCTGTCTCTTATTGATAGGGCCAAGCGACATGGAATCCCCCTATGCCTACTGGCAATTGATGCCGAAAAGGCCTTTGACCGAGTAAGTTGGCCCTTCCTCTCTGCCACATTGGACAGTATGGGGCTGGGGGCGCGAATGAAACAGTGGATAATGGCACTATACCAAAGGCCCACTGCTAGAGTCAGGGTCAATGGGGCACTGTCTGAGGCCTTCCGAATCGGGAACGGGACCAGACAGGGCTGCGCACTCTCACCATTCTTATACATCCTGACCATGGAGACTTTGGCAAACTCCATCCGTAGCAATGGGTCCATCAGAGGAATCCAAATTGGGAATCTGGAACATAAAATGGCCCGCTTCACGGATGACCTGCTCATGTACATGTCCAATCCACGTATTAGCATGCCGGTCCTCCTCGAAGAGTTTAAAAGATTTAGTAGGGTCAATAATTATAAAGTCAACACCCAAAAATCTGAAGTCCTGAATATCACACTACCACAGACGGAAGTGTCCCATCTGAAAAAATCGTTCCCTTTCGGTTGGCGCGAAACAAGCATAAAATACCTAGGTATCCAGCTCCCGGGTGAGGTCTCACAGGCGTTTAGACTCAACTACCTCTCATTCGCGGAAGGACTAGGGAGAGACCTGATTAAATGGGGACCCCTTTTCCTATCATGGAGCGGCAGGGTTAAAGTGATCAAGATGGATGTACTTCCTAAATTTCTTTACTTATGCCAGACTATACCGATTAAGCTCCCAAGATCATATCTGAAGAAACTGAGAGCCTTAATAACAGCGTTTGTATGGAGAGGACGCAAACCGTGCATGCGTTTTACACTCTTAACAAGGAGAAAAGAGAGAGGCGGCCTAGGCCTCCCTGACTTCACCCTTTATTATAGAGCAAGCATTTCTAATTGTATATTAGACATACTAAAGCATAAGTCCTCAAAGTTGTGGGTAGAGCGGAACATGAGGGGGTAGAGGGCTACCTACAAGCGTCTGCCTGGATCCCCTCTAAACTGATCAAGGCTCTACCTATCCTATCCCCATTCTGTGTCCAACTCCTTGAGAATTGGACAAGCTTCGCAGCATTAAAGGGCCTCGTGGGAACACCAGGTCCACTCACACCCCTAATCTACAACCATCAGTTTGAGACCACCTTTCTGGGCACTCCTATCTTGACGCTGCCAAACAACCCAATCCCAAGATTGGGAGATGTGGTATCAATATCAGGTTTGAAGTCAATACAGGAGATCCTGGGAGACAGTGAGACCCAGCCAGGGATGTGGCTGAAATATTTTCAGCTGAGGAGTTTTGTGAACACATTGACGCTACGAGTGAGCAAGGTAAAGCCCCTAACAGAGTTTGAACAACTGTACCTTTCTCCCACGCCCTCTAAACACATGATTTCCAGACTCTACGGGATGCTGCTGTCTCGGGAGACGGAGGGCGAGAACCCTGACTACGTGGGGGCTTGAGAAAGGGAATTAGGCAGAAGCTTCTCCTCCGAAAGCTGGAACAAAGCCTGGCTTTTGACACATAGGGTCTCCTCGGCGGGTAGAGTCCAGGACCTGAATTTTAGAATACTGTGAAGGTGGTACAGAACGCCAGATCGACTTCAGAGGATGTTCCCTCAGACATCCCCAGCTTGTTGAAGATGTAATAATAGTAGAGGTACAATGCTACATATCTGGTGGGGGTGTCCGCAGGTGTCAAATCTCTGGAAGGAGGTGATAGAGCTATACAATCATATCTGCCATGGGGGGGGGGGTGTCTCTTACCCCAGAGCTGGCCCTTCTCTCTATGCTACCAGAATCGATAAACAAAACCAAGAAGGGACTCCTCCGATTCTTTATCATTGCAGCTAGGAGGATTATCCCGAGGCTGTGGCGTTCCAACATCGTCCCAACCCGGATAATGTGGGTTGAGGAGATCCATTCATTAATGCATTTTGAGGAGCTGGGAGCAGATGGTCCGGAAGCTTGGGAGGAGCACTACCGCACATGGCAGACCTGGATGACTTTTAGGTCCTCAGACGCTCTCGGAAAGTGGCTGAAGACAGGTACTCTCTAAAAGATAGAAGGAGAGGGCCCCTGGGGTCAGGCCAGGAGAGTGATGACATACCCTTAGACCATTGTCTTTTCCTACCTGTGCCTTCCTCTTGTGTCCAAACCTAGATATGACCCTCCCCCGGTGTATAAAGTGCATGGTGGGGCTGCTTTATGTCTATATGTTTGTATGTTCAAATGTTTGTCTGATCTGACCCCAACCCTGAATATCATCCTGGTTAAAGGAGCAGGAACGCGAGAAGAAAATTAGTGAACAAACTCTCCTAGACAATAGAGAAGGGCATAGACACCTAAGACCAACAGGTGGAAAATTAAAGAGATATACAGGATGGGACTAACCCACCCTAATACAGAGAGATTTCTCAATAGTGTTCAGTGGATTGGAGGAAAGTTAGGGTTATCTTATAGGTAGCGATGTATGAAAATTAAAGGCTCCCGTGGCGCGCGAAGCGGCTGAACTGTTGGACTTTTGGACTATAGAGACTGAACCGGAAGATGTTCCTATTGGCTTACATATATAAGCCCATTGAACTTATTATACCAAGTATAGTCCACGACTCCCCTCCCCTCCTGTCCCCTTCTAACCTCTCCTTATCCTTATTCCCTCCCTGTCAACCCTCAATCATTTAATGTATATTTGTCAAGTAAAAAGCTTAATATTTTTGAACCCAAAACCTGCTTTGGAATTGTACATGCAATTTGATCTTATGTCATTGTCTCTGAAGATAACGTATTTTATTGTATGACATTCTTTAATTTACACAATAAAGAAAGTATTGATAAAAAAATATATATATTAGAACGTATGTTGTGCTCCATTGACAGGACACATCACTAGCGTATGAACTAGAGGGAGTTCCCTCCCCCTGAGATGACATCAGAATGTATCACGTGGTACTTGAGACGGATTCCTCATTGTAAGTTAACATATATATGTATCTGTGCACTGTGTATGCATTTTTTATGCTTGAAAAAGGCACGTATGTTGTGCCGAAACATGTGGCAGATATATTGAATGAAAAGGATGAAAACCTAAACTGCGGGTTTTAGTGCACTTCCTAGTTAAAGTGCACCTTGGTCCAATTGCCTTTGGGGAATAATTTTAAAGTTCCTGGTGAATCAGTGAGCTTGACATTTCCAGACATCTCTCTGGAAACTGGGTCGTGGACAAGGACTTTTCATAACACCAACTTGACACAGGGTGCAGGTGGGATTTCCCTCTCCAGGGTTTTCTCACCAGGCAACAGGTGGGTGGACTTTCACTTCTGTTTCTTACTGCTAGATATATAAACTTAATATGCAAGGTGCTATTCTGATATATTCTTTAATAAAGAAAAAGAGGAAGAGAAAAAAAGAGGAAAAAGAAGAGGGGGAAGAAGAAATCTGTTTTCACGCCACATTGAACTTTTAGCGAAGTTTGACCCGTAACAGGATTTTACTGTTTTGTTTCCTTTAACACTAACCTTCATATGTCTCCAATTTCATGCAAATACTTTTTTTTTCAGATTCCAGAAAAAAATGTGTCATGCCCCATCCGATGGCTTACTGTATGTATAATGCTTTTCTCCTAGAGAAGTATTACTTCTATGTGAGGATCGCTCCAAACTTACGGCAGTACACAACGTATAGGATTCTGTTTGCCACCATCCAAGATCCATGCCGAGTGCATGAGGACTAAATGTTTTAAAATACTGTCTAATGAGAATTGATACTGATTACTACCTTAAGCTTGATATACTTCTGGAGTTGAAACTGTTCAGCATATTGATAGAAATATTCCAGCACTTTGGAGTTATGCATGTAGTTGGGAAAGTCTTCAGGCATTGGGTAGTCGCTGTAGCACATCATTTCCTTAGACGTATTTATAATAACGGACTTGTAAATGCTAGCTCTGGTTTCTTCAGGTTCTTTCTGCATGGGAAAAGATTCACATATTTGCCAGATGTAAAGTTCTATATATTATAAGAAAGTAACTCAACAAAACTACATAGATTGCAGTAACAAAACACCAGAACCAAAACACAATCTATTCACAAGGGGTATAAAGTATTTAATACTAGTATTATTTACATAACTGTATTGAGATTCTTGGTAAAGGAAAGTGAGCGTGCTCATCACATTTTGTCATCAATGGGAAATAAACTCAGTCACAAATGTGGGAGTGCAAATAAGGGAGATGGAATAAATCCTCCACAGTGCCACCTATTGAAAGGCAGCATTCCTTCGAGTCAAAGTGGGACTTTTTATACAAGTCTTGTTACAATGACTGGGAATCAAAAGCAAAGCCAGACTCCATGTACATACAGCTGTTTCCGGGTTATTGCCCATCATCAGTGTACAGTAGGAGTCTGGCTTTTGCTAGTGAGAGGCCTGGGACAGGGGTCAGAAACGCTCTTTTCTCCTTAGGGAGAGCAACTATATACTATAAACTAAGTGAGGAGACTCAAATGGCCACTTTGACTCGAAGGAATGCTGCCTTTCAATAGGTGGCACTGTGGAGGATTTATTCCATCTCCCTTATTTGCATATTACCCAGAGGAGCGTGCGTGGCCATTTGAGTCTCCTCACTTAGTTTATAGTATATAGTTGCTCTCCCTAAGGAGAAAAGAGCGTTTCTGACCCCTGTCCCAGGCCTCTCACTAGCAAAGCCAGACTCCTACTGTACACTGATGATGGGCAATAACCCGGAAACAGCTGTATGTACATGGAGTCTGGCTTTGCTTTTGATTCCCAGTCATTGTAACAAGACTTGTATAAAAAGTCCCACTTTGACTCGAAGGAATGCTGCCTTTCAATAGGTGGCACTGTGGAGGATTTATTCCATCTCCCTTATTTGCATATTACCCAGAGGAGCGTGCGTGGCCATTTGAGTCTCCTCACTTAGTTTATGGTATATAGTTGCTCTCCCTAAGGAGAAAAAATGTGGGAGTGGGATGATTACCAAATGGGACTCCCAAATAAAGAACCATAGGGATAATGAAGAAATATAAAGGGAAAAAATGAAGGTATTTACAGATTTTAATAACTTTACATAAAGAACTATATGATGTATGATTATTGAGATAGGAAAACCCCTTTAAGGATGGGAAATGTACTTTAAAGGCATTTATAATAGAGACAACACATCACTTCAGTTCAATACAACATCAAGGTAGTTTAAAAGGGCCGTCTACAACTAGACTCTTTTCTTAAACTGAATTGCCTCATAAGGTCTTGCTCCTTAGGATATAAGTGTCCCAATTTGTGGTGGTCTTATTGTCCTTTCTCTTCCTGTAATGTTGCTATGTGGAATGTATACCATTAATAGAATAGCATATAACTGGGGATCAAAACTGCTTTGGGAAAGAACGAATGTGTGAAAATACCTTAAATCTCCAGAGTCCTCCAATATCATCACTACTTTCGAAGCATGTGGGCTCCAGACCTTCATCAAGACAGCACTTAATTGCAGTTAGTCCACTGGAACCGCCGCCGATCACAGCAACATTCTTAACCATGGTGGTGTGTTGTGTTTAGCTAGACAGAACAGAATACTGTTAGTAAAGTGTGAATATCCTCTCAGGCAATATTTCTAATGCATATTGTCACAACTGCCACTCACTGCATGTGATTTGAATGCAACTGTAAAGAGCTAATTACATTTACATAGTCAATCTTACACTCACCTTTCACTTTAGGCTAAAATGAATTAGACATACCTCAAAGCGCCACTGTGGAGCAGCAAGGAATAAATTTACTGAATGTTAAGATGTAATTTATGTGATTACAAGAGTGATTGCAGGTTACAAAAATGATTTAATAAAAATGACACATCTATAAAAAAGGCAAAGCGTTCTTCAAGCCTGAATAAAATAAAGAATAACAGACCTCGTACTAATAAGATTGGTGACAGATCTTCCAAATGAGAACTGCGAACTTGGGTAGATCTGCAATATTGTGTATCTCCTAAGTTGAACTCTGTCTTTCTATTTGCAATTTTAATGAATCCCAGTCAAACGCCTCAATCCTCTAGTCTAAGTTCATTAATATAATGAAGAGCATGGGTAAGGTAGTAGTGCAGATGAGAGAGGAAATAAAGGGTGGTGCAGCACTGTGGAGAGCTTTATGGATAAGACTGATGAGTTTAAAATATATTCTATAGTGGATGTGTAGTGTCTCAGAACCGGAGTTCCTGCCCCAATTCAGTACAAAGTTGTTGTGTGGTTGCAGAAAACCTATTTCTCAAGTGCATGGTATTGTATGTTGTTTGCACATTGCGTTGCGCTGCATCACACTTGCAAATCTTGCTTAGAATTAAGAAATCCGAAAGTTAACTGTGCAAAATGAACTGGGTTAGCCCCTCCCTTTACCCGGAAGAGAAGGGAGGGGCCAACCCAGCAAGAAGGCAGCCTAGTTGTTTTGCAGAGAGAGAGATTAGCTAGTAGGAGCATCAAGATACTTATCCTAATGATGTAGTAAGCTTACACTAAAGTCCCGTGACGGAGTCACACTTCTAAGGGAGAAGGTTGCACCCTACAGCCTCTGAATTATCAGAAAAACTTCTGGTGATCAAGAATCAAGCCCTAAGAACAAGCCCTTGAATCTTTATTCACTGTGCCAACTTTGTAACACTGCTGTCAGGTTGTGCTGCTGGGATCGGTTGTTCTATATAGATTTCCAACAGCGCAGATAATTGAGCTGGCTGGGTGTTGATTTTCTCCAGCCAGCCAATGCCCACCAGTCTGCTGCACATAAATGCCAGCTCCTATGGTTAGAGGATGTTGGTCATTTTATTCATTCTGTCTTATTGCCACTCAGATCTGGGTGTTATGCAAGTTTAGTCTTGTTTCTCTCACCTTCCCCGAGGACGGTATGGACACTTGTATTTGCTGTCTGCATATTACGCTGACCCGCTCTCCCTTTCCGTTTTATAGGTGTGGCCTTCAGACGTCCGATGTCTTGTGTTTTGTCAGGTGGGAGATGCCTGAGACGGTTCCCTGTATGTCAGTTCGGTGGCTGACTTTTCCCCCTTGGTGTAAGGATTCTTGAACTAGCTATTGTTTAATATCAGTATGTGTGAGAGGTCACAGTGGGGTTCGCGTTCTGTGTTATTGGTGTGAACATCAACGTGTTCTGTGTTTCAGTGCAGGATAAGGGACATGAGGTGCGCACAGTCCTTTTCTGTGTGTAAGTGTTGAACAGTGACATGTCCTGTGTTTTGTGCATCTCTTTAGGTACCTAATCAGGGATAGTCAAGTCCAAGGAGAAAACCATGGGGCCGTCCTCATAAGGATACCAGCCCCACTTTTAGGCAGGGGTTCCCCACTTGCCCTGGGTAGTAAAGGCAGGTTTCTTCTCCTTTCTTTGCCTGGCATGGTGTAATCTGTCCTAACAAATGCTGTGAGTGTTGGTTTTGTTAGGACGTTGCTTAGGCATCTGTGCTGAGGAACTAGTCAGAGAGGGTAAGGCTGAGCAAATGTAAAAGGTGGCTGCTTAGGTGCTCTGCATCGGTTACCTGTCATTTGGGACAGAGCCACAATGACCTCTTTGTAACGTTGTTGTTATTTTCTTTTTATAAATAACAATTTTTGATGCCAGTGCTACATTAGCACAAGAATGTTAAATGTGATACAACTGAGAAATCACAAGAACCAGGGTTTAAAACGTAATAACTTTTTTCCATTTCTTTGTTGATGTCGGAAGCGATCATATATCAGTGGACACATACAAGCCTTTCATTAAAAGTGGTTATTTTTTACATGTTAGAAGTATCATTAACAGGAATAATGTACATGGGCTTCCTCAGGTTACAGACAGAGATGATGCTCTGGGTAACATAGGATAGTCCTGTTAGTTTTCCTTGGGCCGGTTTAATAGGTCTTCAGTGGCGTGAACTGTAAGCAGTATACACCTTCGTTTTGGCCCAGGTTATAAGGTTATGCTGTGGCTCTGCTGTTAGAAATTATAACTCTGTTCTGTATTTGAAGCCCTCTCCTCACGATAAAATGAATATTTCTGTGTTTTACCTCGTGTCACGGCCACCTCGCAGGGACTCTCCTGTGACAAGCCGCAACTTGCCTCCAGATCAACCCTTCTGGTAGCTTCCTGACTATAATGCTTACAGGGATCTTTCTCCTCCTGATAATCCTAACTTACTCTCTATACACGCTAACACTGTCCCTCTCTCTCTTTCTGATGGACACCCAAATATTTTCACTATCTAATGGTCTCACTTGTCTGATTAACTCCTCTCAACTGCACACATGGTTACACTGGCTAGCTATGTAGTTAACTTCTTTAACAGCGGACTTACTGATAAACTCTCTGCTCCCTGTACTGTTCTGATCTGACTGAAATCTCATTGAAAATCTTCTCACTATATATACGACAGGACTCCTCTCCTATCTCTCTCTTCACTCTCCAGAACTGCACGATCAACTGCCTCCCAACTGTCACTCCACTGGCTTGCAGCCAATCCGATCTGAATCTGCAGGCAACCAATGAGAATTATCTGTCCACTTGGTAGATTATAATAATTGTTAATAGCTCTGTCGTAGGGCAAATGAAGTAGTAGTTAACACCTGCTGGTTTTACATAGACTGAGCGCTGCAATTTAAAGGCAAGCCACTTTTGTAGGATCCATTTGGGCCACTGCAATGAGAAATGGAGAAGTGGTACTATTCCAATAGAGGTAGGTATGGTAGGAATGGGTTTAACCTTTTCCTAGTTTGAATTCTTGATGGTGGAATGGTAAGAGTAGTACAAGCATGAAATAGCGAATGCAGCAAAAGCAGGAAATGTACAACCCATATGTAGACATATATAGCATTGACCAAAAAAAACAGCGAATAAGGTGCAACCCTTTGATGAACATGCACATCCACAAATATTGTCAGATACATTTCTCATGTTGTATTAGTAATACCAGCTAAAAAACACATTTTGGAGAAGCAACAAAAGGAAGAAAAAGAGCATGGTGGCTCAGTGGCTAACATTGTTGCCTTGCAGTGATGGAGTCCTAGGTTCAAATCTGACCAAGGACAACATCTGTATTAAATTTGTATGTACACTTTGTGTTTCATCTTGTTCTTTTACTCCTCTACAGAGGGAAAAATTAAAAATAAGCTTGGTGGCTAGCACTGTTGCCTTGCAGCACTAGAGTACTAGGTTCAAATCTGACCAAAAATAACATTTCCATAGAATTTTACAAAGTCCATATAGATGTTATCCTTGGTAAGAACCTATGTTATGAATAACCGTGTGAGTAATTTTTGAAATAAGGAATAAGAATCAAGTTTTTATTTTACAAAACAAAAAGTGTTTGTGAAATGAGCAATTACCCATTAGAGACTGTAATATGCCTTTTTACTGACCTCACTAATGGACTTGAAACCTGCATATGCATCTTTTTGAGCCGGTGGCTTTGCTGACTACTCATTGGCCAGGATCCTGCTCTAATCACCAGATGAAGACAATCCTCAGATCCTGGCAATTTAACCCCTTACATCAATAGCAACTGTAGAATGAAAGCAGATGACAGAGGGAGGGGGCTCCTCTTGTCATCCATCAGTACTAGAGATAAGCGAGCACGCTCTGTTAAGGCAGTTACTTGAGCAACTGCATACTCGTCCGAGCAGGCTCGGGGGGTGGTAAAGAATGAGAGAGATCTCTCACCCCGCATTTGCTCGGACGAGTATGCAGTTACTCAAGAGCGATGCTTGCTCGAGTAACTGCCTTAACCGAGCGGGCTCGCTCATTTCTAATCAACACCTCACAATGTGATTGCAAGATACCAATGGGTTCCCATGGCAGCCAGAAGCTTGACAAAGGCCTCCATGTCTGCAATATAATGCAGCCTATTAGGCCCCTCCTTGTGCAGAGTCTAATAGGCTGCTGTCAAAAGCTTAACAGAATGCACTATATAAGTAATGCAGTGCATTATTCTAGCGATTGAACTATTACATCTTTAGGTCTTCTTCAGGGACTAGAACAGAGTGTTAAAAAGTTTAATTTTAAACTTGTAAGTCTAGTTTTATACATTTTTGCCCACAAAAACCCATTTTAAATTGATAAAATACCAAAAAAGATTTTAAAAAGCAGCACATAATAAGTATTAGGGCTCTTGCCCACGGACGGATATTTTCTGCAGAATAAAAGCTAATAGCGCCCATAACATGCCATTGGAAATCGATTCTTCCTGCACACTTGTGAAAAATAAATTGCAGTTTCTGCAAGCAGAGGAAATTTTTTTTTTTTAAATCGCAGCCGTGTGCAGTGGGCCTTATTGTGTTCATAGGAGCCCAAATAATGAAAATATTTTATTACTTGTTGTACATGGTGAATGTTGTAATAGCTGAAAACGTAATACCAGAATTGCTATTTTCCTTTTGTTTGCCTCAAAAAAATGCAATAAAAAGCAATCTAAACATCACAAGTACCTCAAAACAAAAATGTTATGGGTCTTAGAATGTGGCGACAGCTTTAATCATTTTTCTTTATAAAAACCTGCTTTTATTGTGCTAATAAAAAATAAAACAAATCTATATGAATGTGGTATTGCAATAATCATGCTGATCCAGATAAGAAACTTATGTTAAATTAATGGACTATTGAACACTGTAAAACAAAACCCCAACATAATTGAGGAACTTCTGGATATTTCCACAAAAATGTAATAAAAGATATACAACACATTATATGTACCCCAATGTGGTGAAATTAAAATATACAACTTGTCCCAGAGAAACCAAGTGCTATGTGAATGAGTTATGGCTCTTGCAAAGTGAAAATTGCTTGGTCCTTAAGGGGTTAATGTTTAGTTTGGAGCTAGGCACATACTTTTTCTAATGCTACCGCTCCAGTTCCATCTGTTGCATAATTTAGAGTTGACAACTTTAATAGCAACTGTTCTGGACTTTGCACGCGATATGCAAGCAACATGTGTCTTGGTGGATGGTTCCAAACTTTTTTTGTAAATATAGTGTAAAACTTTTATTACTTATTTTTTGAATGCAGGGAGAGAAAACACATGAATTCTGACATTGAGTGACGCTGTAAAAAAATAAAAATAAAAAACAAACAGCATAAATGACAATACATTTTTTCTGCGGGTCGGTACGATTACAACAATACCAAAAACATTCTAAGTTTATGTTTCTCCACTTTTGCCCAATAAAACCACTTTTTTTGGAAATTATAATTATTTTTGCATTCTTGCCATCCCCTGACCCACTCACCCGCTAGGTTTATCCACACACTTTTTGGGTGCTCTTCTTGAGGAGATATGACACGGCACCAGATCCACATCATAGGCATCTCACGAACTAAGCGAGAAGCCTGCTGCACACTGATGAGGGGCAATCACACTAAAACAGTCTGCCTATGCATGGTTTTCTGGCTTGAGTTCCCCATTCCCAATCATTAATAAGACTTCTTATAAAGTCAGTTTGATTTGAAGAAATGCTGCCATCCAATAGATGGCACTGTGCAGGTATTGTTCCATCTTTCTTATTTGCATTTATCAGTCAAATTACGGCAATTGAAAAACTGGAGATCACAAGATGTACCCATCCTCAGAACCATTATAAAAATGGTGACTGAACGTAGCTACTTTGTAAAAACTATTTTCAATCAAAAACGACACTTGGAGCTTGTTGAGAAATACATGGACTCCTTGGCTACTCTATATACAGAATAGG
The DNA here is from genome assembly GCF_035609145.1 of Eleutherodactylus coqui. Taxonomy (NCBI): domain Eukaryota; kingdom Metazoa; phylum Chordata; class Amphibia; order Anura; family Eleutherodactylidae; genus Eleutherodactylus; species Eleutherodactylus coqui. The sequence goes on along the minus strand of NC_089839.1, from coordinate 250,431,306 downwards.
AATAGCCTTTAATTGACAAATGCTGAAATGGACATAACACTGAAAATGGGTCTGTAGAAGATCTCCATATAAACCTAATGTGTAGGCATATTCAGATTTGACAAAATGTGGTATCCTTATCCTCCCCTCCTCCCCTGTACCCCTCCACATTTCCCCCTCCACACGCCTTCCTAAACCTTACCTCCCTCTCTCAGGTCTCCCCTGCCTCTAATTTTTGTGTTTCATAACCCTTTTTTAAAAATTTCACATATATATGATTTATATATTAAGTGTTTCCTTTTACAAAAAGCTAAGAAACTAGAAAATGTTATGTGCACAATTAACACTGGATGTTATGGACTAACACCATTAACATAGTGCAATTTCTTTTCTGTAATCATATGATATGTACAATGTTTCTTTGAATAAAAATTTATTGAATGAGATAAAAGATCCATCAAGAACAATGGACATGTCTACTGCAGATATAGCCAAGAAATTTGAGAAATTTTATAAAACTTTATATAAAACTTTATCTGATAATGATAACCTTGCGCCATTTTTCCATAACACTATCCCTGGAGCCTCATTAGCATTCTTAAAGATTCTTAGACTGCCACAACTGTATGATAAGGATTTATCCATTTTATTGCACCCATTCTCCACCCCTGAGGTGGCTGCAATTCTTGTCTCCATCCTAAATGAGGAGAGTCAAGGCCCAGATGACTTAACAATTTTATACTGCAAGAAATTCTGTAAGATACTCCTTCCAATTTTCACAAAGCTCTTCAATTCTCTTATAATGGAGGCAAACCTCCATAAACAAACCTTAGAAGTCTTTTTAACCCAAATACCAAAGGATTATGCAGCAATTATAACTCTCTGTTGAACACGGATCTCAAATTATGGGCAAAACTCATTGCCCAATGCATTTCCCCCTACTCACTAAAATTATACACCCAAATCAAGGAGGTTTTGTGCCAAACAGGGAGGGTAAACTTAACATGTCCCATATAATTAATGCTATTCATTATACGAAAACAAAAAAAAATACTGATTGTACTTCTCGGGATGGATGCTGAAAAAGCTTTCAACGGAGTGAACTGGGAATACATGAGATGCTCACTTATAAAACGTGGCTTCCCATACCAGCTAAATAGGGCTTTTTTTTTTACCTTTTACTCTAACCACTCAGCTAGAATACACATCAAAAATGGTACTACAAGACAAGGCTCTATCCCTTACACTATTTATCTTACTGATAGAGACTAGAGATGAGCGAGCACCAAAATGCTCGGGTGCTCGTTACTCGGGACGAACTTTTCGCGATGCTCGAGGGTTCGTTTCGAGTAACGAACCCCATTGAAGTCAATGGGCGACCTGAGCATTTTTGTATATCGCCGATGCTCACTAAGGTTTTCGTTTGTGAAAATCGGGGCAATTCAAGAAAGTGATGGGAACGACACAGCAACGGATAGGGCAGGCGAGGGGCTACATGTTGGGCTGCATCTCAAGTTCCCAGGTCCCACTATTAAGCCACAATAGCGGCAAGAGTGCCCCCCCCCCCCATCAGCATAAAGGTCGTTCTCCTCAGAGAAGAACGATGTTAGCCCATTGAATTCAATGGAGCCAGCAATACAGCAGGTTCCACTGAAAGCAATGGGCTGCCGGCGATCGCGGGATGAATTGTCGGGAAGGGCTTAAATATATAAGCCCTTCCCTGCAATTCATCCAGAAATGTGTTACAATAAAAATATATGCCGTTGTATAAGGCGACGGGGCGTATAAGACGACCCCCCAACTGTCACCTTATACGCCGGTAATACAGCGGAGCAAAGAATAAAAATCATTACTCACTTCACCGGGCGTTCTGCGGTGCTCCTGCAGGCTGTCGCTCCCTCCTGGTCCCAGGCAGAGCATTGCTTTCTGGACGCAGTGGTTGAAATCCCCGCCTCCAGAAACACACGTGCCTTCAGCCAATCACAGCCATTCAATGACATCATTGTCATTCGCTGTGATTGGCTGAAGGCACGTGTGTTTCTGGAGGCGGGGATTTAAAGCCCTTCGTAGAGAAAGCAATGCTCTGCCGGGGACCAGGAGGGAGCGACAGCCTGCAGGAGCACCGCAGAACGCCCGGTGAAGTGAGTAATGATTATTATTCTTTGCTCCGCTGTATTACCGGCGTATAAGGTGACAGTTGGGGGGTCGTCTTATACGCCCCGTCGCCTTATACGCTGGTATATATTTTTATTGTAACACATTTCTGGATGACTTGCAGGGAGGGGCTTCTATATTTAAGCCCTTCCCGACAATTCATCCCGTGCACGCTGGCAGCCCATTGCTTTCAGTGGAACCTGCTGTATTGCTGGCTCCATTGAATTCAATGGGCAAACATTGTTCTTCTCTGCCACAGCTGTTACAGCTGTGGCAGAGAAGAATGATTTGTCTTCTATATGTTCTCAATGGGGTCGGCGCTGCTGCCGCCGGCCCCATTGAGCGCATATAGAGAAGAGAACAGAAATCGCAGATCGCACATAGGTGCGATCTGCGATTTCTATGGCCTAAGAAGGACCGTTGGGGTTCTTGAAACCTAAAATCACTCCTAACACTCTCCCTATAGCAGCTCCGGCATCAACAACACTTTCCCTGAACTATGTCAGAATGCATCTGTGGCGAGCCGCGGGAGGGGCAGATTTTAATACTCGGGTGACACCTAATCTCGCCAGCCACTCACTGCAGGGGGGTGGTATAGGGCTTGAACGTTGCAGGGGGAAGTTGTAATGCCTTCCCTGTCTTTCTATTGGCCAGAAAAGCGCGCAAATTTCTCAGGGAAGAAAATGAAAGTAACCCGAACATCGCGTGGTACTCGTCACGAGCATCTCGAACACCCTAATACTCGAACGAGTATCAAGCTCGGACGAGTATGCTCGCTCCTCTCTAATAGAGACCTTGTATCAGGACTTGAACTTAGGACATTCCATGCTGCAGATGGTTTCTCTCTCCAGTGAGCTATCCAGCTTGCTGGACAAGCTCATCTGCTGATGCTAGCATTGTCATTGCTCTTGTTAAATCCTATTCCCGTCTTCCTGTCCTGGCCTTGCCCTGCTTCTAATCAGGCTCACTTTAAAAGCCTGACCCTGCCACTACACCAGTGGGTGATTATTGTGTTTACAACCGGGATCAAACTCCTTTTCCCTTTCTCCACAACAAGCGACCTGGGACTTCCTGATACTGACCTCTAACTTCCCTTCTGATAATGCTACCTGCCTCCTCCATTTGTACCGCGACCTGAGACTTCCTGGTAAAGACTACTGGCTATCTCTATTACTACACCTTAGGTTCCTTTCAAGTGCCAGATGTTACAAAATAATGGGGCCCAAAACATGGAGCTCGTAGTGACTGCCCTGCAGAAGCAAGTTACAGAGCTCCAGGAATTTTTTTCCTGCTTTCAAAAGAAGTTTTCTGGGTTACAGGTACTGGTGCTGGAGCAACAAAAGAAAATAATCAGTTTACAGAGGCAACTTCTGAGCTTGCATCAGTCAGGCTCAGATGTCCGCATGCAACTGCCAGCAAACTTTGGCAGGGATCACCATCAGTATTGAGCTTTTCTGAACCAATGCTAAATCTATTTCCAGATGTAGCCCACCTTGTTCACCAGTGACAGGAAGAAGGTATTTTTTTTTTATCAACAACCTCCTGATTGATGAGACACTTACATTGCATTGCCTTTGATGGATGGGTAGCAGCACTCACCCCTTCATGAATGGGTGAGTGTTGCCTCTGATTGGCTGAGCGCAGGGACCAATTTAGAGGCATCCATCAGCTGCCATTCAATAGCTGAGAGCTGCCTCTGATTAGTCACAGTGCTCAGCCAATCAGAGGCAGCCCATTCAACAGATGGGGGTTTTAAATCCCCGCCTGCTGAATACTCCTCAGAGCAGTGCAGGAGAAGAGCAGGCTGGACGCGGCTGAGCTCCAGCAGCTGAAGAAATGTGAGTATTTTTTTAATTTTATTTTTATCACCATTTTTTGTTGTTTTTCAGGGAAGGGATTATATTTAAAGCCCTTCCCTGAAAAACAATTACAGGATACTGGCAGCTGGATCCCCTACCGCGGCTGTCATCTGTGACAGCTGTGGTAGGGAATTCTTTATTCCCCGCAGGCATGAAGAATACCTTTGCTGCATCTGTCACAGATGTGGCAGGTGCAACAGGGAATTCTTTTTCCTCGCGGGGAAGAAGGAAATCTCTCTGCATGCGGCAGATGTGTTCTTCATCCGATCGGGGACACGGCAGTGGTGGAAAGGGAAGTTTTAAAAAAAAATTTTTTACATCAAAATTCTTATTTTTCAGGGAAGAGCTTATATGTAAAGCTCTTCCCTAAAAAACAATTCAGGGGTGTCAGCAGATCATTGTCTTTAATTGAGCCGCCAGCAGCAGCCGCGACTCTATTGAAGACAATGCGTGCATTTCCTATGGTGCACGCATGTCCTATCTTTACAGGCACGCACCTGTAAAACACGGACATGTGAACATACCATAGGGAGTGCATTGGTTCTAATAGAAGTGTGTTTTTGTTCGGGTGTATGCATGCACAAAAACGCGCTCTTGTGAAGTCACCCTAAATCCAGATAACCAATTCTTTTTATTGTCCAACGACTTCTTTTTGAACATATCTCTTAGCACTTAGCCCATTTATGAAAGGCACTATTAACCCTTTCCAAACCACGGTCTGACTTCTTCCAACATTCTTATTGAAGCCTGTACAGCTCCAATATCAAAAGACGTCCGTCAGGGTATTCTTACTGTATATTACTGGCCGGTCTGTTGTCGGGGGCCTCTTCGGCATATCACATACTGCAGTACGGGCTCTAGCCAGGTGATGGCACCATTGTAAAATAGCAGAAAGAGAAAGCCCCCTAGGAAATCGTGAATCCAAAATTGGATTGCAAAGGGTTAAGCTCTTAAGATCCTTATGGCTAAAAAACATCTGATCATCTTAAACTCTCACTTCTGGCCCATGCCTCATTGATCCTATCCACCCTAGCTAATAGACTACCAAGAACAGTTAACTTAAATGAATTCAAGTCTCAAGGTCCAGATGAATTACATCCTAGGATACTAAAGGAAACAGAAGAGGAAATTGCTGAGCCACTTGCCCTTATCTTTGAAAATTCCTGGAGAACAAGAGAAGTCCCAGAAAATTGGAAAAGGGCAACTGTTGTCCTTATCTTCAAAAAAAGAGAAGAAGGTGGATTCAGGGAACTACAGGACAGTAAACCTGACTTCTATAGCGGGAAATATCTTTGAACAAATTATTAAACAGCATGTATGCAAGTACTTGGATAAAAATTGAGCAATTAAGCAGAGGGTTAGTAACAAACAAGTCATGCCAGACAAATCTAATTTTCTTTTATGACAGAATCATCGACTGGGTTGATCAGGGAAATGCGGTGGATATAGTATATCTTGACTTTAGTAAAGCATTTTACAAAGTATCTCATACTATACTTATTGAAAAATTGACTAAATATGGAATTGACAAGGAACCTGTTAGGTGGATTCACAACTGGCTGAGTGATCGTACTCAAAGAGTGGTTATAAATGGCTGCACATCCAAGTGGAATAATGTATCAAGTGGGGTACCACTTTCCTAGGCCCAGTGTTGTTCAACATTTTTATAAATGATCTGGAGGAGGGAATTGAAGGGAAGCTGATGAAATTTGTGATGGCACAAAGCTAGGAGGTATAGCTAACACTAGGGAAGAGAGAGGATTCAAAAAGATCTAGAAAAACTTGAACCGTGGGCGTCGACTAACAGAATGATATTTAACAAGAAGAAACGCAAAATCCTACATCTGGGAAAGAAAAATGTAAAAAAGCACATACAGAATGGCAGGAATTGGGCTAAGCAGCAGCACATGTGAAAAAGAGTTGGGTATACTAATAGATCATAGACTGAACATGAGTCAACAATGTAATGCAGCAGCCAAAATGGCGAACACAATTCTGGGACGTATTAAGAGAAACATAGTCTGGATCACGTGAGGTAATTATTCTCCTCTACTCTTCCTTTGTCAGACCTCATCTGGAATACTGTGTCCAATTCTGGGCACCCCACTTTAAAAAAGACAAACAAACTGAAGCAATTTCAGAGAAGAGTTACCAAGATGGTGACCGGTCTGCAAATCATATCCTATGAGGAACGGTTAAAGGATCTGGGAATGTTGAGCTTGCAAAAAAGAAGGCTGAGAGGAGAATTAATAGCTGTCTTCAAATATCTGAAGGGTTGTCACAGTGCAGAGGGATCAGCCCTATTCACATTTGCACAACGAAAGACCAGATGCAATGGGATGAAACTGAAAGGGAGGGGACCGATATTAGATATTAGAAAAAACTTTCTGACGGTGAGGGTGATCAATGAGTGGAACAGGTTACTACATAAGGGGGTGGGGGGGGGGAGTTCTCCTTCAATGGAATTCTTCAAACAAAGGCTGAACAAATATCTGTCTGGGATGATTTAGTGAATTCTGCACTGATCAGGAGGTTGTACCAGAAGCCCCAGGAGGTGCCTTCCAACTGTACTATTCTATGAGTCTGTAAACAAAGTATGTGGGACCTCCTACACATTCTTTCCGTATGAGGTGTTTGTGGAAACACTCAATTCAGGCCTTTAAAAAACTATTTGCCCACCATCTTAATTTACACTGCAAAATTCCTCATCTCACTATACTTCAGAAAGAAAGAAGTACCCACATTGCCTCAATGTAGATAGGGTGTCACAGACAAAGTTGCTGCCTGGGAATTGGGAACAAGGTTCAACTTTTTGAAGTTATGGCTAGCATGGTTAAACTATCTAGAGAAAGTAAGCTAATAAGCCAACTCGAGCCAACATATGTCCAAGTGTTGCTCTTAACCTAACTCACTATTAAATATTAAATATATTTGTTAGTTATTAGGACCAACTGCTTACAGATCCCTCTTTGCATGTTTACACTCAATAAAAAGAGATTGTTTAAAAAGAAAAAAGAAAAACTGCTATTGAACATGGCTTTCTTACAAGCTAAAAAAAGCCACAAAAAAGTATGTGTGTAGGTAATCATACTGATATATCTATCCAATGGCAACAGGGGCATAGCTGAGGGGGTAGGGGGTTAGTGGTGGTGGTGGGGCGGGGGGGGGGGGGGGGGAGGTAGGGGTGTTGCGGAGCACATGCCCCAGGCACAGTGAGAATTGAAGGAACGTGAGGCACCTGGCTTCACTGTAATTTTATGAGAAACCTTTCATCAACAGTAGCAATTTTGATCTCTTATCTGTCCTGTCAGCTGATGTCATCAATCACTCACAGCTCCTGGCAAGGTTCTGCACACAGCATAACTTCGCTTACCACCCTCCACCTGGCTCCAGACTTATAGTGTCTTTACTCCTGCATTGAGCCACTGCTTCCTCCTCAACTTCTAGTGTACTCAAGCCCCTATTTGTCTGTGCCCCAGTATTTTGGGTAAGCCAGATAGTTAATATACCATGTGTACTGTGCCTACCGTGTGCATAATATATACATACACAGAACCCTAATTTCAAAAAAGCCGAGATGCTGTATAAAATGCACAAAAATGTATAAAACAAAAGAATGCATTTAACTATTTAATTCACAACAGAACATAGAACACATATCAGAAGGTGAAAGGGAGACATTCTTCCATTTTATTTCAGAAAATTCACTCAATTAGAAATTCGTGGCAACAACATATTTCATAAGATTTGGGACAGGGCTGTGTCTGCCACTGTGTAGCATCCTCTTTTCTTTTTACAACAATCTGAAAATATCTGGCAAGTGAGACCAATTGCTGGAGTTTTGGGAGAGGAATGTTGATTCTAGCTTCTCAACAATCCTGGGTCATCATTGCCAGATTTTTAATTTCAAAATATTTTCTATTGGGCAAAGGTCTGGACTGCAGGCAGGCCAGTTCAGCATCCAGACTCTTCTTTTGCGAAGCCATGCTGTTGTGATGGATGCAGTATGTGGTTTAGAATTGTCTTGCTGAAATATTAAAGGTCTTCGCTGAAAGAGACATTGTGTAAATGGGAGAATATGTTGTTCTAAAACATCTATATATTGCTCAGCATTGATAGTGCCTTTGAAGATGTGTAAGCTGCTTATGCTATGGGCAATAATGTAACCCCACACCATCAGAGATGCAGGCTTCTGAGCTGTGCACTATTTCGGTAACAAGCAGGATGGTTCCTCTCCTCTAGAGCCCATAGGAAACTGTCTGTGGTTCCAAAAAAGAATTTAAAATTTTAATTCATATGATCACAGAATAGTTCTCTATTTTGCCTCAGTTCATTTTAAATGAGCTTTGGCCCAGAGAAGACGCTGGTGTTTCTAGATTCTGTTGGCTCATGGCTTTTTCTTTGCATGATACAACTGTAACTTGCATTTGTGGATCTCACTGTGTTTAAAGACAATGATTTATAGAAGTATTCCTGAGCTAATGCAGTGATTTGCATTACAGAATCATGTAGTGACGCCTCAGAGCCCGCAGATCTTGAGCATCCAATATTGACCATTGGCTTTGTCCTTTGTATGCATAAATTTCATAAGATTCTCTGACTCTTTTGATGCTATTATGTATGGTAGATGGTGGGGTATTTAAAGTCTTCACAATTTTATATTAAAGGGGTTGTCCAGCCACGCCGGGTTGTCCAGCCACGCCTTTAACTAAGCATCCTAACAAACAGCATACAGGGGCTCAAACTGTCAGGCAGATCAGCTGTAATGTCTGTTTCTTACTTTGATATTGGATGTTCAATGCAGCTTTCAAAGACGGCGCCATTGTGCTGCCTTCCCACAAGGCCCTGCGCTCTTCCTCTTCTGTGTGCGCGCTCCAGATGGCAGCAGGACACATACACGTGAAAAAGCAGGTTTCCTGGTCTGGCACAGCTCCCATCCTTGACACGCCCATGCCTCGCCCGCCTCTATTGAACCAATCTACAGTCTCTCCCAGCCCAGTCCCCGCTGCCTCTAAGTCCCTCTACAGCACAACATGTTCTGCTGCACAGTGTACTTAGAGGGGGCAGGGCCAGGAGAGACTGTCTATATACACTGATGGTTCAGGATAAAATCCTCCACCATAAGAGTTCAATGTAAACAGCAGTCGTTCAGTACTGAATGGCCGCTGTGTAAAGTAAATCGAGAGGGGCAAGGGAGAGTGTGGAGAGAAATCTCCTGCAGCCACCCCTCTGTAAAACAAGGATACTCAACGCAACAAGTACACTGACAGCCCCCCCCCCCTTCACCCCCATGGTGACTTGTTATCAGCACCCCTCACTCTCTTTCCCCGGTGACTAGTTGTCAGCACCCCTCCCCCCCATGGCTACTGCTTGTTGGCACCCCTCCCCATGCGGCAATTACTTATCGGCACCCCTCCCACCTCTCCCCGCTAGCAACTAGTTGTCAGCACACACCCCCACGGCAACTAGTTGTCCGCACCCCTTGCTGCTGTGACTACTTGTCAGCATCACTCCACATGGCAAGTATTTGTCAGCCCTCCCCCCGGTGACTATTTTTCAGCACCCCTCCCCCCACATGGCAACTAGTTGTCAGCACCCTTCCCCCACAGTGACTAGCTGTTAGAACCCCCCCCCCCCCAACTACTTGTTAGCTCCCCCCTGCGTTGACTACTTGTCAGCACCCCTTCTCCTCGCGGCGACTACTTGTCAGCACCCCTCCCTCCCACAGCGACTAGTTGTCAGCACCCCTCACCCTAACCCCCACCCACGGCAACTGGTTGTCAGCACCCCAACCATTCACAATAGTCACAGCTCACCCCCTCCCCTCCCTGCACAGACAGGATTTCACTGAGATGAGACACTTATATATAGATAACACAGACCCATGATTCACAATAGTCACAGCTCACCTCCTCCCCTCCCTGCACAGGTGAGATTACACTGAAAGGAGAAACCTATATACAGATAAAACAGCAGCCACCATTAACAATAGTCACAGCTCACCTCCTCCCCTCCCTGCACCGGCAGGATTACACTGAGATGAGATAACTAAATATAGATAACACAGGATCCAACATTTACAATAGTTACAGCTCACCTCCTCACCTCCCTGCACAGGCAGGATTACACTAGGTGGGTGGGTGGCTGCACCAGTAATACTACCACCCCCCACCTCCGAGCAACAAGTTATGACAGTCCCAACTTTCCTACCCATGTGTGACAACTTATGACAGCTGCCCCACCCCCATCCCCGTGCAACAAGTTATGACAGCCCCCCTGCCCCACCCCCTGTGTGAAAAGTTATGACAGCCCCTCTCCCACCTGCTGTGCAACAAGTTATGACAGCACCCACTACCCCCACTGCAAAAAGTTATGACAGCCCCACTCACCCTCCCCCCATAAGAGTTGACACCCCCCCCCCCCCCAACCATCACCCCTGGCCAGTACATTGACAGCCCGCCCCTCTATCCCCGCAAGTACATTGACAGCACAACCCCCCCAACACCCCTCCTGCAAGTACATTGACAGCACCCCCCCCCACCACCACAAGTACATTGAAAGTCCACCCCCCCCTCCCCTGGCCAGTACATTGACAGCCCGCCCCACCCAGTACATTGACAGCACCTCCCCCTAGGCTGCTATAGTTACCCTCTGCCACTTGAGTCACTGCTGGATGCTTCTGATCATGATCGCGGCTGTCCAAGAATGAAGCGCGATACTGTGTATGCGCAAACTACACAGGCTTGTCTACGGGCTGAGATGCTCTACTGCGCATGCCCGAGTGGAGAAGCCAGCTGGAAGAATTTGTCAGATCCAAGGACAAAGGGATTATCAACACGAGGGGGGGGGAGGGGCACCCCTGTAGGCAGGTATATAACTTATATATGGCTCATATACAATGCACAATGTATATTACAAAGAGCATTGTAATGGTCATACTGAAGTGCATACATATACTTCACACAATGGGACTACCCCTTTAAGAAACATTTTTCTGAAATTGTTCCACAATTTTTAGGTGCAGTTTATCACAGATTGGCGAACCTTTGCTTTGAAAGACTCTACCTCCCTAACATGCCCCTTTTTATATACAATCAAATAAATTGAGCCTCCAGCTGTTTTTCATTAGTACCACTTACTAGAGATGAGCGAACCTACTCGGCCACGGCCCTTTTTCGCCCGAGTACCATGATTTTCGAGTACTTCTGTACTCGGGCGAAAAAATTCGGGGGGCGCCGTGGGTGAGTGGGGGGTTGCAGCGGGGAGTGTGGGGGGAGAGGGAGAGAGAGAGGGATCCCCCCTGTTCCCCGCTGCTACCCTTGGCGCTGCCACGCCTCCCCCCGCCCCCCACATCTTTTCATCCGAGTACTGAAGTACTCAAAAATCGCGGTGCTCGATCGAGTAATTACTCGAAACGAGTACGTTCACTCATCTCTACCACTTACCTTTTCAGCCTTTTGTTAACACTTTTTAAGATGTGTTGCTGCCATCAATTTCCTAAATAAGTTGATTTTTTTACAATTGAAATAGAAACATGTTTTACTTTCACCTTATAAAATATGGTTATATGAGAATTCTAAATCATTACTTTTTTATGTTTATGTACATTTACAGTATCCCAACTTTTTTGGAATTGGAGTTGTAGATATATTATTATATATAGTATATGAGAGCAGTGCCTATTTACATGTGATCTGCCAGCAGTGTACCAACTCCATTGACTTCCTATTCCTATTGATCCCACAGACCACTCCATGCAGCAACAAAAGAGGAAGGCGCAGAGCCCTCAGAGGAGTGCTTCTGCCTATTTATTTTAGTAATTAGTGTGGGGTCTCAGCACCTGGTTTACCACCAATCAATACGTAATCACTGTGAAGTTTTTAAAAAATTGTATTACTGAAAGATTTAGAAGGAAAAAAACTCAGAATGGTAGGAACTCCTGAAGCTTAATGTTTTGGGGAGGGGTGCTGCTGCATGAAATTCTCATGAAAGACTCATATACATTCTTCTACATAACATTTTTGTATTGTAAAGCATCTGCATATAGTATTGCTCTTGTCCTATAATAATAATAATCATAAACTCTTTTATATATATCGCTGACTTATTTTATAGGGAATGTAATTAGAGGAAGCAACAAAAATAAAATGAATATTTATATAAAAAATAATGAAAACAAATATACAGATCTACAATGAAGACAAATGATTTTTACCATAAGAGCTTACAATCAAAGAAGCCAGATATAAAACTCTACTGCACAGATATTAAAGAAAAAAATAACTGTGAATCCTAAATCCCCTTAACAGTTATATATTAATGAACTCAAATCACTTACCCTAATATCTCCAAGACTTCTTTTGGAATGCTCTTCTTGACTAGCTACTCGTTTTAACACTCCTCCCTCCACCTATGTCATGTAGAAAACAAACATAAAAGCTGGAGGGCTACATTCTTTAGTGTTAACCCCTTTCCAATCCATTTCCCTGCCACCCGCACACTCCCAGCTCTTAATTATTTGGGGTGGAAAAGCACATTGTGGATTCCTTGGAACTACTCAACAGAAACATTAAAATGATCTGTCATGATGATCTTATTAGCAATTTTTTTGAAAGTTAAACATGAGTTATGAGTGTTTCATATCAGGAAGATGATTTGTAATAATCCTGTAAATATATGAATATTAATATAACATACAATTATATAATAAAACTACTCGTCTCTAGATTCTCTAATGATAGATAGATAGATAGATAGATATCCCTGTAATATAGTGCCATACAGAGACGTCTTATAACTGTATACAATGTGTATAGCACATGTTTCTAACAGTATACATAACAGCGCTCCAATGTGAGTGGCTGTTCTGGACATGCATGTTAGTGCTTAGTCACACGGACGCATTCGGGCGCCGATGTGCCCGTCTTCCTGCATGAAGAAGATGGCCACACTGCAGTTACGGATGACTCTCCGCAGCGCCGGAAGAAAGAACACGTGAACGGCAATGGAGCCGGTCATGTGTTCTTTCTCGGGACCTACATCGGTGCCTGGATGCGCCTGTGTGTCCAAGCCCTTATAGTATACAGGACAGAGGTCTGATGTTGGTGGCTATTTTTTATGTAGGTTACAGCGTGCAGGACATAGCTCCATTGTCAGAGATTATTCTGCATATATTTCTAACAGTATGCAGAACAGACTCCGATAGCTGAGCGCTGTCCTGCATACTGTTAGAAACGTGTGTTGGCCTTAGGCTCACATCGCAGGGAAATCTTAATGTCGGACAAGAGCTGTCCTGCATACTGTAACATACATAAGCGAAGCAGCCTCTGACATTGGAGCGCCATTTGGCATACTGTAACGTATAAAAGCAGAACAGCCTCCGACAGAGATATGTCGTGCATACTGTTAGAAACAAGTGTCGGACCTTGCCTGACATCGGAACTATGCAGGGAAATCTTAATGTCAGATGAGGTCTAAAACTGGATTGAAAGGGGTTAATGTATGAGAATACTGAAAAGTTTGTGAAGCATAGGATAACATCCAGTGCTGAGCATATGCAAATAACTAAAACCCCTAGATTTTTAGTAATATTAGGCGGGGCTAACAAGACCATATCGTATTATACTTGCGTGCAATCGCAGTGTATGACCAATGAATTACCACCAAAACGTATTACGTATGCCCGCGTATTGACGCATGTGCGTATGTTTTTGTGCTCGTATGTCTGCATATGTTATATGTGCAGGAAAATGCAGCGCTAAAGCTTAAAAATCGCCTGAACACAATTACGATTTTTGCCGCTATTATCTTGTGGCAATATTGCAATCGCGAGTGTGAGGAAGCCCTTAGCTAAAAGAAAATGAATAACGGGGAAAAGCTGGATTAGTACTCAGGCTCACCTGACAAACCTGAGCCTAAATAGCCACTAGGTAACACTACAAAGTAATCAGCAATTAGGGGCCAGAGTAATCAGTAGTTAAGGGCCACAGTTTGGTAGGAGTTGTCTCTCATTAAACAACCCCTTTAATTGGTGAAATGAGTTCATAAACAGTATTGTGTGAATGTTTTAGGCAGCTGTGGAAAAATGCTTCCAAAAATAGAAGGGTTAATAGTTTTTTGGCCAATTTACAAAATGCTAAATAAATGAACAAAATAGAAATCTAAATCAAATCAATATTTGGTGGACAAACCGTTATCTTGAAAACAGCATTAATTCTTCTAGGTACACTTGCACACAGTCTTTGAAGAAACTTGGCAGGTAGATTGTTCCAAACATCTTGGGGAACTAACAGCAGATCGTCTGTGGATGCAGGCTCGCTCAAATCCTTCTGTCTCTTCATGTAATCCCTGACAGACTGGATGATGCTGAGATCAGGGCTCTGTCGGGCCTATCATCACTTCCAGGACTCCTTGTGCTTCTTTATGTGGAAGGTTGTTAATGACATTGGCTGCATGTTGGGGGTTGTTGTCCTGCTGCAGAAGACGGCTTCTTTATTTGACAAACATTCTTACATTGCAGCATTTCCTCCACACCTGCCTAAAATGTTTCTGCAGTGCTGCATTTTTGTTACATGTTATTTATTATGCATTGCATACTATCACAATTTTCCCCATATTTTTTAAAAATGACAGCAATATGTAGAACAAATGTAATCCACGCAGAACAACCCTACCAGCCCTGTAACTATTAGGGCTTATTCGCACGAGCGTTTATCAGCCGGCGTTTTCATGGTCAGCCGATATACGCTACTATCTGGGGCATAGAAGTTCGTGAACGGGTGCACAAATCTATCGTTTCTGCGCCCGTTAACATGGCATGGGCCTTGGCGCATATACACCGAGGTCACCATGCCATCTCCCCTTTCCCCTCCCTCCCCCTCACAGGCTCACCTCTGCTCTCCTCCCCGCTCGTTCTTTGTAATAGGAGGGGGTGGCACAAGGGCAGAGCTAAGCGCCGCTCCGTCCCGCCTCGTTTCATTGCTGGCTGTGGACAAGGACGTCCGTCCCTGCCCCTTGTCTGCAGCCAGCAATAGGAGGAGGCAGGATGGGGCGGCACTTAACCCCACCCCCTGCCATTGCAGAGAACGACCAGGGAGGAGAGCAGAGGGAGGAAGTTTAGCAACCACGCTGCTAAACTCCCTCCCATCTATAGCTGCTGTCATGGGCTCGCCCATGCAGCAGCCAACGTTTTACAGCCCAAAAGATAGTTCCAGGATTATCTTTTGGACCCGACATAAAAATACCTGGCGCTATATTGGTCTGGCCGGACGCTTTTACATCTCAGGAATACGGCCATGTGATCTGATGCATTGGAATCAGATCACAGCGTATATCGGCCGGCCATGAAAACGGCCAGCTGATATACGCTCGTAAGAATAAAGCCTTAAAGTGAGGAAGAGTAAAAAGAGAAAAAAACAGTGACTTGCAAAACTATTCACCCCCTGGGTGTTTGAAGCCTTAAACCAGCTACATATACGAGATATCTGTTGGCTAAACACTCCTTTGTCCATCAACTTTCTCTCCTGACTCCCCCATATACAGTACTGCACACTCCGCTCTGCTTAGAATGCATGTTTATTATAAGGGGAAAGAAGGAAAAAAAAAATTACATCCAGATATCTTATATCTGCGGGACAGAAGATTGGAAATGTTGAAATCCAACAAACCAGTCTATTCTCCAACATCTGACTAATTTGGATGTATTTTATCTAATTTATACATGTCAATAACAATATCCTGTTTATTGAGATGTTGAGGTTGCTTCAGGAGATTATGTCTACACTTCACACTATAAAAGGCTGTTTTCACACGGGCGATAAAATCACACGGTGCGAGTGTGTGTGAAAATGCAGAATTATGAAACCCATGCTTTTCAATGGTTTCATTCACATCTGCGATGTTTTCACTCATGTAATGTTGCGAGATTTAGAAATCGCTGACTGCCCTTTCTGCATTTTGCTCTTTTTTTTTTAATCGCCTGTGCTTCCCTATGGAGCCTTCGCTTTATTGCATCGCAACAACTTGCGATTTTGTGCAATGTGATGCGTTTTTAACATTAGTAACTCCTATTGTACTCTATTGCGTGGGCAGCAGCAATACAATGAGCAATGTTTTTCCAAGAAAAAGCATTGCTGACGCTCAGACATCGATGGACACATAAGCTATTTTGCCATGATTTTCTCACAGTGACATCGCAATGGCCCATGTGAAACTGGCCTTTAGCTTCTTCCGCATGAACAATATTTCTGCCTGATTTTTGGACAAAAAAATTGGTTTGAAAATCGGACAGAAAAAGCGCGTATTCATTTGAATGGGTGTCTGCACATTAGGGTATGTCATGTGTCAGTGAAAATCATACTTTTTTATACATTGGTTTGCACATTTGGAACCCAATGTATTTGGATATGAAGAATTAATTTCTATTATTTTTGTAAAAAATTGAGGTTTACCTACTGTAAATGGTAATTAAAATTACTCAATGTTCATATTAATCATATTACGCTTGCCTTTTATTAACAGTTTAGAGACATTTAGTTTCAATTAGTAAGATTTATTTAATAATTAAAATGCAAGATGGAACTAAAATAAAACCTACTCCAGTCACTGCTGGTAATAAAACACCAGTAAATTGCAATAATTTGAGAATAAGAACAGGTGATAAAACAACGTGTATATAAATAATGACTGCAAAAAGGTCTATTCGAAATTCTGTTTTAGTGCACAAAAGCAAAACTCCAGACAGTCAGGGATATAGTTATTATTTAACCCCTTAGTGACCACTATCGTGTTTTTACATCTTGCCATTGCAGAAAGTGTATGGAAAGAGATAGCACTGATACCTCCCTCCATACAACACAGGTTTCAGCTGGTTATTACAGCTGACACCTGTGGGCAACTGCGCCGTTTGGCCATGCAGCCCTTCGGGACTGTTAACACTTTAAATGCCACTGTCAAATCTGACAGCAGCATTTAAATCCCCCGGACGAGGTTCGGGGATCCCGTACGACCCCCATGCGATAAGATCGGGAGAGCCGTGCGAGTGTTGTGATATCCGGGGTCCTTCTGAAAGGCCCCAGGGCTGTCCTGGCAGAATGCCTATCAAGCCATCCCTGTGGGGTGGCTGGATAGGCTGCAGAATGCAGTATGATGTAATGCACTATAAACATACTGCAAACCCTGCTAGCCGCAATCAACCGCCCCTCCAGTTACAACAATTTAGCCACTGTACAACTTAAGGCCTCGTTCAGATGAGCGTGGTTTACACGCTGCTACAGGTTGCTATGGAAGCGCTCACACGGACCTTTTTTTACCAGCACAGAATTTGTGCTGGTAAAATAGATAGGACAGCGAGTTCCGACTCCGTGCTGCAGTGCTGTCCATGGTGCTAAGCGAAGGCTTACTACAGAGCTCTGCCAGCAGCACAGACATGTGAACGGGCTGCTCCGTTGACTAGAGAGCAGCTGGTTCACTGCCAAATTCCTGCATGTCAGCAGCGTGTAAACCACGCTTGTGCGAATGAGACCTTAGTCTGGCCATTGTCTAGGTGTATAGCATCCCACACACTCGACCTTGCCCGTGCATATCTCCAGCCCCTTTACCTTCTGCATCACCCCACCTGTAGTATGTAAGCTCATTGGAGCCCCTCACCCCTACTGTTTCCAACAATTCATTATTACATGTAACTGTGGTTTTTGTATCTTTGTTTTTTGTATCTCATCCCCCCTGTTTTCTAAGCGCTGTGCAGAGCTGTGTTTTTTGTGTGCTGTTGCCTGCATTTTTATTGTGCACAGACAAGCAAGCTGATGAAGTCACAACTTTTTATTCCCCTCCCGGTGGCATAGAAACCTGCTTAAAAACACAGTAAAATGCAATATTACATATGCAAATGCTTGTTTACTGCATTTATTTCAATAGGCAATTTGTGAAATGCATGCTAAAATGAAAAAATATGACATGCTGCATGTGATTTTGCATGCGCAAGATGCTTGGCACAAAAATGCTTGTGTGAGGGGCCCCACTGAAACTATGTCTTAGGGCTGCATATTTCGCGTGTGCATAATATGCAGCACAAAAATGCTCATGTGAAAGTTGCCTAACATTTCAGATGTCTTTTTGGAGTAAGCTGCTGTGTGTATATGAGCAGTCGCACAGTATCTGGACATTACATGTCTTGAATCCTTCATTTATCCTCTTGGCAGGTTGTATCTCTTGTTTTCAGTGCTTTCTGAGCTTGTGGGAAGAGCCTGCCCTTCTGTTTTCTTCTATACACTGCACATGGAGAAAACAGCAGATCCTGCTCTCTGCAACACACACATAAATAATTGCATCATGTAATGTATTATACAGCAGTAGTGAGCAGTGCAGATGTGATCCCAGTAGCTCTGGGACAGTAAATCATCAACACCAGCAACCAAGTCTGTGTGAGTTTCTGCTTCTATTTGCCTTCTTCCCCATAGACGTATATAGGCAGCATGCTCCACTTCCTGTTATACATCTTGTTATCTTTGTTACTAGGGACAGACTTCACATGACAACAGGAAGTGCAAAGCAAGTTAAAGAAAGTCAGACCCTTTAGTACCAAGCACTTTAGAGGGCTTTTTCATCACAGAAACTTCATTTTAGGTAAGTTAAGTGATTTGCACTTCTGCCAGTTATCACATAGACTATCATATATGCATAAGTTCTCACTTTCTAACAGTGAGCGGGATCAAGAAGTGGAACAGGTTGCCATGGGATGTGGTGAGTTCTCCTTCAATGGAAGTCTTAAAACAGAGTCTGGAGAGACATCTGTCTGGGATGATTTTGTGACTCCTGCACTGAGCAGGAGGTTGGACCCGATGACCCTTCCAACTCTACCATTCTATGATTCTAAGTTTGCAGAAATGTTAGTGACCATTTAAATCAATGTTTTATTGGCTAAGCAGGTAGAAAATGTAAAGCTTAGGCATCTAAAACTGAATCGGCCTATAACAATGCAGTCATATGTTACATAATTATTGTGATATTTCTACTGAACATTCTACCTTTGTGTGGTGACTAAATTTTAAATTGTTTTAAGCATCAGTTATCATTTATGCATTTTAGCATGTCCTTGAATAACCCCTGACTTACATATGTCACATAAACGAGTATTTGCCCTCAGGTCTCATGCTTGCACATCACGTTGCATTACACAAGATTGCAAATAAATGTGAGAATATTCTCAGGGGCCTTTTACACAATACAGAATATCCCACAACACAACAGAACAGGCCCTCCTGCAGAAAATGCAGCAGCAAAATCCGCACAACTATGTTTTTAATATTGGATTAAAGTAAATAATTTCAAGGTTATAGGATCAAGGCGCTCGATTCAAGCTTTTTTCTTGATAAAATAATATATGCTGAAAAATGTATCAAAGAAAACGCTTATCTTAATACAAATGATAAAACAGATAAAACAGTCATGTTTTCCTTGCTAGATTGAGAGTAAAATAACCAAATGCTGCATAAAAAGTAACTCACAACAGAGGAATAGACCCGTTCTCTTGCCACTATAGCAAGGGGGTCAAACTCATTCACGAAGGGCCGCATCAGCAATTGTTGTGCGCATAATATGTAGTGAGTTTCAGAACCCCATGATTTCAATAGGTTTGTTCACAAGAGCATATTTTTTATGCAAAGTGCAATCGTGTAAATAAATATGTAACATAATAGCATAGTATGTTAGGCTGAATGAAGACAATGTCCATCTAGTTCAGCCTCTTTCAAATCCCCCATGTTGGTCCAGAGGAAGGCAAAAAAAAAAAAAAACAAGTCAATTAAGCTCATTTGGAGGAAAAAATTCCTTCATGACTCCATAATGGCAGCCAGAGTAATCCCTGGATCAACATTTGAGATCAACAACCCGCTGGTCACCCAATGTCAATATCCTGTAATATCATAGCGCTCTAGAAAGACATCTAGTCCCTCATAAATTCCTTTATGGATTTTGCCATCACCACATCCTCGGGCAGAGAGTTCCACAGTCTCACTGTTCTTACAGTTAAAAACCCCGCTTCTGTGTTGGTGATGAAACCTGCTTTCTTCTAGAGGCAGAGGATGCCCACTTGCTACCGTCACAGTCCTGAGTATAAACAGATCATGGGAGAGATCCTTGTATTGTCCCCTCATGTATTTATACATAGTTATTTGATCACCCCTTAGCCATCTTTTTTCCAGGGTAAATAATCCCAATTTTGATAGCCTCTCTGGGTATTCCAGTCCCTTCATTCCTTTTATTAATTTAGTTACCCTTCTTTAGACCCCCTCAAGCAGTGCAACATCTTTCCTGAGCACCAGTGTCCAGAATTGTACGCAGCATTCCATATGAGGCATGACAAGTGCCTTATATAGTGGGAGAATAATGTTCTCGTCCCTCACCCCTACACCTCTTGTAATGCACCCCAAGACTTTATTTGCTTTTGCAGGAGATGACTGGCATTTTTTGCTCCAGTTAAATCTACAGTCCACTAGTACCTCCAGGTCTTTTTCCATATCACTTTTCCCTAGCAGTTCCCCATTTAGTGTGTGTTGGTGACATCCGTTTCTTCTGCCCATGTGCATAACCTTACATTTATTAATAGTGAACTTCCTTTGCCTTTTTTTTTAACCTAAGCCCTTTGTTTATCTAGGTCCTTTTGCAGCCGTACATTGTCCTCTGTTGTATTGTCTTCTATAATTTTGTATCATCTGCAAATATTGATATTTTACTCTGCAGCCCCTCTATCAGGTCATTGATAAATATATTGAACAGAATGGGTCCTAATACTGAACCCTGTTCCACCCCATTAGCAATGGTGGTCCAATCAGAGTACAAACCATTTATTACCACCCTTACCCAGCGACACACGTTTTCGCCCAGACAAAGTTGCCTCATTTTATATATCAGCCTATTATGCAGGTTGGTGTCAAATGCTTTAGAGAAATCTTGATATACAAGATAGATAGACTTTAGAGATGAGCGAGCGTACTCGTCCGAGCTTGATGCTCGTTCGAGTATTAGCGTGTTCGAGATGCTCATTACTCGAGACGAGCAGCACACGATGTTCGAGTTACTTTCACTTTCATCTTTGAGACATTAGCGCGCTATTCTGGCCAATAGAAAGACATGGAAGGCATTACAACTTCCCCCTGCGACGTTCAAGCCCTATACCACCCCCATGCAGTGAGTGGCTGGCGAGATCAGGTGTCACCCGAGTATTAAAATCTGCCCCGCCCGCGGCTCGTCACACATGCATTCTGACAGAGATCAGGAAAAGTGCTGCTGATGCTGCTGCTGCTATAGGGAGAGCGTTAGGTGTTATTTTAGGCTTGAAGAACCCCAACGGTCCTTCTTAGGGCCACATCTGACCGTGTGCAGTACTGTTGAGGCTGTTTTTAGCAGTGTTGCACAATGTTTTTTTTTGTATATCGGGCGTGCAGAGCATTGCGTCCTCAGTCTGCAGTCATTTTACTCAGTATAGCGGCTGTACTGGTGAGGCAGGGACAGTGGGAAAGGTGAAAGAGATATACTGTCTATATAGGCAGTGGGCTTTTTCAAAAAAATTGGGGGAAAATACTATATTTGGGCTGCCTGTGACCGTCTTCAGTGTACTGCGTGTCTGCTGGGGGTAGTAGTCCTAATTAATATGCAGCTAAGCGTTACAGCAGGCTTGCGCAAAATTGTTTCCTGGCTCTGCTGTACCCGTTACATCACCGCCGTGATAGCGCCAGAGGGAAACAGTAAACATAATATACGCTGCATACAGTATCTGTCTGCTGTTTCAGCTCAACATTTAAAAAAAGGGAAGCCAAATACTTAAGGCGTACCACTGCCCTTTGGCCATTTGACTGCTTCTGCGCTGTGAATTCCACTAGCTGAGTGATACGCACCTAGGTCTCACTACAGGCGTGCGCAAAATTGTTTCCTGGCTCTGCTGTCTCCGTTACATCACCGCCGTGATAGCGCCAGAGGGAAACAGTAAACATAATATATGCTGCATACAGTATCTGTCTGCTGTTTCAGCTCACCATTTAAAAAAAGGGAAGCCAAATACTTAAGGCGTACCAGTGCCCTTTGGCGACTTGACTGCTTCTGCGCGGTGAATTCCACTAGCTGAGTGATACGCACCTACGTCTCACTACAGGCGTGTGCAAAATTGTTTCCTGGCTCTGCTGTGCGTTCCGTAAGCGAAGTTAGCCTCCAACCACAGGCCAATAAGCGGCACATTTAATTACAGCCTTCTGTTTCTGCTCTACTCGTAATACACCATGCTGAGGGGTAGGGGTAGGTCTAGAGGACGTGGACGCGGGTGAGGATGCGGAGGCCCAAGTCAGGACGTGGGCAAAGGCCGAGCTCCTGATCCAGGTGTATCGCAGCCGACTGTTTCAGGGGTCCCCAAATTCATCTCACAATTAATGGGTCCACGCAGTAGACCTTTATTAGAAAATGAGCAGTGTGAGCAGGTCCTGTCGTGGATGGCAGAAAGACCACCCAGACTTCTACGCCGTCCACTGCTGCAACTCTGAATCCTCTGGCTGCTGCTCCTCCTTCCTCCCAGCCTCCTCACTCCATTACAATGACACATTCTGAGGAGCAAGCAGACTCCCAGGAACTGTTCTCGGGCCCCTGCCCAGAATGGGTAGCAATGGTTCCTCTCCCACCGGAGGAGTTCGTCGTGGCCGATGCCCAACCTTTGGAAAGTTCCCGGGGTCCGGGAGATGAGGCTGGGGACTTCCGGCAACTGTCTCAAGAGCTTTCAGTGGGTGAGGAGGACAACGACGATGAGACACAGTTGTCTATCAGTGAGGTAGTAGTAATTTCAGTAAGTCCGAGGGAGGAGCGCACAGAGGATTCGGAGGAAGAGCAGCAGGACGATGAGGTGACTGACCCCACTTGGTTTGCTAAGCCTACTGAGGACAGGTCTTCAGAGGGGGAGGCAAGTGCAGCAGCAGGGAAGGTTGCAAGAGGCAGTGCGGTGGCCAGGGGTAGAGGCAGGGCCAGACCGAATAATCCACCAACTGTTTCCCAAAGCGCCCCTTCGCGCCATGCCACCCTGCAGAAGCCGAGGTGCTCAAAGGTGTGGCAGTTTTTCACTGAGAGTGCAGACGACCGACGAACTGTGGTGTGCAAGGTTTGTCGCGCCAAGATCAGCCGGGGAGCCACGACCAGCAGCCTCACCACCACCAGCATGCGCAGACATATGATGGCCAAGCACCCCACAAGGTGGGACGAAGGCCGTTCACCGCCTCCGGTTTGCACCACTGCCTGTTCCCCTGTGCCCCAACCTGCCACTGAGATCCAACCCCCCTCTCAGGAAACAGGCACGACCGTCTCCCGGCCTGCACCCACACGCTCACCTCCGCTGTCCTCGGCCCCATCCAGCAATGTCTCTCATCGCAGCGTCCAGCCGTCGCTAGCGCAACTGTTTGAGTGCAAGCGCAAGTACGCCGTCACGCACCCGCACGCTCAAGCTTTAAATGTGCACATAGCAAAATTTACCAGCCTGGAGATACTGCCGTATAGGCTTATGGAAACGGAGGCTTTCAAAAACATGATGGCGGCGGCGGCTCCGCGCTACTCGGTTCCCAGTCGCCACTACTTTTCCCGATGTGCCGTCCCAGCCCTGCACGACCACGTCTCCCGCAACATTGTATGCGCCCTCACCAACGCGGTTACTGCCAAGGTCCACTTAACAACGGACACGTGGACAAGCACAGGCGGGCAGGGCCACTATATCTCCCTGATGGCACATTGGGTGAATTTAGTGGAGGCTGGGACCAAGTCAGAGCCTGGGACCGCTCACGTCCTACCCACCCCCAGAATTGCGGGCCCCAGCTCGGTGCTGGTATCTGCGGCGGTGTATGCTTCCTCCACTAAACCACCCTCCTCCTCCTACGCAACCCCTGTCTCGCAATCAAGATGTGTCAGCAGCACGTCGCCAGCAGTCGGTGTCGCGTGGCAGCACAGCGGGGGGCAAGCGTCAGCAGGCCGTGCTGAAACTACTCAGCTTAGGAGAGAAGAGGCACACGGCCCACGAACTGCTGCAGACCGACCGCTGGCTTGCGTCGCTGAGCCTCCAACCGGGCATGGTTGTGTGTGACAACGGCCGTAACCTGGTGACGGCTCTGCAGCTCGGCAGCCTCACGCAAGTGCCATGCCTGGCCTATGTCTTTAATTTGGTGGTTCAGCGGTTTCTGAAAAGCTACCCACACTTGTCAGCGCACATTTCCGCAACTCCAAGACGGACGCTGCCACCCTGCCCACCCTGCAACATCGGTTTTATCTGCCAGTGCACCGACTGCTGTGCGACGTGCCCACACGGTGGAACTCTACGCTCCACATGTTGGCCAGGCTCTATGAGCAGCGTAGACCTATAGTGGAATACCAACTCCAACATGGGCGGCGTAGTGGGAGTCAGCCTCCTCAATTCTTTACAGAAGAGTGGGCCTGGTTGGCAGACATCTGCCAGGTCCTTGGAAACTTTGAGGAGTCTACCCAGATGGTGAGCGGGGATGCTGCAATCATTAGCATCACCATTCCTCTGCTATGCCTCTTGAGAAGTTCCCTGCAAAGCATAAAGGCAGACGCTTTGCACTCGGAAACGGAGGCGTGGGAAGACAGTATGTCGCTGGATAGTCAGAGCACCCTCATGTCTATATGTCAGCGCGTTGAGGAGGAGGAGGAGGAGGTGGAGGAGCATGAGGAGGAGGGGGAAGAGACAGCTTGGCCCACTGCTGAGGGTACACATGCTGCTTGCCTGTCATCCTTTCAGCGTGTATGGCCGGAGAAGGAGGAGGAGGATCCTGAAAGTGATCTTCCTAGTGAGGACAGCCATGTGTTGCGTACAGGTACCCTGGCACACATGGCTGACTTCATGTTAGGATGCCTTTCTCGTGACCCTCGCGTTACATGCATTCTGGCCACTACGGATTACTGGGTGTACACACTGCTCGACCCACGGTATAAGGAGAACCTTTCCACTCTCATTCCCGAAGAGGAAAGGGTTTCCAGAATGATGCTATACCACAGGGCGCTGGTGGACAAACTGATGGTAAACTTCCCATCCGACAGTGCTAGTGGCAGAAGGCGCAGTTCCGAGGGCCAGGTAGCAGGGGAGGCGCAGAGATCAGGCAGCATGTACAGCGCAGGCAGGGGAACATTCTCCAAGGCCTTTGCCAGCTTTATGGCTCCCCAGCAAGACTGTGTCACCGCTCCCCAGTCAGGGCTGAGTTGGCGGGAGCACTGTAAAAGGATGGTGAGGGAGTACGTAGCCGATCGCACGACCGTCCTCGGTGACGCCTCTGCCCCCTACAACTACTGGGTGTCGAAGCTGGACACGTGGCCTGAACTCGCGCTGTATGCCCTGGAGGTGCTTGCTTGTCCTGCGGCTAGCGTCTTGTCAGAGAGGGTGTTTAGTGCGGCTGGGGAAATCATCACGGATAAGCGTACCCACCTGTCAACCGACAGTGCCGACAGGCTTACACTCATCAAGATGAACAAAGCCTGGATTTCCCCAGACTTCTCTTCTTCACCAGCAGACAGCAGCGATACCTAAGCAATACGTAGGCTGCACCCGCGAATGGAAGCATCGTTCTCTATCACCATCCAAAACGGGGACCTTTTTGCTTCATCAATCTGTGTATAATATTCCTCCTCCTCCTCCTGCTCCTCCTCCTGAAACCTCACATAATCACGCCGAACGAGCAATTTTTCTTAAGCCCACAAGGCTCAGTCATATAATTTTTGTAAACAATTTTTATACGTTTCAATGCTCATTAAAGCGTTGAAACTTGCACCTGAACCAATTTTTATTCTAACTGGGCTGCCTCCAGGCCTAGTTACCAATTAAGCCACATTAACCAAAGCGATTGATGGGTTTCACCTGCCCTCTTGGTTGGGCATGGGCAATTTTTCTGAGGTACATTAGTACTGTTGGTACACCAATTTTTGGGGGCCCTCGCCTACAGTGTAATCCAATTCATTTTTTGCCCACCTGCATTACAGCTGACGTTACATCAGCTGTGTTGGGCACTGCAATGGGATATATTTATGTACCGCCGGTGGGTTCCAGGGAGCCACCCATGCCGTGGGTCCACACAGAGTTGTAACTGCATGTGTCCACTTCTAAAGAACCCCAGTCTGACTGGGGCATGCAGTGTGGGCCGAAGCCCACTTGCATTAAACATGACATTACCTCAGCTGTGATGGGCAATGCAATGGGATAAATTTATGTACCGCCGGTGGCTTCCTGGCACCCACCCATGCTGTGGGTCCACACGGAGTTGTAACTGCATGTGTCCACTTCTAAAGAACCCCAGTCTGACTGGGGCATGCAGTGTGGGCCGAAGCCCACCTGCATTTAATCGGATGTTACCCCAGCTGCAATGGGATACATTAATGTACAGCCGGTGGGTTCCAGGGAGCCACCCATGCTTTGGGTGCACACGGAATTCCCATTGCGGAGTTGTACCTGCCTGTGACTATTTATAAAAAATCGCGGTCTGACTGGGGCATGCACCTTGACAGAATGAATAGTGTGTGGCACATAGGTTCCCCATTGCTATGCCCAAGTGTGCAGCTCCTGATGGCGGTGGCACAGGATTATATTTCTCATTGCTTCTGTACAGCATTGTGGGCTATCGCCCCGCCCCTTTTAAAGAGGGTCGCTGCCTAGCCGTGCCAACCCTCTGCAGTGTGTGCCTGCCGTTCCTCTGGCAGACGCACTTATAAATAGACATGAGGGTGGTGTGGCATGAGTGCAGCTGAAGGCTGCGCAGGGACACTTTGATGTGCGCTGTGGACACTGCGTCGTGCGGGGGGGGGGGGGGGGGGTTGGGCAGCATGTAACCCAGGAGAAGTGGCAGCGGAGTGTCATGCAGGCAGTGATTGTGCTTTGTTGGAGGTAGTGTGGTGCTTAGCTAAGGTATGCATTGCTAATGAGGGCTTTTCAGAAGTAAAAATTGTTGGGAGGGGGGGGCACTCTTGCCGCTATTGTGGCTTAATAGTGGGACCTGTGAACTTGAGATGCAGCCCAACATGTAGCCCCTCGCCTGCCCTATCCGTTGCTGTGTCGTTCCCATCACTTTCTTGAATTGCCCCGATTTTCACAAATGGAAACCTTAGCGAGCATCTGCGATATACAAAAATGCTCGGGTCGCCCATTGACTTCAATGGGGTTCGTTACTCGAAACGAACCCTCGAGCATCGCGATAATTTCGTCCCGAGTAACGAGCAACCGAGCATTTTGGTGCTCGCTCATCTCTACTTCTTATCGAATGACAGCTGGAAATTAATTATATTGGGGTCACTATTTCCCAAGAGTTCCTGCACCTGCATCCTCATGATTCTGTCTGGTTTGTTAGTTAATAATATGTCTAGAGTGGCCCTTTCTCTAGTTGGCTCCGACACAAGTAGGGTAAGTTGGCTATCTTTAATTGTTGTCAAGAACTTATCACCCTTGTGAGATATGCAGGTTTTATCTTCCCATATTATATTCGGATAATTAAAGTCCCCCATAACAATTACTTAATTGCGCTTTGACACCTCTTCTATTTTTCTTAATGATAAGATTTCAGTTGTTTCTGTTGCTTTTAGTGGCCTATAGAAAACTCCTATCAGTATTTTGTTATTTTTCCCTCCCTGTATTTCTACCGACAGAGGTGCCACGCATTCATCTCCTGCACCTATATCTTCTCGTAGCCTTGGCTTGAAGTACAATTTAATATACAAACCGGTTTCAACGGTCTCTTCTGAGGAGATTATAGCCCTGTAAATTCACTGCCCAATCGCACTTATCAAGCGATGTTTCCATTCTTCCCACTATATCATAATTTTTATCAGTCATTCTCGCTTCAAGCTCACCCACTTTACCAATCACACGTTTTGCATTCGTTGCCATACAATACAGTGGTTCTTTATATTCATTGCGCTACTAATGGTGCTATTAGCTATTCTGTCAGTTCTAACTGTTCTATTCTGACCCCCTGCTCAATCCCTATTTCCATTAGTTGGTCCCAATTGCAGAATTGTCACGGGATCCTCGTGATTTCCTAGCGATGGCGGGTCTTCATTTGTATTGTACATGTGTGCCAGTGTGCCGACCGGCACATCCGCAGCATAGAAAAGAAGACAGGTATGCAGGGGTCAATGGCCGAGCATCGTGTCAAATTCCGCTGCAGGATACTGTATGCGGGGCCCAACCCAGCCGCGTGCAGGCGGACTAAAACCTGCAAACAACATCTGTGCTCTATCCAAATTTCGGCACCTATGTAGATAAGGGACCCTCCTTTGAAAATTCACCAGTGTCATCCCTTTTTCCACTGTGTCCACCGCCTTTAGCTTTTTCTCACTTGAAGCAATGGGAAGAACTGTGCAACGTACCGTCGCATGCCAAGCAGATGTGCTTAAATCTGCACATAGATCCAAATTTGCACTTTCCCTCGTAGAAATGCCAAGATGTTGCCCGTTACCAGTATGGTTAAAGGGGTTGTCCCGCGGCAGCAAGTGGGGTTATACACTTCTGTATGGCCATATTAATGCACTTTGTAATGCACATCGTGCATTAAATATGAGCCATACAGAAGTTATTCACTTACCTGCTCTGTTGCTAGCGTCCCCGTCTCCATGGCACCGTCTAATTTCTGTCTTCTGGCATCTTTAGACGCGCTTGCGCTGTGCGGTCTTCTGCCTGGTGAATGGGGCCGCTCGTGCTGGAGAGCTGGTCTGCGAGTCGTCATCGAAGCTCCGCCTCCGTCACGTGGTGCCGATCAGCCAATGAGGTGGCTATATTGGCAGTGGAACGCGGAAGACAGAAGAAGAAACTCCACGGTGCACCATGGGAAGACCCGCGGTGCACCGTGGGAGAAGACCAGTGGCGCCATCTTTAAAAGAAGAAATTAAGTAGCTGCAGAACGCTGATGCAGGTAAGTGCAATGTGCTTGTTAAAAACTAACACATGCTTTCTTTTTAACAGGGCATAATGCAGGGGTCCATTTAAAAAAAAAAATTCGCTTTTGCCGCGGGACAACCCCTTTAACTAAGTCGGCAGAGCCAGCTCTGCCCTGAAAGGGATGTCAGTGATGAGCAGGAGCCATCACCTTCTACCATAAACCAAAGTTTTCATAGTCCCACCTAACGTTGGGCCTAACTGCTTTCCGTTGACAAAATTGCTCATCATACCAGAGCCACATCTTGCCACTGTACGTATGATATGCTTCAGCTATAGCATACAAATAACAAAAGAACCCTGAACAATTCTCTGGCGCTTTTTCTCCAATAACGCTGGCTAAAATTGCAGAAGCCTTCAACCAATTATTAAAGTTCTGAGGAATCAAATGCATTGTTTCTTTTCTTCCTCCTCCTTTTTAGAATCCATCCTTTTCCCGTTATCCAAATTGAATTTTCCAAAAGGAAAATGGAAAAAAATCTCTATTTCCTTCTTTAACCCCTTAAGGACTATGCTGTTTTGTAAGTTAAGGGCTTATTCAGACATACGTATATCATATCTTTTTCACACTGATATATGCTGCCCCTCTCTGCATGGGTAGGAAGCAGGACAGGCCGGGAGCAGTGCACTGCGCTCCCACCCCCTCTCTGCCCTTTGTCACTATTTGCAATGGGAGGTGGTGGGAGGGGGCGTAACTGCCTACTCTCCCTGCAGAGAGGTGCAGCATAAATCAGCCGGGAGTGAAAACTCACTTAGAAGCGCTGTCCAGCTATTCTCTCTGTCCCAGGCAGTTGTCTTCTGTATTCTGGTGGCGGGGGATTGAAAAATCCCTGCCTCCAGAAAGCACTGCCTCTGATTGGTCACAGCGCTCAGCCAATCAGAGGCAGCTCTCAGCCATTCATTGAAACAGCCGAACAGAAAAGATAGCACATATTGTGCACATTCCAGTTGGCCATTTTTATGCCGGCAGGAAAAGATAGTTCTGGAACTATCTTCCAGCCAGAATATGCCTGCTGGTCTCATAGACTTCTATGGGAGCTACCAGAAAAGGAAGATGGGGGAAGTTTAGCAAAATGGCGAGAGAGCGGAGAGGAGGAGGCAGTTTAGCAGATTTAAACTCCCTCCCCCTACCCAATGGTATGCTGGGGGCAGCGTATACTAGCTGAAACCAGGCCGTCTGAACGGGTGTATAAATGGGAAATACAGCCATGACTTGGTCCCTGCTGCCTCTTGTTAAAGCAATTTTCGGCCGTGCTGCGGCTGTGACACAACCGGTCGAGAATCGCAGCGCCCATAAAGGAACCCATATTGTGATATTTCTACTGAATATTGGACCTTTTCTGTGATGACTAAATTTTGATTTGCTGTTTTGAGCATCAGCTATCATTAGAGATGAGCGAACGCGTTCGTCCGAGCTTGATATTCGTGCGAATATTAGGGTGTTCGGGATGTTCGTTATTCGTGACGAACACCATGCGGTGTTCTGGTTACTTTCACTTCCTTCCCTGAGACGTTAGCGCGCTTTTCTGGCCAATTGAAAGACAGGGAAGGCATTACAACTTCCCCCTGCAACGTTTAAGCCCTATACCACCCCCCTGCTGTGAGTGGCTGGCGAGATCAGGTGTTCGCCTAATATAAAAGTCGGCCCCTCCCGCGGCTCGCCTCAGATGCGGTGTGAGTTAGATGAGGGACAGTGCTGTTTATACCGGAGCTGCTGTAGGGAAAGAATTGGTAGTTAGTGTAGGCTTCAAGACCCCCCAAAGGTCCTTATTAGGGCCACTGATAGCTGTGTGTTGGCTGCTGTTAGCAGTGGGATTTTTTTTTTTTTCTCAAAATCGCCTCTGCAGACCGTTGCACCTGGCATTAGGGACAGAAGTGCTGCATAGGCAGGGAGAGTGTTAGGAGTGAGTGTAGCCTTCAAGAACCTCAACGGTCCTTTCTAGGGCCATATTTATCCGTGTGCAGTACTGTCCAGGCTGCTGTTGGCTGTGCTGCATTTTTTTTGGGCTTCTCAAAATCGCCTCTGCAGAGCATTGCACCCTCCATTGATACTGCAGGGAAAGAATTGTATAGGCAGGGCCACAACACAGTTATTATTCATAGAATATACGCAGTGCTGCCTGTTGGTGGGAAAAAACTGAAAACAAATCTATTTGTCCAGCCTGTGTCCGTCCTTACGCCTGTGTAGACGTGTGAGCTGCGTGAAAAACATTGCTAAATCATACGCAGCCAGCTACGCTTTACTGCTGGGTTCGCCATTTGCTTTCCTTAATTGGGAAAAAAAAATACCTGCTCTCCAAGAGTTATAATAACTCTGCTACCCTCACGTTCTGTGACACATAAGCAGGGACACAGCGCAGTTATTAAACTTCGCAGGTTCATTGAATATACGCAGTGCTGCCTGTTGGTGGGAAAAAACTGAAAACAAATCTATTTGTCCAGCCTGTGTCCGTCCTTACGCCTGTGTAGACGTGTGAGCTGCGTGAAAAACATTGCTAAATCATACGCAGCCAGCTACGCTTTACTGCTGGGTTCGCCATTTGCTTTCCTTAATTGGGAAAAAAAAATACCTGCTCTCCAAGAGTTATAATAACTCTGCTACCCTCACGTTCTGTGACACATAAGCAGGGACACAGCGCAGTTATTAAACTTCGCAGGTTCATTGAATATACGCAGTGCTGCCTGTTGGTGGGAAAAAACTGAAAACAAATCTATTTGTCCAGCCTGTGTCCGTCCTTACGCCTGTGGAGACGTGTGAGCTGCGTGAAAAACATTGCTAAATCATACGCAGCCAGCTACGCTTTACTGCTGGGTTCGCCATTTGCTTTCCTTAATTGGGAAAAAAAAATACCTGCTCTCCAAGAGTTATAATAACTCTGCTACCCTCACGTTCTGTGACACATAAGCAGGGACACAGCGCAGTTATTAAACTTCGCAGGTTCATTGAATATACGCAGTGCTGCCTGTTGGTGGGAAAAAACTGAAAACAAATCTATTTGTCCAGCCTGTGTCCGTCCTTACGCCTGTGTAGACGTGTGAGCTGCGTGAAAAACATTGCTAAATCATACGCACCCAGCTACGCTTTACTGCTGGGTTCGCCATTTGCTTTCCTTAATTGGGAAAAAAAATACCTGCTCTCCAAGAGTTATAATAACTCTGCTACCCTCACGTTCTGTGACACATAAGCAGGGACACAGCGCAGTTATTAAACTTCGCAGGTTCATTGAATATACGCAGTGCTGCCTGTTGGTGGGAAAAAACTGAAAACAAATCTATTTGTCCAGCCTGTGTCCGTCCTTACGCCTGTGTAGACGTGTGAGCTGCGTGAAAAACATTGCTAAATCATACGCAGCCAGCTACGCTTTACTGCTGGGTTCGCCATTTGCTTTCCTTAATTGGGGAAAAAAAATACCTGCTCTCCAAGAGTTATAATAACTCTGCTACCCTCACGTTCTGTGACACATAAGCAGGGACACAGCGCAGTTATTAAACTTCGCAGGTTCATTGAATATACGCAGTGCTGCCTGTTGGTGGGAAAAAACTGAAAACAAATCTATTTGTCCAGCCTGTGTCCGTCCTTACGCCTGTGTAGACGTGTGAGCTGCGTGAAAAACATTGCTAAATCATACGCACCCAGCTACGCTTTACTGCTGGGTTCGCCATTTGCTTTCCTTAATTGGGAAAAAAAATACCTGCTCTCCAAGAGTTATAATAACTCTGCTACCCTCACGTTCTGTGACACATAAGCAGGGACACAGCACAGTTATTAAACTTAGATAATTCATTCACTAGAGGCAGTGGGGCCTTTCGTTTTCCAAAAAGGGCAAAAATTATATTTGGCCTGCAGTCTTGCGCCAATTTATTTCCTGCCTGGGAAATCTAATCACTGGTAATACAGCATGCTGAGGGGTAGGGGTAAGCCTAGAGGACGTGGACGTGGACGTGGCCGAGGACGCGGAGGGCCAAGTGAGGGTGTGGGCACAGGCCAAGCTCCTGATCCAGGTGTGTCGCAGCTGTCTGCTGCGCGATTAGGAGAGAGGCACGTTTCTGGCGTCCCCACATTCATCGCCCAATTAATGGGTCCACGCGGGAGACGGTTATTAGAAAATGAGCAGTGTGAGCAGGTCCTGTCCTGGATGGCAGAAAGTGCTTCGAGCAACCTATCGTCTACCCGCAGTTCTGCGCCGTCCACTGCTGCCAATCCGAATCCTCTGTCTGCTGCTCCTCCTTCCTCCCAGCCTCCTCAGTCCACTACAATGACACCTGCTCAGGAGCGGGAACACTCCCAGGAACTGTTCTCGGGCCCCTGCTTAGATTGGGCAGCAGCGGTTCCTCTCCCACCAGAGGAGTTTATCGTCACTGATGCCCAACCATTCGAAAGTTCCCGGGGTCCGGGGGAAGAGGCTGGGGACTTCCGCCAACTGTCTCAACAACTTTCTGTGGGTGAGGAGGACGATGACGATCAGACACAGTTGTCTTGCAGTGAGGTAGTAGTAAGGGCAGTAAGTCCCAGGGAGCAGCGCACAGAGGATTCGGAGGAAGAGCAGCAGGACGATGAGGTGACTGACCCCACCTGGTGTGCAACGCTTACTCAGGAGGACAGGTCTTCAGAGGGGGAGTCAAGGGCATCAGCAGGGCAGGTTGCAAGAGGCAGTGCGGTGGCCAGGGGTAGAGGCAGGGCCAGACCGAATAATCCACCAAGTGTTTCCCAAAGCGCCCCCTCGCGCCATGCCACCCTGCGTAGGCCGAGGTGCTCTAAGGTCTGGCAGTTTTTCACAGAGACGCCTGACGACCGACGAACAGTGGTGTGCAACCTTTGTCGCGCAAAGCTCAGCCGGGGAGCCAACACCAACAGCCTCACCACCACCACCATGCGCAGACATATGATGGCCAAGCACCCCGCAAGGTGGGACAAAGGCCGTTCACCGTCTCCGGTTTGCACCCCTGCCTCTCCCCCTGTGCCCCAACCTGCCACTGAGATGCAACCCCCCTCTCAGGACACAGGCACTACCGCCTCATGGCCTGCACCCACACCCTCATCTCCGCTGTCCTCGGCCCCATCCAGCAGTGTAGTTCAGCGCACCGTTCAGCCGTCGCTTGCGCAAGTGTTCGAGCGCAAGCGCAAGTACGCCGCCACGCACCCGCACGCTCAAACGTTAACCGTCCGCATCGCAAAATTCATCAGCCTTGAGATGCTGCCGTATAGGGTTGTGGAAACGGAGTCCTTCAAAAGTATCATGGAGGCGGCGGCCCCGCGCTACTCAGTTCCCAGTCGCCACTACTTTTCCCGATGTGCCGTCCCAGCCCTGCACGACCACGTCTCCCGCAACATTGTGCGCGCCCTCACCAACGCGGTTACTGCCACGGTCCACTTAACTACGGACACGTGGACAAGCACAGGCGGGCAGGGCCACTACATCTCCCTGACGGCACATTGGGTGAATTTAGTGGAGGCTGGGACAGAGTCAGAGCCTGGGACCGCTCACGTCCTACCCACCCCCAGAATTGCGGGCCCCAGCTCGGTGCTGGTATCTGCGGAGGTGTATGCTTCCTCCACTAAAGCACCCTCCTCCTCCTCCTCCTCCTCTGTCTCACAATCAAGATGTGTTAGCAGCAGCATGTCGCCAGCAGTCGGTGTCGCGCGGTGTGGCAGCACAGCGGTGGGCAAGCGTCAGCAGGCCGTGCTGAAACTACTCAGCTTAGGCGATAAGAGGCACACGGCCCACGAACTGCTGCAGGGTCTGACACAGCAGACCGACCGCTGGCTTGCGCCGCTGAGCCTCCAACCGGGCATGGTCGTGTGTGACAACGGCCGTAACCTGGTGGCGGCTCTGCAGCTTGGCAGCCTCACGCACGTGCCATGCCTGGCCCACGTCTTTAATTTGGTGGTTCAGCGGTTTCTGAAAAGCTACCCACGCTTGTCAGACCTGCTCGTAAAGGCGCGCCGGCTCTGCGCACATTTCCGCAAGTCCCACACGGACGCTGCCACCCTGCGCACCCTGCAACATCACTTTAAGCTGCCAGTGCACCGACTGCTGTGCGACGTGCCCACACGGTGGAACTCTACGCTCCACATGTTGGCCAGGCTCTATGAACAACGGAGAGCTATAGTCGAATACCAACTCCAACATGGGCGGCGCAGTGGGAGTCAGCCTCCTCAATTCCTTTCAGAAGAGTGGGCCTGGTTGGCAGACATCTGCCATGTCCTTGGTAATTTTGAGGAGTCTACCCAGGTGGTGAGCGGCGATGCTACAATCATTAGCGTCACCATTCCTCTGCTATGCATCTTGAGAAATTCCCTGCAAACCATAAAGGCAGCTGCTTTGCGCTCGGAAACGGGGGCGGGGGAAGACAGTATGCCGCTGGATAGTCAGGGCACCCTCCTGTCTATTTCTCAGCGCGTACAGGAGGAGGAGGAGGAGCATGAGGAGGATGAGGAGGAGGGGGAAGAGACAGCTTGGCCCGCTGCTGACGGTACACCGGCTGATTGCCTGTCATCCTTTCAGCGTGTATGGCCTGAGGAGGAGGAGGAGGAGGAGGAGGATCCTGAAAGTGATCTTCCTAGTGAAGACAGCCATGTGTTGCGTACAGGTACCCTGGCACACATGGCTGACTTCATGTTAGGATGCCTTTCTCGTGACCCTCGCGTTGCACGCATTCTGGCCACGACGGATTACTGGGTGTACACACTGCTCGATCCACGGTATAAGGAGAACCTGCCCACTCTGATTCCCGAAGAGGAAAGGGGTTCGAGAGTGTTGCTATACCACAGGACCCTTGCGGACAAGCTGATGGTAAAATTCCCAGCCGACAGCGCTAGTGGCAGAAGGCGCAGTTCCGAGGGCCATGTTGCAGGGGATGTGCGTAGATCGAGCAGCATGTACATCCCAGGCAGTGCAACAGTCTTTAAGGGCCTGGCCAGCTTTATGGCTCCCCACCAAGACTGTGTCACCGCTCCCCAGTCACGGCTGAGTCGGCGGGAGCACTGCAAAAGGATGGTGAGGGAGTACGTAGCGGATCGCACGACCATCCTTGGTGACGCCTCTGCCCCCTACAACTACTGGGTGTCGAAGCTGGACACGTGGCCTGAACTAGCCCTGTATGCCCTTGAGGTGCTTGCTTGTCCTGCGGCTAGCGTGTTGTCGGAGAGGGTGTTTAGTGCGGCTGGGGGAATCATCACAGATAAGCGTAGCCGCTTGTCAACCGACAGTGCCGACAGGCTAACACTCATCAAGATGAACAAAGGCTGGATTTCCCCAGACTTCTGTTCTCCACCAGCGGACAGCAGCGATACGTAAGCAATACGTAGGCTGCACCCGCGGATGGAAGCTACGTTCTCTCTCACCATCCAAAACGGGGACATTTCTGCTTCATCAATCTGTGTCTAATATTCCTCCTCCTCCTCCTCCTGCTCCACCTCCTGAAACCTCACGTAATCACGCTGAACGGGCAATTTTTCTTAGGGCCACAAGGCTCACTCAAATAATTTTTCAGAACAATTTTTATAAGTTTCAATGCGCTTAAAAGCATTGGAACTTTAACTTGAACCAATTTTTCGTTACACTGGGCTGCCTCCAGGCCTAGTTACCACTTAAGCCACATTAACCAAAGCGATTAATGGGTTTCACCTGCCCTCTTGGCTGGCCATGGCCAATTTTTGGGATGTACATTAGTACTGTTGATACAGCAATTTGTGTGGGCCCTCGCCTACAGTGTAATCAAATTAATTTTTAGCCCACCTGCATTACAGCTGACGTTACCTCAGCTGTGTTGGGCAATGCAATGGGATATTTTTGTGTACCGCCGGTGGGTTCCAGGGAGCCACCCATGCTGTAGGTGCACACTGAGTTTTTAATACATCTGTACACTTCTAAAGAACCCGTCTGACCGGGGCATGCAGTGTGGGCCGAAGCCCACCTGTATTACGCACGACATTACTACCTCAGCTGTGTTGGGCAATGCAATGGGATATTTCTATGTACCGCCGGTGGCTTCCTGGCACCCACCCAGGCAGTGGGTCCACAGGGAGTTAAACCTACATGTGTCCACTTGTAAAGAATCCCAGTCTGACTGGGGCATGCAGTGTGGGCCGAAGCACACCTGTATTACGCACGACATTACTACCTCAGCTGTGTTGGGCAATGCAATGGGATATTTCTATGTACCGCCGGTGGCTTCCTGGCACCCACCCAGGCAGTGGGTCCACAGGGAGTTAAACCTACATGTGTCCACTTGTAAAGAATCCCAGTCTGACTGGGGCATGCAGTGTGGGCCGAAGCCCACCTGTATTACGCACGACATTACTACCTCAGCTGTGTTGGGCAATGCAATGGGATATTTTTGTGTACCGCCGGTGGGTTCCAGGGAGCCACCCATGCTGTGGGTCGACAGGGACTTCACAATAGGGAGTTGTACCTGCCTGTGTCTATGAATTAAAAAGCCCGGTCTGACTGGGGCATGCAGACACCTTGACAGAATGAATAGTGTGTGGCACATAGGTTCCCCATTGCTATGCCCACGTGTGCAGCTCCAGATGGCGGTGGCACAGGATTCTATTTCTCATTGCTTCTGTACAGCATTGTGGGCTATCGCTCCGCCACTTTTAAAGAGGGTCGCTGCCTAGCCGTGCCAACCTCTGCAGTGTATGCCTGCGGTCCCTCGTCATGGCAGACGCAATTCTAAATAGACATGAGCGTGGTGTGGCATGAGGGCAGCTGAAGGCTGCGCAGGGACACTTTGGTGTGCGCTGTGGGGGGGAGGGGGTGCGGTTGGGCAGCATGTAACTCAGGAGAAGTGGCAGTGGAGTGTCATGCAGGCAGTGATTGTGCTTTGTTGGAGGTAGTGTGGTGCTTAGCAAAGGTATGCCATGCTAATGAGCGCTTTTCAGAAGTAAAAGTTGTTGGGAGGGGGGGGGGGCCCACTCTTGCCGCTATTGTGGCTTAATAGTGGGACCTGTGAACTTAGGATGCAGCCCAACATGTAGCCCCTCGCCTGCCCTATCCGTCACTGTGTCATTCCCATCACTTTCCTGAATTGCCCAGATTTTCACACATGAAAACCTTAGCGAGCATCGGCAAAATACAAAAATGTTCTGGTCGCCCATTGACTTCAATGGGGTTCGTTGTTCGAAACGAACCCTCGAGCATCACGGGAAGTTCGTTACGAATAACGAACACCCGAACATTTTGGTGTTCGCTCATCTCTAGCTATCATTTATACATTTTAGTAAATCCTTGAATAACCCCTGAGTTACATATGCTACATAGGCAAGCATTTGCCCTCAGGTCTCATGCTTCCACATCACATGCTACATTAGACAAGATCACAAATAAATGTGAGAATATTCTTAGGGATTAGAGATGAGCAAGCACGCTCGGATAAGGCAGTTACTCGAGCGAGCATTGCTCTTCTTGAGTAACTGCATTCTCATCCGAGCAGGCTCGGGGGGGGGGGGGGGGGGCGGCGGGGGTGAGCGGGGGCAGCGCGGGGTAGCGGGGGGGGGGGGAGAGAAAGAGAGATCTCTCTCATTCTCCCCCTGCTACCCCCAGCCCCCCCCCCCCCCAATCCCCTGAACTTGCTCGGATGAGAATGCAGTTACTCAAGAAGAATGATGCTCGCTCGAGCAACTGCCTTATCTGAGCGTGCTCGCTTATCTCTATTAGGGATCTTTCTCACAATATGGAATATTTCACAATTACACAGCAGAATAGGCCCTCCTGCTGCAAATTCAGCAGCAAAATCCACCCAATTATGTTTTTAGTATAGAATTAAAGAAAAAAATGTCAATGTTATTGGATCAATGCTCTTGATTCAAGCTTTTTTTCTTGTTAAAATAATAAATGCTCAAAAATTTATCAAAGAAAAAATCTTATCTTGCTACTTAATATGATAAAATCATAGATAATGGGGTGTGGCCTGCTGATGAGCATGTGAGACGTGTCTCTTCATTGCTCCCAGCACCAGCGCTGCTGCACTGACCTACTCTGCCGACGGGACCCCTATTGCTGCACTGATGGGAAGGAGGAAGATCCAGGACGGGCTGACGAGACCACCGGGGTTGCAGAGAGGGAGCCTTGAGGTGTTTTTCCATGGGCCTGGAGACATAGGAGAGCATGGAGCGCTGGCCAACATGGCATCTCTGGCGGAGGAGAGGGGAGGACATGTGGGTCATGCTACACAGGCACCAGACACTGAGACGAGAGAGACAGACAGGGCAGAGGCGGCTGAATAATGGTGGCTCTGAAGTAGGGTGCGCGATGAGAGGTGGAGATCCTTTGGGCTTTTCAGCCGACCATGCACCTGCTGCAGGGAAGCCCAGGAGAGACTCTGTGCAGACCAGCCAGTCCACTTGCGCTGCAGCAACAACCAGGCCCCGGTCCTCTTTTCTCACCTGATGGTGCCACAGGAGGATGCTCCCCACAACATACAAGTGAGGAACTGGGAGCCCCCCATATTGTGGATGATCCACCTACCCCTCCAGGACCTCTCCCCAGCTGATGGCCTGGCTAAAGGGAGAAAGGGGGTGTGGACACTCAGCACACCAGTGTCCCTAGATTTTGCAGTAACTGGGGATCCCCAGATAGATAGT
Source organism: Eleutherodactylus coqui (assembly GCF_035609145.1). Lineage (NCBI taxonomy): Eukaryota > Metazoa > Chordata > Amphibia > Anura > Eleutherodactylidae > Eleutherodactylus > Eleutherodactylus coqui. The sequence continues at coordinate 250,391,780 of NC_089839.1, read as the reverse complement.
GTCCCCTGCTCCCAACCTGCTGAACTGGGGCTATAAGATCAGGTTCTGCACCCCCTGACCCTCCTCCTGCCCAGAAAGAATGGGACTGGAAGGAACATCTCTGTGCCCTGCCCACCAAGTGTGAGATCAACAATTTATTTCAGAAGATAGAATCCTCCCATAAAATGACATTGCTGCTTTACAACATGACATCTGAGCTATACCTTCTAATTGATGACCTTAAGAATCACCACCACAGAAACAAACTAAGGATAAGGGGTCTCTCTGAGGAAATCGTGGGGCAGTGATTTCTTCAACAAACTGTTGTAGAGTCCAACTAACTCCATCCTCGAGATTAATAGAATTCACCGATCCCTAGGCTTGCAAATCTTCAGATCCTAAAAGACCTAGAGATAGAGATGAGCGAGCACCAAAATGTTCGGGTGCTCGTTACTCGAGTCGAACTTTTCGCGATGCTCGAGGGTTCGTTTCGAGTAACGAACCCCATTGAAGTCAATGGGCGACCCGAGCATTTTTGTATATCGCCGATGCTCGCTAAGGTTTTCATTTGTGAAAATCTGGGCAATTCAAGAAAGTGATGGGAGCTACACAGAAACGGATAGGCCAGGCGAGGGGCTACATGTTGGGCTGCATCTCAAGTTCCCAGGTCCCACTATTAAGCCACAATAGCGGCAAGAGTGCCCCCCCCCCCTACCAATTTTTACCTCGGACAAACCCTCATTAGCAAGGCACACCTTAGCTAAGCACCACACTACCTCCAACAAAGCACAAGCACTGCCTGCGGGACACACCCCTGCCTCTTCTCTTGGGTTACATGCTACTCAACCCCCCCCCCCCGCACGACCCAGTGTCCACAGCGCACACCAAAGTGTCCCTGCGCAGCATTCAGCTGCCCTCATGCCACACGCTGGCCTCACAGCCACACCACCCTCATGTCTATTTATAAGTGCGTCTGCCATGAGGAGGAACCGCAGGCACACACTGCAGAGGGTTGGCAGGGCCAGGCAGCGACCCTCTTTAAAAGGGGCGGGGCGATAGCCCACAATGCTGTACAGAAGCAATGAGAACTCCAATCCTGTGCCACCTCCGTCAGGAGCTGCAAACGTGGGCATAGCAATGGGGAATCCATGTGCCACACAGTATTCATTCTGTCAAGGTGTCGCATAGCTCAATCCACACTGCAAGGGGAAAGCCGTCAGCGCTCTGCCCTCTACCCAAGTCAGTCAGTGCCTTTGTGCCAGACAGGTCAAACACCGCGATGGGAGCTAAGTTTGCACCAACAGCATAGGGGGGTCCTAGGAAGCCCAAGACATGAACCAAAAATTGATTTGAGCGGCCAAACATGGCAGACTTGCACCGCGCCCACGACATAGGCCTCGGCCCACAGCTTCAGCAATCCTAGGCAGGAAGCGGACTTTCACTGCAGCAAGGTCATAGGCCTCTGCACAAACCCTCGGCAATCGCGGGCCTACAGCGTACTCCAATGCTAGCGTAGCTGTGAACATCTCATTAGCGCTGTATTACTCCTGTAGTTTGTCCCAATGCAGTGCCCCGGATAGTAGAGCTAACGTCAGATTAAATACAGGTGGGCTTCGGCCCACACTGCATTCCCCAGTCAGACCGGGGTTTTTAATACATAGATACAGGCAGGTACAACTCACTAATGTGAAGTCTGTGTGGACCGACCGCATAGCTGGCTCCCTGGAACCCACCGGCGGTACATAAATATATCCCATTGCAGTGCCCAGCACTGCTGAGGTAGCGTCAGGTTTAATGCAGGTGGGCTTCGGCCCACACTGCATGCCCCAGTCAGACTGCGGTTCTTTATAAGTAGACACATGCAGTTACAACTCCGTGTGGACCAACAGCATAGGTGGGTCCCAGGAAGCCACCGGCGGTACATAAATATATCGCATTGCATTGCCCAGCACAGCTGAGGTTACGTCCGATTAAATGCAGGTGGGCTTCGGCCCACACTGCATTCCCCAGTCAGACCGGGGGTTTTAATTCATAGACACAGGCAGGTACAACTCACTAATGTGAAGTCCGTGTGGACCGACAGCATGGGTGGCTCCCTGGAACCCACCGGCGGTACATAAATATATCGCATTGCATTGCCCAGCACGGCTGAGGTAACGTCAGATTAAACGTAGGTGGGCTTCGGCCCACACTGCATGCCCCCAGTCAGACTCAGGTTTTTTTTATAAGTAGACACAGGCAGGTACAACTCCCTAATGTGAAGTCTGTGTGGACCCAAAGCATGGGTGGCTCCCTAGAACCCACCGGCGGTACATAAACATATCCCATTGCAGTGCCCAGCACAGCTGAGGTAACGTCAGATTAAATGCAGGTGGGCTTCGGCCCACACTGCATGCCCCAGTCTGACCGGGGTTTTTCATACATAGACACTGGCAGGTACAAATCCCTAATGTGAAGTCCCTGTGGACCCACAGCATGAGTGGCTCCCTGGAAACCCATCGGCGGTACATAAATGTATCCCATTGCAGTGCCCTGCTCAGCAGAGCTAACGTCAGATACAATACAGGTGGGCTTCGGCCCACAGCGCATGCCCCAGTCAGACTGGTAATATGTACCTTAACAGTAACCACGTTGGTGGGAATGTGGTCGCGACTGCGGACCTAGTAGGGCGGTTTTATTTAGTTGGTTTTCAGAATGTGGCCAAGATTAAGTGGGCCGTGGCGGGGGCATGGTGGGGGGAATCTCTTGTTGTGTTGTTAAAGGTGAAATTCTTGGACTGCCACCACACAGACCAATGCTAAGGTATTTGCCAATAATTTTTTTCATTGTTGGAGGAGGAGGGGGATGTTTTTGAGGCACTACGTGTCCTCTCCATGTGTCTGTGGTTATATGCACCTTAACAGTAACCGCGTTGGTGGGAAATGGCCTCGCCGCCATCATGTCTTTGGGAAGCCTCCGTTTCCACACCCCAGTGACATAGCATTAACAGCGGTATAGGCAGAGTCCAGAATTAGTAACATTTCAGTGGTAGCATTAGGGACAGGCCCCAGTAACATATCACTAGCAGCAGTATAGGGGGAGCACAGTATTAGTTCCATTTCAGTAATAGTAGCAGTCAAGACAGGCCCCAGTAACATATCACTAGCAGCAGTATAGGGGGAGCACAGTATTAGTTCCTCTTCAGTAGTAGTAGCAGTCAAGACCGGCCACAGTAACATTCCCGTTGCAGCAGTTTAGGGAGATAACAGTCTCTTTCACATTTCAGTAGTTGCAGTATAGACAAGGCCCCAGTTACATTTATGTAGCAAAAGTGTAGGCCAACCCCACACACCTTGCTGTAGCATGAGTGCAGGCGAAGCCCATAAAAATTGCTAGGATTACACTGTAGGCGAGGGCCCCAAAAAATTGGTGTAGCAACAGTACTAATGTACCTCAGATAAACTGCCCATGCCCAACCAAGAGGGCAGGTGAAACCCATTAATCGCTTTGGTTACTGTGGCTTAATTTGTAACTTGGCCTGGAGGCAGCCCAGTTAAAATAAAAATTGGTTCAGGTGCAAGTTTCAATGCTTTAATGAGCAATGAAACGTAAAAACATTGTTTACAAAAGTAATATGACTGAGCCTTGCGGGCCTAAGAAAAATTGCCCGTTTGGCGTGATTACATGAGGTTTCAGGAGGAGGAGCAGGAGGAGGAGGATGAATATAATACACAGATTGATGAAGCTAAAAGGTCCCCGTTTTTGATGGTGATAGAGAATGATGCTTCCATCCGCGGGTGCAGCCTACCTATTGTTTAGGTACCGCTGCTGACCGCTGGTGGAGAAGAGAAGTCTGGGGAAATCCAGGCTTTGTTCATCTTTATAAGTGTAAGCCTGTCGGCACTGTCAGTTGACAGGCGGGTACGCTTATCCGTGATGATTCCCCCAGCCGCACTAAACATCCTCTCTGACATGACGCTAGCCGCAGGGCAAGCAAGCACCTCCAGGGCATACAGCGCGAGTTCAGGCCACGTGTCCAGCTTCGACACCCAGTAGTTGTAGGGAGTAGAGGCGTCACGGAGGATGGTCGTACGATCGGCTACGTACTCCCTCGCCATCCTTTTACAGTGCTCCTGCCGACTCAGCCTTGACTGGGGAGCGGTGACACAGTCTTGCGGGAGCCATAAAGCTGTCAAAGGCCTTGGAGAGTGTTCCCCTGCCTGCGCTGTACATGCTGCCTGATCTCTGCGCCTGCCCTGCTACCTTGCCCTTGGAACTGCGCCTTCTGTCACTAGCGCTATCGGATGGGAATTTTACCATCAGTTTGTCCACCAGGGTCCTGTGGTATAGCATCACTCTCGAACCCCTTTCCTCTTCGGGTATGAGAGTGGAAAGGTTCATCTTATACCGTGGGTCGAGCAGTGTGTACACCCAGTAATCCGTAGTGGCCAGAATGCGTGTAACGTGAGGGTCACGAGAAAGGCATCCTAACATGAAGTCCGCCATATGTGCCAGGGTACCTGTACGCAACACATGGCTGTCCTCACTAGGAAGATCACTTTCAAGATCCTCCTCCTCCTCTTCCTCCTCCCCCTCAGGCCATATATGCTGAAAGGATGACAGGCAAGCAGCATGGGTACCCTCAGTAGTGCCCCAAGCTATCTCTTCCCCCTCCTCCTCACGCTCCTCCCCCTCCTCCTCCTCCTCAAAAACGCGCTGAGGTATAGACATGAGGGTGCTCTGACTATCCAGCGACATACTGTCTTCCCCCGCCTCCGTTTCCGAGCGCAAAGCGTCTGCCTTTATGCTTTGCAGGGAACTTCTCAAGAGCCTGGCCAACATGTGGAGCGTAGAGTTCCACCGTGTGGGCACGTCGCACAGCAGTCGGTGCACTGGCAGATTAAACCAATGTTGCAGGGTCTGCAGGGTGGCAGCGTCCGTGTTGGACTTGCGGAAATGTGCGCTGAGCCGGCGCACCTTTCCGAGCAGGTCTGACAAGTGTGGGTAGCTTTTCAGAAACCACTGAACCACCAAATTAAAGACGTGGGCCAGGCATGGCACGTGCGTGAGGCTGTCGAGCTGCAGAGCTGCCACCAGGTTACGGCCGTTGTCACACCCATGCCCGGTTGGAGGCTCAGCGGCGAAAGCCAGCGGTCGGTCTGCTCTGTCAGACCCTGCAGCAGTTCGTGGGCCATGTGCCTCTTCTCTCCTAAGCTGAGTAGTTTCAGCACGGCCTGCTGACGCTTGCCCACCGCTGTGCTGCCACGCCGCGCGACACCAACTGCTGGCGACGTGCTGCTGCTGACACATCTTGATTGCGAGACAGAGGTTGCGTAGGAGGAGGAGGAGGAGGGTGGTTTAGTGGAGGAAGCATACACCGCCGCAGATACCAGCACTGAGCTGGGGCCCGCAATTCTGGGGGTGGGTAGGACGTGAGCGGTCCCAGGCTCTGACTCGGTCCCAGCCTCCACTAAATTCACCCAATGTGCCATCAGGGAGATATAGTGGCCCTGCCGCCTGTGCTTGTCCACGTGTCCGTTGTTAAGTGGACCTTGCCAGTAACCGCGTTGGTGAGGGCGCGTACAATGTTGCGGGAGACGTGGTCGTGCAGGGCTGGGACGGCACATCGGGAAAAGTAGTGGCGACTGGGAACCGAGTAGCGCGGGTCCGCCGCCGCCATCATGTTTTTGAAAGCCTCTGTTTCCAGAAGCCTATACGGCAGTATCTCCAGGCTGATAAATTTGGCTATGTGCACGTTTAACGCTTGAGTGTGCGGGTGCGTGGCGGCGTACTTGCGCTTGTGCTCAAAAAGTTGCACTAGCGACGGCTGGACGCTGTGCTGAGAGACATTGCTGGATGGGGCCGAGGACAGCGGAGGTGAGCGTGTGGGTGCAGGCCGGGAGACGGTCGTGCCTGTTTCCTGAGAGGGGGGTTGGATCTCAGTGGCAGGTTGGGGCACAGGGGGAGAGGCAGTGGTGCAAACCGGAGGCGGTGAACGGCCTTCGTCCCACTTTGTGGGGTGCTTGTGGGGATCGTATGCCTGCGCATGCTGGTGGTGGTGAGGCTGCTGGTGGTGGTTCCCCGGCTGATCTTGGCGCGACAAACCTTGCACACTTCAGTTCGTCGGTCGTCTGCACTCTCAGTGAAAAACTGCCACACCTTTGAGCACATCGGCCTCTGCAGGGTGGCTTGGCACGAGGGGGCGCTTTGGGAAACAGTTGGTGGATTATTCGGTCTGGCCCTGCCTCTACCCCTGGCCACCGCACTGCCTCTTCCAACCTGCCCTGCTGCTGCACTTGCCTCCCCCTCTGAAGACCTGTCCTCAGTAGGCTTAGCAAACCAGGTGGGGTCAGTCACCTCATCGTCCAGCTGCTCTTCCTCCAAATCCTCTGTGCGCTCCTCCCTCGGACTTACTGAAATTACTACTACCTCACTGATAGACAACTGTGTCTCATCGTCATCATCCTCCTCACCCACTGAAAGCTCTTGAGACAGTTGCCGGAAGTCCCCAGCCTCATCCCCGGGCCCTGGGAACTTTCCAAAGTTTGGGCATCGGTCACGACAAACTCCTCCGGTGGGAGAGGAACCATTACTGCTCAATCAGGGCAGGGGCCCGAGAACAGTTCCTGGGAGTCTGCCTGCTCCTCAGAATGTGTCATTTTCATGGAGTGAGGAGGCTGGGAGGAAGGAGGAGCATCAGCCAGAGGATTCAGAGTTGCAGCTGTGGACAGCGTAGAAGACTGGCAGGTCGATAGATTGCTGGATGCACTTTCTGCCATCCACGACAGGACCTGCTCACACTGCTCAGTTTCCAATAAAGGCCTACCACGTGGACCCATTAATTGTGAGATGAATCTTGGGACCCCAGAAACTTGCCTCTCTCCTAATCCCGCAGCAGTCGGCTGCGATACACCTGGACCAGGAGATCGGCCTGTGCCCACACCCTGATTTGGACCTCCACATCCTCACCCCCGTCCACGTCCTCTAGGCCTACCCCTACCCCTCAGCATGGTGTATTACGAGTAGAGCAGAAACAGAACGCTGTAATTAAATGTGCCGCTTATTGGCCTGTGGTTGGAGGCTGACTTCGCTTACGGAACGCACAGCAAAGCCAGGAAACAATTACGCGCAAGCCTGTAGTGAGATCTAGGTGCATATGACTGAGCTACTGGAATTTACAGGGCAGAACCAGTCAAGTGGCCAAAGGCCAGTGGTAGGCCTTAAGTATTTTGCTTCGATTTTTTAAAATGGTGAGGTGAAAAACCAGACAGACACCGTATGCAGCTTATATATGTATACTCTTTCCCTCTGGCGGGATGACGATCATGTAACGGACACAGCAGAGCCAGGAAACAATTTTGCGCAAGGCTGGGTATTAATCAGCGACTACTACCCCCAGCACACACGCCGTAAACTGAAGACGGTCACAGGCAGGCCAAATATAGTATTTTTTTTCCACTTTTTGAGAGAAAGCCCACTGCCTGTGATATAGCCTGTATTTGGATTTCCCTATTGGAGGATGACTGTGGTTACTGAAAGCACATTGCAGCCAGGAAACAATTATGCGCAAGGCTGGGAATTAATCAGCGACTATTACCCCTAGCAGACACGCCGTAAACTGAAGACGGTCACAGGCAGGCCAAATATAGTATTTTTTTCCACTTTTTGGGAAAAAGCCCACTGCCTATATAGCCAGTATATCTCTTTCCCTGTACCACCGTCCCTGCCTCACCAGTACTGCCCCTATACTCTGTAAAATGACTGCAGACTGAGGACGCTATGGTCTGCACGGCCGATATACAAAAAAAAAAAAATTGTGCAACACTGCTAAAAGCAGCCTCAATAGTACTGCACACGGTCAGATGTGGCCCTAAGAAGGACCGTTGGGGTTCTTGAAGACTAAAATAACACCTAACACTCTCCCTATAGCAGCTACAGCAAGACAACACTTTCCCTGATCTCTCTCGGCGTGCATTTGTGGCGAGCCGCGGGCGGGGCAGATTTAAATACTCAGGTGTCAACTGATCTCCCCAGCCACTCACTGCAGGGGGGTGGGATAGGGCTGGAATGTCACAGGAGGAAGTTGTAATGCCTTCCCTGTGTTTCTATTGGCCAGAAAAGCGCGCAAATTTCTCAGGGAAAGAAATGTAATGGAGTCGAGCACCGCGTGGTGCTCGTCTCGAGTAACGAGCATCTGGAACACACTAATACTCGAACGAGCATCAAGCTCGGACGAGTACGCTCGGTCATCTCTAATGTGGATGTTTTTCAGTGAGAGCGCGGACGACCGACGAACAGTGGTGTGCAAGCAGTGCCGCACCAAGATCAGCCGGGGAGCCACCACTGCCAGCTTCACCACCACCAGCATGAGCAGGCATATGATGGCCAAGCACCCCACAAGGTGGGACGAATGCCATTGACCGCCTCCAGGTCACACCACTGCCTCGTTCCCGGTGCCACAACCTGGCACACAGATACAATTCCCCTCCCAGGACTCAGGAAGGAGCGCCTCCCGGCCTGCACCCACACCCTCACCTTCACGGTCCTCAACGGCCTCTAGCAATGTCTCCCAGTGCAGTGTTCAGGTGTCGCCAACACAAGCATTGCAGCGTAAACGGAAATACGCCACCAGCCACCTGCATGCACAAGCTTTTAATGTGTACATTGCCTTATTAATCAGCCTGGAGATGCTGCCATACAGGCTTGTGGAAACGGAGGCTTTCAAAAACATGATGGCGGTGGCGGTCCCTCACTACTCGGTCCCCAGTCATGACTATTTTTCCTGGTGCGCCGTCCCCGCCCTACACCAGCACGTCTCTCGCAACATAAACCGTGCCCTCACCAACGCGGTTACTGCGAAGGTCCACTTAACAACACACACGTAGACAAGTACTGGCGGGCAGGGACACTATATCTCACTGACGGCACATTGGGTGAACTTGGTGGAGGTCGGGACCGAGTCTGACCCTGGGTCCGCTTACGTTCTACCAACACCGAGGATTGAGGGTCCTACCTCGGTGATGGTTTCTGTGGTGTATTATGCCACCTACTCCAACCCCCCAACCCCCTCTGCCACCTCCATCTCTCAAGTAAGAAGTGTGGGCACATTTCTGCAAGTCCACCACGGATGCTGCCACCATCAGGACACTGCAACTTCGGTTCCAGCTACCAGAGCACCGACTGCTGTGCGATGTGCCCACGCACTGGAATTCTACACTGCACATATTGGCCAGGCTTTACGAGAAGCGTAGAGCAATTGTGGAATACCAGTTGCAGGATGGCCGGCGGAGTGGTAGTCAGCCTCCGCAGTTCTTCACAGAGGAGTGGGCATGAATGGCAGACATCTGACAGGTTCTCAGAAACTGAGGAGTCTACCCAAATGGTGAGTGGCGATGTGGCCATAATTAGCGTCACCATGCTGCTGCTTTACCTGCTGAGAAGTTTGCTGCTAAACATAAAGACCAACACTTTGCGGTTAGAACAGGAGACGGGGAATGACAGTACGTCGCTTGATAGCCAGACCACCTTCACGTCTGTATCTCAGCGCGTTTTGGAGCAGGAGGGGGGAGGAGGAGGAGAGGGGGAAGAGACTGCTGCCAACACTGAAAAGGGTACCCATGCTGCTTCTTTCTAATCTGTTCAGCGTGTATGGGCTGAAGAGGAGGAGCATACTCCTAGTGAGGACAGCACACATGGCTGACTTCCTGTTAGGCTGCCTTTCCCATGACCCTCGTGCTAGACCCATTCTGGCCAGCACGGAATACTTTTCAAGAGTTCGCCAATAATCTTGGTACACCAATGTTTCAGGGGTCCGCCTATACTCTTAGTACACAAATGTTTCAGGGGTTTGCATATGCTATTGCTACAGAAAGGTTTGAGGGGTTCGCCTATACTCTTGCAACAGAAAGGTTTCAGGGGTTCGTCTATACTCTTGCTACAGAAATGTTACTGGGGTCCGCCTGTACTCTTGCTATAGAAATGTTACTGGGGTCCGCCTGTACTTTTGCTACGGAAATGTTACTGGGGTCCGCCTGCACTTTTGCTACAGAAATGCTACAGGGGTCTGCCTATACTCTTGCTATAGAAATGTTACTGGGGTCCACCTATACTCTTGCTACAGAAATGTTACAGGGGTCCGCGTATACTCTTGCTATAGAAATGTTACTGGAGTCCACCTATACTTTTGCTACAGACATGTTCCTGGGGTCCGCCTATACTCTTGCTACAGAAATGTTACTGGGGTCTGCGTCTGCTGTGTGTGCACAAAGACTTCCCTTCGTGGTGTTTTACCTATCTGGCACAAATACACTGACTGACTAGGGTAGAAATGTGGGCCGAGGTCCTTGGCGGGGTGAAGCTCTGCCATGTTTGGGCACTCTGATTTCTTCCTGTGTAATACCATCTTTGTGCACCGACAGCATAGGTGACCCCAAGGAACTTAAAGACTTCCCATTGCAGTGTTGAGCTATCTGACACCTACACAGAATGAATTGTGTGAAGATACATGGATTTCCCATTGCTATATAACTTGCGGCACCTTGGGTCACACAAGGTGGAGGCTGGGACCGAGCCTGACCCTGGGCTTGCTCACTTGCTTCCCACACAGAGTATTGCTGCATTGTGGAGATGTGTAGAAGTGCTGGCACCTGAGTCCCCTTTATGCCCACGTTCGGCTCCTGACAATTTTGTGATGGAGGTGGCACGGGATTGGAATGATGATCGTACGTCAATTTATCATCCATTCTCAACACCATTGTGGGCTATCGCCCACACTTTCAAAGAGGGTCTCTGCCTGGCCCTGCCAACCCTCTGCAGTGTGTGCCTCTGGCTTCTCCTCATCCAGTATGCACTTATAAATAGACATGAGGGTGGTGTGGCTATGAAGCGAGCGTGTGGCATGAGGGCAGCTGAATGCTGCACAGGGAAACTTTTATGTGCGCTGTGGATGCAGGGTCATGCGGGGGAGGGGGGGTGTTAGACAACAATGCCTGCATGTAACCCAGGAGAAGAAGCAACGGTGTCACCCGCAGACACTGATTGTCCATTGTTGCACCTAGTGTGGTGCTTAGCTAAGATGTGCCAGCGCGTGTGCCTTGCTGCTTATGATCTGTCCCAAGTAAATTGTTAGGGGAGTCACCTGCAGGCAGTGATTGTCCTTGGTTGCAGGTAGTGTGGTGCTTAGCTAAGATGTGCCAAATTGTTAGGGGGGTGACGCCAGACTCTTGCCCCCATTTTGGCTTAATAGTGGGACCTGGGAGCTTCAGATGCAGCCATGCATGCTGCCCCTGCCCTTCCCTATCAGTTTCTGTGGTGTTTCCATGACTTTCTGATGTTTTCTGGTGCTTGACAAGTCATCAGCTATGCGAAGCATCGGTCCCATACAAAAATGCTTGAGTCGCCCATTGACTTCAATGGGGTTTGTTACTCGAAACAAGTTCTCGAGCATTACGAAAAGTATGACTCGAGCACCCGAGCATTTTGGTGCTTGCTCATCTCTAGTTACTTGCATAAATGGACAAAATGTGACGTCTTAGTGAAACGGTCAACTATAACCCAAATGACCGTGTTCCCAAGCAAGGGAGGCAATCAGTTATAAAGACTGCCACCCTGACTGCCCTGCTTAGGGGCTTTGAAGCCTTTTGGTGCCTCTTTCTGTATTAATTGTATACCTATATTTTGAGGCAGCATGAAAAATCGGTATTTGACGTTTTAATACACCAAAAAATTGCCCATGTAAATGAATGCATTGGAATCCAATGATTCACATGGTTGCAATTTGCGGCTGATGCTTCGTTGCGGCAAAATAGCAGTGTAAAAATGCTTGTGTGGAACTTCAGAGCAGGAGAGTCGCATGATGGACCGGGTCCCACCTAACCCATAGAAAAAATTAAGAAAAAAAAAACCTTTGGAGGGAGATTTGGGTGCACTACAGCTCATCCTCGCCAGTACCCCTGTCCACCGGAGGAGTGAAGAGGAAATTGGAGGGCAGGATCACATTTCAGAGCAGCTGAGAGGACCAGCAGCCTGCCGGCTGGCCAAACGCGTAAACCCGTGAACTTCCTCGCAACCACTCCTGGTCCTCAGAGGTCCGGACCAAAGAAGAGAAGTCAGCGGATTCCCTTGCTACCAGCACGATCCCGGCAAGTCCCCAATACTCACCTAGAGGCTCTGCCTGCAAAACGGAGTAGAGAGCGGATGCTGCGGGGACCGCCATCTTGCCGTGATGGGACGCTTCCAGGTCAGAGTTGCTACTGGATGGGCTCAGGTCCCTCCCCCCCCCCCCCCCCATTGCTCAGCAGAGTGCAGTGAGTAGTGGCCATGTCAGCAGTAGGGCTTGGTCCGACTGATTGCAGAGCCCTCTTCACGGACAGAGCCCAGCGGCTGTTCCTGCTTCTGAGCACAGCTCCAGGGAGGAACTTCCCTCACCGGTCTTTTACATCAGTCTTTCACTCGCTTGCCCGAGAGGAGAGTGGGGATAGCACTGTCAGCTCCTGCTGCTAAGGCTCTGGTGCTGGGTCCTGCGGCACCCGGAGCAGCCATTTTGGGGCCACTGCGATCTTCGGGGGGAGCCGCCATCTTGCTGTCTTGGGGCACAGAGAGGGATTTCTCCCTCCTACTGCAATTAATAAGGGCTGCTGAGAAGAGCAGTGAGCAGAGGGCTGACAACAGCCACATGTGCATCCAGCAGGGGTAATCAGAGATAAGCCCACATGAGGATTAAATCATTGTAGTGGGCGCAGCATTTGCACAGAATAAGCTGCAAAAAGTGAATCCTGTCTACTACAAAGGGCCGCAGAAAATTTCACAGTTTTATTCAGTCCCTGCAGTTCCAGCGATCTTTTACTACAACATATGCTAAATCTTCCCAGAAGAGGAACTGCACATTTGTTCAGCTATTCACATTTCTTAAGAAGCTGCTGTTCTATCCTGAATAAGTGGCAGTTATTCTACATACTCTACATCTTATAGCATTTTTTTTAATTATATCCAGCTGCTCGCTGCCACCTAGTGGTTTACATAAAAATCTACTATCTCAAATCCTCCCTTCAACAATGACTTGAAATATCCTATTGATGATTCATCTATGATGGCCTAAGACGCATATATTCAGCTATCACCATTCATCTATACTAATCAAGAGGTTCGTTCTCCTCAGACCCATCAATTACAGCTCTTTTAAGCACGTCACATACTTTATCCATCACAACTTCTAACAATATGACAAGAGGCAAGAAAAGGGCTGTTAGCCCCCCAAACTCTCTTCCTTCTTCACAGTCGCAGCTTCGTCTCATCGTGAGAAGAATTCTAATGACCCTCCTGATGGAGAAAGTGAAAGTCCTCTGCGCAAACAATCACTAGAGAATACAACGCCTCAAAAAACCAATACAAGTCCGGAGCACATCACACCTGAGGTCCTGAGAGCCATGTTTCAGGATCTCAAAGAAACCATTCAGAAGGACATTAGTAAAGCGAGAATGGTTCAAGATCTCACCAAAGCATCCCTCCAAGACTCCTCCATGAACATAAGAATGCTTCTTCCTGCTTCAACTCAAAGGCTGGGTTCACACAGGGCGGATTAGCCGCGGAAATTCCGTCCGGAATTTTGCCGCGGCAAATCTGCCTGTGGCCGCTAATCCCAGGATTGGCCAGCCATGTGGATGAGATTTCTCAGGAATCTCATCCACACAGGACAGAAAATCCACCGCGGCAAAGCCGGCAGAAGCCAGCACTGCGGAGCGGATTCGCCGGTCGCAGCATGTTCATTTTTTTACTTCTCCCGCTGCAGCCGGGCTCTCCTCTATGGGAGCGTCGGCTGCAGTGGAAGAGCAAGTGGCCAGGCGACTTCAAAACCCACGGCTGAGTGCTGTGGGTTTTGAAGCAGCGCTTCTACCAGCAGAAATCTTGCGGCTTTTCGCTGCGGCCAAACCGCGAGATTTCCGCGAGGAATCTGTCCCGTGTGAACCCAGCCTAAAAGGAGCCTCAGGTGACCTGAGTTTTTATGCTCGTAGGTCACCTGATCTGGCCAGCCAGTCACTGCTATAGACGTGCACAGGGTTGGCACGTCACAGCAGGAGTGCCAAAGCCTTTCCTGCATGTTTATTGGCTAAAAAATGGTGCTAAACATGTGGGGAGGAGAGGATGAAATTTTCTCGAGCACCGCGTGGTGCTCGCTCGAGTAACGAGTACCTTCGAGTATGCTACTGCTCAAATGAGCATCAAGCTCGGACGAGCATGCTCTCTCATCTCTAGAAGAAATTCACCTCTTCCCAGTCTTTACAAAGCTCTGTAATTCTCTATTAACAGGATCAAATTTCCCCAAGCAAACTTGAGACGTCCTGATCCCAAAAGACGTCAAAGAGCCTGAATTATGTAGCATGTATAATTATCAGCCTATCTCTGTAGGGGTGGACCCCCACTGGCGATATTTTCTATCTTGCGCTGCGAGAGCAAGTGAAAACACTCGCCGCACAGCGCAAGAAAGACGCCGGAATGAGACCGGGATATCGCCAGTCTTTTCAATGGGGCCAGTGGCAGCAGCGCTAGCCCCATTGAAAAGATATGGAGAATACTGCGGACTTCTGTCACAGCTCTTACAGCTGTGGCAGAAGTGCTGCATGCTATCCCATTGCTTTCAATGGGATTGGCACTGCTGCCGGTCCCATTGAAAACAGTGGTTTTTGGCAAACCCTGAAGTATGATATTCAGGGAAGGGCTTAAACTGTAAGTCCTTCCCTGAAAATCATCAATAAGTGGTAAAAAAAAGTAAAAAAAAAATTACTCACCTCTCCGCAGCTCAGACGCGTCCTCCGGCTGGCTACCTGACACTGCTGTCCAGCACATTCAGCAGCCGCGGATTTAAAATCCCCGCCTCCTGAAAGGGCTGTGCTTATTGGCTGAGCGCTCAACCAATAACAGCTAGTGCTTAGCTATTGGCTGAACGCTCAGCCAATTACAGATAGTGCTTAGCTATTCATTCATGAATAGCTAAGATAATGCTATTTATGAATGAACTAGCTGATATACCCGGCTTCGCCCAAGTTAATTTGGTGCTGGTGTTTATCTGGTGTTCACACGGAAAATCTTATGAAGTCGTAGTTACTTTAGAGATACCGGAAAAACATATGTTCACCATTTTGCATAGTTCTCTGCGTTACCCAGGAAACACCATGGGGAGGCAACCATGCGACGTTTCCTTTATATAAAATGACATCAGGAAGTGAGAGAATAAGATTCCATTCGTAAAATTTGGACGCTAATTCTTTTGCACTTAGAATTGAATAATCGAGTTGGGACCCATTAACTTTTCCTATTTATGACATATTCAATGCTTATGGCAAATTTCATGTTTCTATGACATTGGGAAGTGAGAGATTTAGATTATGTACGTAAAATTTTGACGCTAATTCTTTTGTGCTAGAATTAAATAATTGAATTGGGACCTATTAACTTTTCCTATTTATGACATAATCAATGCTCATGCCAATTTTCACGTTTCTATGACATCGGAAAGTGAGAAAAATACATTCCGTACATAAAATTTTGACGCTAATTTTTTTCGTGCATAGAATTGAATAATCGAGTTGGGACCCATTAGCTTTTCCTATTTATGACACAATCAATGCTCGTGCCAAATTTCACGTTTCTATGACACCGGAAAGTGAGAAAATCACATTCCGTACGTAAAATTTGGATGCTAATTATTTTGTGCTAGAATTGAATAATCGAGATGGGACCCATTAGCTTTTCCTATTTATGACATAATCAATGCTCCTGCCAAATTTCGAGTTTCTATGACACCGGGAAGTGAGAGAATTAGATTCCGTACGTAAAATTTGGACGCTAATTCTTTTGCGCATAGAATTGAATAATCAAGTTGGGACCAATTAACTTTTCCTATTTATGACATATTCAATGTGCGTGC